>NC_052068.1:27207114-27545367 GCF_015852505.1 Tachyglossus aculeatus | reverse complement strand
TTCCAAGCGTTTAGTGCAGTGCTCTGCACACAGTAAGCACTCAATAAATACTATTGAGTGAATGAATGAATGAATGAATGAGTGAGAGCCCGTAGTTGGGTGGGGGCCGTGTCTGGATGGGGCCCATTCGTCCTCTCCCAAGCGCTTAGTCCAGTGCTCTGCACACAGTAAGCGCTCAATAAATACTATTGAGTGAATGAATGAATGAATGAATGAATGAGAGCCCGTTGTTGGGTGGGGACCGTGTCTAGAGGGGGCCCATTCGTCCTCTCCCAAGCGCTTAGTGCAGTGCTCTGCACACAGTAAGCGCTCACTAAATACGATTGAGTGAATGAATGAATGAGTGAGTGGGAGCCCGTTGTTGGCTGTGGGGCCCGTGTGTAGATGGGGCCCATTCGTCCTTTCCCAAGCGCTTAGTCCAGCGCTCTGCACACAGTAAATGCTCAATAAATACGATTGAGTGAATGAATGAATGAATGAATGAATGAATGAATGAAGAGTGAGAGCCCGTTGTTGGGTGGGGCCCGTGTCTAGAGGGGGCCCACTCGTCCTCTCCCAAGCGCTTAGTGCAGCGCTCTGCACACAGTAAGCGCTCAATAAATACGACTGAGTGAATGAATGAATGAATGAATGAATGAATGAATGAGTGAGAGCCCGTTGTTGGGTGTGGGGACCGTGTCTGGTTGGGGCCCATTTGTCCTTCCCAAGCGCTTCGTCCAGTGCTCTGCACGCGGTAAGCGCTCAGTACATACTATTGAATGAATGCATGCATGAATGCATGAATGCATGCATGCATGAATGAGTGAGAGCCCGTTGTTGGGTGGGGACCGTGTCTGGTTGGGGCCCATTCGTCCTCTCCTAAGCGCTTCGTCCAGTGTTCTGCACACAGTAAGCGCTCAATAAATAGTATTAAGTGAATGAATGAATGAATGAATGAATGAATGAATGAATGAATGAAAGCCCGTTGTTGGGTGGGGACCGTGTCTAGAGGGGGCCCATTCGTCCTCTCCCAAGCGCTTAGTCCAGTGTTCTGCACACAGTAAGCGCTCGATAAATACTATTGAGTGAATGAATGAATGAATGAATGAATGAATGAATGAGAGCCCGTTGTTGGGTGGGGACCGTGTCTAGAGGGGGCCCATTCGTCCTCTCCCAAGCGCTTAGTGCAGTGCTCTGCACACAGTAAGCGCTCAATAAATACGACTGAGTGAATGAATGAATGAATGAATGACTGAGTGAGAGCCCGTTGTTGGGTGTGGGGACCGTGTCTGGTTGGGGCCCATTTGTCCTTCCCAAGCGCTTAGTCCAGTGTTCTGCACACAGTAAGCGCTCCATAAATACGATTGAGTGAATGAATGAATGAATGAATGAATGAATGAAGAGTGAGAGCCCGTTGTTGGGTGGGGCCCGTGTCTAGAGGGGGCCCACTCGTCCTCTCCCAAGCGCCTAGTGCAGCGCTCTGCACACAGTAAGCGCTCAATAAATACGACTGAGTGAATGAATGAATGAATGAATGAATGAATGAATGTGAATGAGAGCCCGTTGTTGGGTGGGGACCGTGTCTGGTTGGGGCCCATTCGTCCTCTCCCAAGCGCTTAGTCCAGTGCTCTGCACACAGTAAGCGCTCAATAAACACTATTGAGTGAATGAATGAATGAATGAGTGAGAGCCCGTTGTTGGGTGTGGGGACCGTGTCTGGTTGGGGCCCATTTGTCCTTCCCAAGCGCTTCGTCCAGTGCTCTGCACGCGGTAAGCGCTCAGTACATACTATTGAATGAATGCATGCATGCATGAATGACTGAGAGCCCGTTGTTGGGTGGGGACCGTGTCTGGTTGGGGCCCGTTCGTCCTCTCCCAAGCGCTTAGTGCAGGGCTGTGCACACAGTAAGCGCTCACTAAGTAGGATTGAGTGAATGAATGAGTGAGTGAGAGCCCGTTGCTGGGGGTGGGGCCCGGGTGCAGAGGGGGCCCCCTCGTCCTCTCCGAAGCGCTTAGTGCAGCGCCGTGCACTTGGGGAGCGCCCAATACATCGGCTCGAAGGGCTAGTCTGCGTGCAGGGGCCGGGCCAAGCACAGGCGCGCGCACAGATGCGCGCACCCACACCGCCCGCCCGGCAGAGCCCCCCCCCATCCCATCCCATCCCATCCCATCCCATCCCATCCCGTCCCGTCCCATCCCATCCCGTCCCGTCCCATCCCATCCCATCCCGGCTGACCTGGGCCGGACGGCCGGGACCTCCCCTCCTCCCGCCGCCGACAACGCTCTGCCAAGGGCCCGGGCTGCGGCGCCCTCACACACACACACACACACACCACACACACCACACACACCACACACACACATTCATTCATTCAGTGGAAAGAGCCCGGGCTTTGCAGTCAGAGGTCATGGGTTCAAATCCCGCTTCTGCCAACTGTCAGCTGGGTGACTCCGGGCAAGGCACTTCACTTCTCTGGGCCTCAGTTCCCTCAACTGTCAAACGGGGACGAAGACTGTGAGCCCCCCGTGGGACAACCTGATCACCTTGTAAACTCCCCAGCGCTTAGAACAGTGCTTCGCACATAGTAAGCGCTTAATAAACGCCACCATTATTATTATTATTATTATTGTTATTATGGGTTCAAATCCCAGCTCCACCGCTTGTCAGCTAGGTGACTCTGGACAACTCACTTCACTTCTCTGGGCCTATTACCGCATCTGGAAAATGGGGATGAAGACTGTGAGCCCCCCGTGGGACAACCTGATCACCTTGTAAACTCCCCAGCGCTTAGAACAGTGCTTCACACATAGTAAGCGCTTAATAAACGCCATCATTATTATTATTATTATTATTATTGTTATTATGGGTTCAAATCCCGGCTCTGCCAGCTGTCAGCTGGGTGACTGTGGACAACTCACCTCACTTCTCTGGGCCTCAGTTCCCTCACCTGTCAAATGAGGACGAAGACTGTGAGCCCCCCGTGGGACCACCTCATCACCTTGTGACCTCCCCAGCGCTTGGAACAGTGCTTTGCACATGGTTAGCGCTTAATAAATGCCATCATCATCATTATTATTATTATTATGAGTTCAAATCCCGGCTCTGCCACTTGTCAGCTGGGTGACTTCGGGCAAGTCACTTAACTTCTCTGGGCCTGCTACCTCATCTGTAAAATGGGGATTAAGGCTGTGTGCCCCCCATGGGACAACCTGATCACCTTGGAACATCCACAGCCCTTAGAACTGTGCTTTGCACATAGAAAGTGCTTAGTAAATGTATTATTATTATTATTATTATTATTATTATTATTATTATTATTTTATTAGTTCAAATCCCGGCTCCACCACTTGTCAGCTGGGTGACTCTGGGCACTGCTGCCAACTTGTACTTCCCAAGCGCGTAGTGCAGTGCTCTGCACACAGTAAGCACTCAATAAATACGGTTGAATGAATGAATGAATGAACTTCTCTGTGCCTGTTACCTCATCTGTAAAATGGGGATTAAGGCTGTGAGCCCCCCGTGAGACAACCTGATCACCTTGGAACCTCCCCAGTGCTTAGAACAGTGCTTTGCATGTAGTAAGCACTTAATAAATGCCATCATCATTATTATTATTGTTATTATTATTATTATCATGGGTTCAAATCCCCACCACTTGTCAGCTGGGTGACTCTGGGCAAGTCACTTCACTTCTCTGGGCCTCAGTTGCCTCATCTGTAAAATGGGGATTAAGATTGTGAGCCCCCCGTGGGACAACCTGATCACCTTGGAACCTCCCCAGCACTTAGAACAGTGCTTTGCACATACTAAGCGCTTAATAAATGCCATTATTGTTATTATTAGGGATTAAGACTGTGAGCCCCCCATGGGACAACCTCATCACCTTGTAACCTCCCCAGCACTTAGAACAGTCTCGTCTAGTCTAGTCTAGTTATTCCCCTGGCCTGGAATGCCCTCCCTCCGCACATCTGCCAAGCTAGCTCTCTTCCTCCCTTCAAAGCCCTCCTGAGAGCTCACCTCCTCCAGGAGGCCTTCCCAGACTGAGCCCCTCCTTCCTCTCCCCCTCCTCCGCCTCCCCATCCACCCCACCTTACCTCCTTCCCTTTCCCACAGCACCTGTATATATGTATATACGTTTGTACATATTTATTACTCCATTTATTTTATTTGTACATATTTATTCTATTTATTTTATTTTGTTAATATGTTTGGTTTTGTTCTCTGTCTCCCCCTTCTAGACCGTGAGCCCACTGTTGGGTAGGGACCGTCTCTATATGCTGCCAACTTGGACTCCCCAAGTGCTTAGTCCAGTGCTCTGCACACAGTAAGCGCTCAATAAATATGATTGAATGAATGAATGAATAGAAGGGGGAGACAGACGATGAAACAAAACATGGAGACAGGGGTCAAAACCGTCAGAACTAATAGAATTAAAGCTAGATTCAGTCATTCAATCATATTTATTGAGCACTGACTGTGCGCACAGCACTGCACTAAGGGTTTGGGAAGGACAAATCATGAACGTATAGAGCCGGTCCCGACCCAACAACGGGCTCCCAGTCTAGAAGGGAGAGACAGACGGCAAAACAAAACATGGAGACAGGTGTCAAAACTGCCAGAATAAATGGAATTATAGCTACATTCGTTAATTCATGCAATCGTATTTATTTAGCACTTACTGTGTGCAGAGCACTGTACTAAGCACTTGGGAAGTACAAGTTGGCAACATATAGAGACGGTCCCTACCCAACAGCGGGCTCACAGTCTAGAAGGGGGAGACAGACAACAAAACAAAACATGGAGACAGGTGTCAAAACTGCCAGAATAAATAGAATTATAGCTATATGCACATCATTAATAAAATTAATAGAGTCGGCAACATCTAGAGACAGTCCCGACCCAACCACGGGCTCACAGTCTAGAAGGGGGAGAGAGACAACAAAACAAAACATGGAGACAGGTGTCAAAACTGCCAGAATAAATAGAATTATAGCTATATGCACATCATTAATAAAATTAATAGAATAGTAAGTATTCATTCATTCATTCAGTCGTATTTATTGAGCGCTTACAATATGCAGAGCACTGCATTGAGCGCTTACAGTGTGCAGAGCACTGCACTAAGCGCTTGGGAAGGACAAGTCGGCAACAGATAGAGACGGTCCCTACCCAACAACTGGCTCCCAGTCTAGAAGGGGGAGACAGATGAAAAAACAAAACATGGAGACACGTGTCAAAATCAATCAGAACAAATAGAATTAAAGCTAGATTCTATCATTCAATCATATTTACTGAGCGCTGACTATGTGCAGAGCACTGGACTAAGTGCTTAGGAAGTGCAAATCATAAAGACTGTGAGCCCCATGTGGGACAACCTGATCACCATGTATCCTCCCCAGCTCTTAGAACAGTGCTTGGCATATAGTAAGCGCTTAACAAATGCCATTATTTATTATTATTATTATTATTATTATTATTATTATTATCAATGTATGGAGCTGGTCCCTACCCAACAACGGGCTCACAGTCTAGAAGGGGGAGACAGACTAACAAAACAAAGCATGGAGACAGGTGTCAAACTGCCAGAATAAATAGAATTATAGCTATATGCACATTATTAATAAAATTAATAGAGTCGGCAACATCTAGAGACTGGTCCCTACCCAACCACAGGCTCACAGTCTAGAAGGGGGAGAGAGACAACAAAACAAAACATGGAGACAGGTGTCAAAACTGCCAGAATAAATAGAATTATAGCTATATGCACATCATTAATAAAATTAATAGAATAGTAAGTATTCATTCATTCATTCAGTCGTATTTATTGAGCGCTTACAGTTTGCAGAGCACTGCACTAAGCGCTTGGGAAGGACAAGTTGGCCACAGATAGAGACAGTCCCTACCCAACAACTGGCTCCCAGTCTAGAAGGGGGAGACAGATGAAAAAACAAAACATGGAGACACGTGTCAAAATCAATCAGAACAAATAGAATTAAAGCTAGATTCTATCATTCAATCATATTTACTGAGCGCTGACTGTGTGCAGAGCACTGGACTAAGCGCTTAGGAAGTGCAAATCATAAAGACTGTGAGCCCCATGTGGGACAACCTGATCACCTTGTATCCTCCCCAGCTCTTAGAACAGTGCTTGGCATATAGTAAGCGCTTAACAAATGCCATTATTATTATTATTATTATTATTATTATTATTATTATCAATGTATGGAGCTGGTCCCTACCCAACAACGGGCTCACAGTCTAGAAGGGGGAGACAGACTAACAAAACAAAGCATGGAGACAGGTGTCAAACTGCCAGAATAAATAGAATTATAGCTATATGCACATTATTAATAAAATTAATAGAGTCGGCAACATCTAGAGACTGGTCCCTACCCAACCACAGGCTCACAGTCTAGAAGCGGGAGAGAGACAACAAAACAAAACATGGAGACAGGTGTCTAAACTGCTAGAATAAATAGAATTATAGCTATATGCACATCATTAATAAAATTAATAGAATAGTAAGTATTCACTCATTCTATCGTATTTATTGAGCACTTACTGTGTGCAGAGCACTGCACTAAGCGCTTGGGAAGGACAAGTTGGCAACAGATAGAGACAGTCCCTACCCAACAACTGGCTCCCAGTCTAGAAGGGGGAGACAGACGAAAAAACAAAACATGGAGACACATGTCAGAATCGTCAGAACAAATAGAATTAAAGCTAGATTCAATCGTTCAATCGTATTTATTGAGCGCTGACTGTGTGCAGATCACTGGACTAAGTGCTTGGGAAGTGCAAATCATAAAGACTGTGAGCCCCATGTGGGACAACCTGATCACCTTGTATCCTCCCCAGCGCTTAGAACAATGCTTGGCACATAGTAAGCGCTTAACAAATGCCATTATTATTATTATTATTATCCATGTATGGAGCGGGTCCCTACCCAACAACGTGCTCACAGTCTAGAAGGGGGAGACAGACAACAAAACGAATCATGGAGACAGGTGTCAAAACTGCCAGAATAAATAGAATTATAGCTATATGCACATCATTAATAAAATTAATAGAGTAGTAAGTATTCATTCACTCACTCAATCATATTTATTGAGTGCTTACAGTGTGAAGAGCACTGCACTAAGAGCTTGGGAAGGAAAAGTCAGCAACAGAGATGGTCCCTACCCAACAACTGGCTCACAGTCTAGAAGGGGGAGATGGACAACAAAACAAAACATGGAGACAGGGGTCAAAATCGTCAGAACAAATAGAATTAAAACTATACTCAATCGTTCAATCGTATTTATTGAGCGCTGACTGTGCAGAGCACTGGACTAAGCACTTGGGAAGTGCAAATCATAAAGACTGTGAGCCCCATGTGGGACAAGCTGATCACCTTGTATCCTCCCCAGCGCTTAGAACCGTGCTTTGCACATAGTAAGCACTTAACAAATGCCATCATTATTATTATTATTATCAATGTATAATTGATAATGGAGACATGGAGACAGGTGTCAAAACTGTCAATAAATAGAATTAGAGCTATATTCAATCGTTCAGTTGTCTCCCCCTTCTAGACTGTGAGCCCACGGTTGGGTAGGGACTGTCTCTATATGTTGCCAACTTGTACTTCCCAAGCGCTTAGTACAGTGCTCTGCACACAGTAAGTGCTCAATAAATACGATTGATGATGATGATGATTTATTGAGCGCTTACTGTGTGCAGAGCATTGGACAAAGGGCTTGGGAAGTACAAGTTGGCAACAGCTAGAGCCGGTCCCTACCCAACAACGGGCTCACAATCTAGAAGGGGGAGACAGACAGCAAAACAAAACATGGAGACAGGTGTCAAAACTGTCCAAATAAATAAAATTATCATTAATAAACTAGAGTAGTAAGTATTCATTCATTCAATCGTATTTATTGAGCACTTACAGTGTGCAGAGCACTGCACTAAGCACTTGGGAAGGACAACAGAGACAGTCCCGACCCAACAACGGGCTCACAGTCTAGAAGGGGGAGACAGAACACAAAACAAATCATGGAGACAGGTGTCAGAACTGTCAATAAATAGAATTAAAGCTATATTCAATCGTTCAATTGTATTTATTGAGCGCTTACTGTGTGCAGAGCATTGGACGAAGGGCTTGGGAAGTACAAGTCGGCAGCAGATAGAGCCGGTCCCTACCCAACATGGGGCTCACAGTCTAGAAGGGGGAGACAGACAGCAAAACAAAACATGGAGACAGGTGTCAAAACCATCCGAATAAATAGAATTATCATTAATAAAATGAATAGAGTAGTAAGTATTCATTCATTCATTCATTCAATCGTATTTATTGAGCGCTTACAGTGTGCAGAGCACTGCACTAAGCACTTGGGAAGGACAACAGAGACAGTCCCGACCCAACAACGGCCTCACAGTCTAGAAGGGGGAGACAGAACACAAAACAAAACATGGAGACAGGTGTCAGAACTGTCAATAAATAGAATTAAAGCTATATTCAATCGTTCAGTTGTATTTATTGAGCGCTTACTGTGTGCAGAGCATTGGACGAAGGGCTTGGGAAGTACAAGTCGGCAGCAGATAGAGCCGGTCCCTACCCAACATGGGGCTCACAGTCTAGAAGGGGGAGACAGACAGCAAAACAAAACATGGAGACAGGTGTCAAAACCATCCGAATAAATAGAATTATCATTAATAAAATGAATAGAGTAGTAAGTATTCATTCATTCATTCATTCAATCGTATTTATTGAGCGCTTACAGTGTGCAGAGCACTGCACTAAGCACTTGGGAAGGACAACAGAGACAGTCCCGACCCAACAACGGCCTCACAGTCTAGAAGGGGGAGACAGAACACAAAACAAAACATGGAGACAGGTGTCAGAACTGTCAATAAATAGAATTAAAGCTATATTCAATCGTTCAGTTGTATTTATTGAGCGCTTACTGTGTGCAGAGCATTGGACGAAGGGCTTGGGAAGTTCAAGTCGGCAACAAATAGAGACGGTCCCTACCCAACAAGGGGCTCACAGTCTATAAGGGGGAGACAGACAACAAAACAAAGCATGCGGACAGGTGTCAAGTCATCAGAATAAATAGAAATAAAGCTAGATGCACATCATTAACAAAATAAATAGAATAGTAAATATGTACAAGTAAAATAAATAGAGTGATAAATCTGTACAAATATATATACCAGTGCTGTGGGTTGGGTAGGGACTGTCTCTATATGTTGCCGACTTGTGCTTCCTAAGTGCTTAGTACAGTGCTCTGCACACAGTAAGCGCTCAATAAATATGATTGAATGAATGAAACGAATGAGGGCAAGGAGGTAGGGCCGGGGGGAGGGAGGAGAGGAAAGTGGGGACACACACTCACATTCATTCATTCATTCAATTGTATTTACTGAGCGCTTACTGTGTGCAGAGCACTGTACTAAGCGCTTGGAGAAGCAGTGTGGCTCAGTGGAAAGAGCCCGGGCTTTGGAGTCAAAGGTCATGGGTTCAAATCCCAGCTTCGCCAATTGTCAGCTGTGTGACTTCGGGCAAGTCACTTCACTTCTCTGGGCCTCAGTTCCCTCAACTGTAAAATGGGGATTAAAACTCTGAGCCCCCCGTGGGACAACCTGATCACCTTGTAACCTCCCCAGCGCTTAGAACAGTGCTTCGCACATAGTAAGCGCTTAACAAATACCATCATCATTATTATTATTATTGGGAAGTCCAAGTTGGCAACACATAGAGACGGTCCCTACCCAACAGCGGGCTCACAGTCTAGAAGGGGGGAGACAGACAACAAAACATAGTAACAAATTAAAATAAATATGGACAAGTAAAATAGACTGTGAGCCCGCTGTGGGGTAGGGACCGTCTCTATATGTTGCCAACTTGGACTTCCCAAGCGCTTAGTACAGTGCTCTGCACACAGTAAGTGCTCAATAAATACGATTGATAATATGTACAAACATATATACATATATGCAGGTGCACCCCCTCTCCCCCCCACACACACCCCACACCAGCGGTGGCAGTGCCCTGACCTACGCCACCTTTGCCCACCCCATCCCCACGGCTGGACTCCCCCCCGCCGCTTAGAAGAGAAGCAAAGTGGCTCAGTGGAAAGAGCAAGGGCTTGGGAGTCGGAGGTCATGGGTTCGAATCCCTCCAGCTGGGTGACCTTGGGCAAGCCACTTCACTTCTCTGGGCCTCAGGGACCTCCTCTGGAAAATGGGGATTAAAAGTGTGAGCCCCACGTGGGACAACCTGATCACCTCGTATCCCCTGCCAGGGCTTAGAACAGTGCTTCGCACAGAGTAAATGCCATTATTATTATTCTTATATCAGAACCCTAATAACAATGATGGTATTATCCGCTCAATAAATACGACTGATGATTTGTGAAGCGCTTACTATGTGCAAAGCACTGTCGTAAGCGCTGGGGAGGTTACAAGGTGATCAGGTGGTCCCACGGGGGGCTCACAGTCTTAATCCCCATTTTACAGCTGAGGTCACTGAGGCCTAGAGAAGTGAAGTGACTTGCCCAAAGTCACACAGCTGACAATCGGTGGAGCCGGGATTTGAACCCATGACCTCTGACTCCCAAGCCCGGGCTCTTTCCACGGAGGCACGCTGCTTCTGATCCCACCTCTGCCACTTGTCAGCCGGGTGACTTGGGGCCACTCCACTTCTCTGGGCCTCAGTGACCTCATCTGTCAAATGGGGATGAAGACTGTGAGCCCCCCGTGGGACAACCTGATCACCTTGTATTCCCCCAGCGCTTAGAACAGTGCTTCACACATAGTAAGCACTTAACAAATGCCATTATTATTATTATTATTATTATTAGGGTTCTGATCCCACCTCCAGCACTTGTCAGCCGGGTGACTTGGGGCCACTGGGCTTCTCTGGGCCTCAGTGACCTCATCTGGAAAATGGGGATGAAGACTGGGAGCCCCACCGGGGACAACCTAATCACCTTGTATACCCCCCCAGCGCTTAGAACAGTGCTTTGCACATAGAAAGTGCTTAACAAACACCATCATTATTATTATTATTATTAGGGTTCTGATCCCACCTCCGCCACTTGTCAGCCGGGTGACCTGGGGCCAGTCACTTCGCTTCTCTGGGCCTCAGGGACCTCATCTGGAAAATGGGCATCCCCATTGTGTTGTATCCCCCCACCAGCGCTTAGAACAGTGCCTGGCACATAGTAAGCGCTTCACAAATACCATTATTATTATTATTACAGTATATATGTTGCCGATTTGTACTTCATCATCATCATCATCATCAATCGTATTTATTGAGCGCTTACTGTGTGCAGAGCACTGTGCTAAGCGCTTGGGAAGTACAAGTTGGCAACATATAGAGACGGTCCCTACCCAACAGTGGGCTCACAGTCTAGAAGGGGGAGACAGAGAACAAAACCAAACATACTAACAAAATAAAATAAATAGAATAGATATGTACAAAATAAATAAATAAATAAATAAATAAATAGAGTAACAAATATGTACAAACATATATACATATATATCCCAAGCGCTTCGCCTAGTGCTCTGCACACAGTAAGCGCTCAGTTAATACAATTGAATGAATGAATGAATGCTCCACACATAGGAAGCGCTCCATAATACCGTGGGATTGGGTGGATCAATGCACCCTCGCTGCCTGGGTTCCTTCTAATAATAACGATAATAATGATGGGATTTGGTAAGCGACTACTATGTGCCAAGCTCTGTGCTAAGAGCCTGTTGTTAGGCAGCGGTGGTCTCTGTTGCCGAATTGGACTTTCCAAGCGCTTAGTACAGTGCTCCGCACACAGGAAGTGCTCCATAAATACCATGGGATGATCAAAGGACTCCAGCGGCGGCATCCCGCCGCCTAGGTTCCTTCTAATAATAACAATAATAATGATGGTATTTGGTAAGCGCTCACTCTGTGCCAAGCACTGTTCTAAGAGCCCATTGTTAGGTAGGGGTGGTCTCTATTTGTTGCCGAATTGGACTTTCCAAGCGCTTAGTAGAGTGCTCTCTGCGCACAGGAAGAGCTCCAAAAGTACAACTGAGAAAATGAATGAATCCGGAGGGCTGCTGGACCCATTCGGGCCTGGGAATCAGAAGGTCATGGGTTCTAATCCTCCCTCCGCCGCTCAGAGTTCAAGTCACTTTACTCATTCATTCACTCCTATTTATGGAATGCTTACTGTGTGCAGAGCACTGTACCGAACGCTTGGAAAGCACAATTCGGCAACAGAGACAATCCCTACCCAACAACGGGCTCACATTTGTACATATCTATTCTATTTATTTTATTTTGTTAGCATGTTTGGTTTTGTTCTCTGTCTCCCCCTTTAAGACTGTGCCCACTGTTGGGTAGGGACTGTCTCTATGTGTTGCCAACTTGTACTTCTCAAGCGCTTAGTACAGTGCTCTGCACACAGTAAGCACTCAATAAATACGATTGATGATGATGATGATGATGCTTCACACATAGTAAGCGCTTAACAAATGCCATCATATATGTATATTTATTGTATATATATATATATAGGAGCTAATCCAATCCATGTTCCCCTTGGGGCTCCTAGTTTTCACCCCCATTTTTCAGATGCGGGAGGCATGGAGGAGTTACCCAAGATCACACAGGAGATACGTGGCGGAGCCGGGATTAGAACCCAGATCCTCTGAGACCCAGGCCTGGGCTCTTCCCACAGGGCCACGCTGCTTCTTCTCCTGCCAAGGGAGACCACCTGGAGAGGGCAAATGCAAGGGAGGAAAGGCTGGCCCTCCTCATGAATGATTATGGTATTTGTTAAGTGTTGCCTGTGTGCCAGGCACTGTTCTAAGCGCTGGGGTGGATACAAGCAAATCGGGTTGGACCCAGTCCCTTGTCTCACGTGGGACTGTGAGCCCATTGTGGGGTAGGGATTGTCTCTATTTGTTGCTGAATTGTACTTTCCGAGCATTTACTACAGTGCTCTGCACACAGTAAGTGCTCAATAAATATGATTGAATGAATGAATGAATGAATGAATGAATGGGGCTCCCAGTCTTGATCCCCATTTTCCAGATGAGGTCACTGAGGCCCAGAGAGGGCATGTCACTCCCCTCCTCAAAAATCTCCAGTGGCTGCCTGTCAACCTACGAATCAAGCAAAAACTCCTCACTCTCGGCTTCAAGGCTGTCCATCACCTTGCCCCCTCCTACCTCACCTCTCTTCTCTCCTTTCTTTTTTTACTGACATTTATTAAGTGCTTACTACGTGCAAAGCACTGTTCTAAGCGCTGGGTTGGTTCCAAGGTGATCAGGTTGTCCCACAGGGGGCTCACAGTCTTAATCCCCATTTTACAGATGAGGTACCTGAGGCACAGCAAAGTGAAGTGACTTGCCCAAAGTCACACAGATGACAGTTGGCGGAGCGGGGATTTGAACCCATGACCTCTGACTCCAGAGCCCGGGCTCTTTCCACTGAGCCACGCTGCTTCTCATGCTGCCCACTGCTCTCCTTCTCCAGCCCGGCCCGCACCCTCCGCTCCTCTGCCGCTCACCTCCTCACCGGGCCTCATTCTCGCCCGTCCCGCCGTCGACCCCCGGCCCATGTCCTACTTCTGTCATCATCATCATCATCATCAATCATATTTATTGAGCGCTTACTGTGTGCAGAGCACTGTACTAAGCGCTTGGGAAGTACAAGTTGGCAACATATAGAGACAGTCCCTACCCAACAGTGGGCTCACAGTCTAAAAGGGGGAGTCAGAGAACAAAACCAAACATACTAATAAAACAAATTCTGTCCTGGTATGCCCTCCGTCCTCACATCCTCCCAACTAGCTCTTTTCCTCCCTCCAAAGCCCTACTGAGAGCTCACCTCCTCCAGGAGGCCTTCCCACATTGAGCCCCCCTTTTCCTCTGCTCCTCCTCCCCTCCCCATCGTCTCGACTCCCTCCCACTGCTCTTCCCCCTTCACCTCCCCACGGCACTTGGGTATATTTGTACGTATTTATTATTCTATTTATTTTATTAATGATGTGTATACATCTATAATTTTATGTATTTATTTTGTTGCTATTGACACCTGTCTGCTTCTTTTGTTGTCTGCCTTCCCCTTCTAGACTGTGAGCCCGTTCTTCTTCATCATCATCATCATCATCATCAATCGTATTTATTGAGCGCTTACTGTGTGCAGAGCACTGTACTAAGTGCTTGGGAAGTACAAGTTGGCAACATATAGAGACAGTCCCTACCCAACAGTGGGCTCACAGTCTAAAAGGGGGAGACAGTAATAAATAAATAAATAAATAGAAGCACTGTTCTAAGCTCTGGGGTGGATACAAGGTGATCAGGTTGTCCCATGTGGAGCTCACAGTCTTAATCCCCATTTTACAGATGGGGTAACTGAGGCCCAGATTAGTTAAGTGACTTGCCCAAAGTCACACAGCTGACAAGCGGCGGAGCTGGGATTTGAACCCTTGGCCTCTGACACCCAAGTCCAGGCTCTTTCCACTGAGCCACGCTGCTTCTCTGTACTAAGCGCTTCCATCTACCGCAGCGCTCAGTATAGTGCCTGGCATTTGTTTAGCGCTTACTGTGGGCATAGCACCATACTAAACGTTGGGGAGAGTACAGCATAACTAGAGTTGGTTGACACATTCCCTACCTACAACACATAGTAATCGATTAATCAATCAACCAGTTATATTTATTGAGCACTTACTACATGCATTCATTCATTCATTCATTCAATCACATTTATTGAGCGCTTACTGTGTGCAGAGCACTGTACTAAGCGCTTGGGAAGTACAAGTTGGTAACATATAGAGACGGTCCCTACCCAACAGCAGGCCCCCAGTCTAGAAGGGGGAGACAGCCAATAAAACATGGAGACAGGTGTCAAAATCGTCAGAACAGATAGAATTATAGCTATATGCACATCATTAACAAAATAAATAGAATAGTAAATATGTACAAGTAAAATAAATGCAGTAATAAATCTGTTCAAATATATACAAGTGCTGCGGGGAGGGGAAGGAGGTAGGGCAGAAGGGGGGAAGGGGAGGAGGAGGAGAAGAACAAGGGGGCTCAGTCTGGGAAGGCCTCCTGGAGGAGGTGAGCTCTCAGTAGGGCTTTGAAGGGAGGAAGAGAGCTAGTTTGGCGGATGTGTGCAGAGCACTGTACTAAGCGTTTGGGAGAGTACAACCAGAATTAGCAGACAGGTTGACAAGTTCTTAGCGTGCTTAAAAAATATTATTTGAAAAAAGGCAGGGAATGAAGGGGCAGAGCTTAGAGAGGGGAAGCTTCTCAGATTCAGATCAAAAATGGGATAAATGCAGCTCGAGTCTAGCAAGGAAACAAATACTGTGAAGGAGCCGGGGGCCAGGACGTTGGCTCGGCCTCCCCTTCAACATTCAGGTTTCTCAAGCCCCTCTTAGAAGTCTGGTCGTTTACTTCAGTGTCTTCTGATTCTCCTTCCCCTGCCCTTAGGGACAACTAATAATAATAATGGTGGTATTTGTTAAGCGCTTACTATGTGCGAGCACTGTTCTAAGCTCTGGGGGGATACAAGGTGATCAGGTTGTTCCACGTGGGGCTCCCAGTCTTAATCCCCATTTTACAGATGAGGAAACTGAGGCACAGAGAAGTTAAGTGGCTTGCTCAAGGTCACACAGCTGAAAAGTGGCTGAGCCGGGATTCAAACCCATGACCTCTGACTCCCAAGCCCAAGCCCTTTCCACTGAGCCAACTACCTGAGCAGCAGCGTGACTCAGTGGAAAAGATCCCGGGCTTTGGAGTCGGTGGTCATGGGTTCAAATCCCGGCTCTGCCAACTGTCAGCTGTGTGACTTTGGGCAAGTCACTTCACTTCTCTGGGCCTCAGTTCCCTCATCTGTAAAATGGGGATTGACTGTGAGCCCCACCGTGGGACAACCTGATCACCTTGTATCCCCCCAGTGCTTAGAACAGTGCTTTGCACATAGTAAGCACTTAATAAATGCTATTATTATTATTATTATTATTATTATTATTATTATTATTACTTTCCCAGGGTGGGCCCCCCAAAGTAAGGTTAAAGTGAGGAATGGCTTTTGGAAGGAAAAGTCCCCTGAGAGAGAAAGTTCCTTCCCTGGAGTGTGGATTCCCAGCCGAAAAAGCGTGGCTTAGTGGAAAGAGCCCGGGCTCGGGAGTCAGAGGACGTGGGTTCTATTCCTGGCTCTGCCACTTGTCTGCTGGGTGACGTTGGGCAAGCCGCTTAACCTCTCTGGGCCTCATGTACCTCATCTGTAAAACGAGGATTAAGACTGTGAGCCCCACGTGGGACAACCTGATTACCTTGTATCTACCCCCAGTGCTTAGAATAGTGCTTGGTACATAGTAAGTGTGTAACAAATTATTATTATTATAAATAAAAGACGGAGGTCAGGGTATACTACCTGTAATATATCCGAGATACAGAACAGTTTGGGGAGCTGATCAGAGTATGTGGGTTAAGTGGAGGGGAAATGTGAGGAAAGACATTGAGAGAGCAATAAACTTTAACCTGTTCATATGGCTAGAATGTCCCCTGTTGGAGTTTATAGCCACTCCAGGTAAGGAAGTACTACCTACCTTCAAAGTCTAACCCCATCAATCATATTTATTGAGCGCTTACTAAGCGCTTGGGAGAGAACAGTATAACAGAGTTGGTAGACAAATTCCCTGCCCACAACGAATTTACAGTCTAGCAACCACCCTATTGCACAGGATCGGCATCATGTTGCAATCGCTTTGTCCATAAATTTCTTGCATTGTGCTGAACTACTGTGCTGTGCTGTGCTGAACTACTGACTGCGACTCACTTCTTTCCACTTAGAGAAGCAGCGTGGCTCAGTGGAAAGAGCACCGGCTTGGGAGTTAGAGATCATGGGTTCTAATCCCAGCTCTGCTGCTTGTCAGCTGTGTGACTTTGGGCAAGTCACTTAACTTCTCTGGGCCTCATCTGTAAAATGGAAATTAAGACTGTGCGCCCCACATGGAACAACCTGATCATCTTTTCATTCATTCATTCATTCAATCATATTTATTGAGTGCTTACTAATAATAATAATGGCATTTACTAAGCGCTTTGACTGCGACTCACTTCTTTCTACTTAGGGAAGCAGCGTGGCTCAGTGGAAAGAGCACCGGCTTGGGAGTTAGAGATCATGGGTTCTAATCCCAGCTCTGCTGCTTGTCAGCTGTGTGACTTTGGGCAAGTCACTTAACTTCTCTGTGCCTCATCTGTAAAATGGAAATTAAGACTGTGCACCCCACGTGGAACAACCTGATCATCTTTTCAGTCATTCATTCAATCATATTTATTGAGTGCTTACTAATAATAACAATGGCATTTACTAAGCGCTTACTATGTGTAAAGCACTGTTCTAAGCACTGGGGAAGTTACAAGGTGATCAGGTTGTCCCACAGGGGGCTCACAGTCTTAATCTCCATTTTACAGATGAGGTAACTGAGGCCCAGAGAAGTGAAGTGACTTGCCCAAAGTCACACAGCTGACAATTGGTGGAGCTGGGATTTGAACCCATGATCTCTGACTCCCAAGCCCGTGCTCTTTCCACTGAGCCACGCTGCTTACTGTGTGCAGAGCACTGTATTAAGCACTCGGCAACATATAGAGATGGTCCCTACCCAACAACGGGCTCTCAGTCTAGAAGGGGGAGACGGACAACAAAAGAAAACATGTAGACAGGGGTCAAAATCATCAGAACAAATAGAATTATAGCTATATGCACATTATTAACAAAATAAATAGAATAGTGAATATGTACAAGTAAAATAAATAGAGTACTAAATCTGTACAAATATATACAAGTGTTGTGGGGAGGGGAAGGAGGTAGGGCAGAAGGGGGGTGGGGAAGAGAGGAAAAAGGGGGCTCAGTCTGGGAAGGCCTGCTGGAGGAGGTGAGCTCTCAGTAGGGCTTTGAAGGGAGGAAGAGAGCTAGCTTGGCGGATGTGTGGAGGGAGGGCATTCGGGGCCAGGGGAAGGACGTGGGCCGGGGGTCGACGGCGGGACGGGCGAGAATGAGGCCCAGTGAGGAGGTTAGCGGCAGAGGAGTGGAGGGTGCGGGCTGGGCTGGAGAAAGAGAGAAGGGAGGTGAGGTAGGAGGGGGCGAGGGGATGGACAGCCTTAAAGCCCAGGGTGAGGAGTTTCTGCCTGATGCGCAGATTGATTGGCAGCCACTGGAGATTTTTGAGGAGGGAGTGACATGCCCAGAGCATTTCTGTACAAAGATAATCCGGGCAGCAGAGTGAAGTATAGACTGAAGCGGGGAGAGACAAGAGGATGGGAGATCCAAGAGGAGGCTGATGCAGTAATCTTTTATCCCCCACAGCGCTTAGAACAGTGCTTCACACATAGTAACCACTTAACAAAAACCATCATTGTTATTATTATTATTATTATTGTTATTATTATTGTTATTGTTACATCCACTGTCCCACCAGGAACTTATCTGGCAGGGATGAAAGAGAAACAGTGGGACCATAAACGTCTTGTAGGCAGGCATCACATTTACCAACTCTTATTACTTTGCAGCATGGCTTAGCAGAAGGAACATGGACTTGGAAGTCGGAGGATGTGGGTTCTAATCCCGCCTCCGCCACTTGTCTGCTGTGTGACCTTGGGCAAGTCACTTAACTTCTCTGGGCCTCAGTTACCTCAGCTGTAAAATGGGGATTAAAAATGTGAGCCCCATGTGGGACAACCTGATCACCCTGTATCTACCCCAGCGCTTAGAACAGTGCTTGCTTGGCACATAGTAAATGCCTAACAAATACCATCATTATTATTATTATTACTACTTCCCCAAGTGCTAGTACGGAGCTCTGCCCCCAATAAGCGCTCAATCAATCAATCAATCGTATTTATTGAGCGCTTACTGTGGGCAGAGCACTGTACTAAGCGCTTGGGAAGTACAAGTTGGCAACATATAGAGACAGACCCTACCCAATAAATAGCATTGATCGAGTGGTGCTACACAGCCCCCTCACACTAAAATCCCTATAATCGCTTTCTTTGTTCTTCGTCCCAGAGTCTTCTTGGCAGGACTGAGCCCTTTCTGTCACTGTCAGGGCGAGACTCCTTAATCATCCTCACTGCCCTCAATTTCATGTATAGAGCCTCCTTCGTGTACAACGAAGTCTCTCCAGAATCGTGACCTGCCTAAGCGTTTCAATCTAATGGACCGTCTTCTGGCTTAGTCCTACATCTTTCAGTCCAGTCACCGACTCGCAGTTTTTGTTTTCCCTCTCCATCTGCTTCTCAGTTTGGTGTTCAGCACACTGTAAGCGCTCAGTGAATTCCATTGATGGACTGATTGATTACTTCTACATCCTTAATATCTGTCTCCCCCTCTATCAATTCAGTTACATTGCCCTCTCCTAAGAGCTTAGTACAGTGTTCTGCACAGTAAATGCTCAATAAATACCATTGACTGACTGACTCCCTCTCTTGACTATAAGCTCAATGTGGGCAGGGAACGTGTCTACCAACTCTGTTGTATTGTACCTCTCCCAAGCACTTAGCACAGTGCTGTGCACGCTGATACAATGCAGGCCAGCCCGCATCCTCTGCTCCTCTGCCGCTAATCTGCTCACCGTGCCTTGTTATCGCCCATCCCGCCGTCGACCCCCGGCCCACGTCATCCCCCTGGCCTGGAATGTCCTCCCTCTGCCCATCCGCCAAGCTAGCTCTCTTCCTCCCTTCAAGACCCTACTGAGAGCTCACCTCCTCCAGGAGGCCTTCCCAGTCTGAGCCCCCTCCTTCCTCTCCCCATCGTCCCCCTCTCCATCCCCCCCGTCTTACCTCCTTCCCTTCCCCACAGCACCTGTATATATGTATATATGTTTGTACATATTTATTACTCTATTTTACTTGTACATATCTATTCTATTTATTTTATTTTGTTAATATGTTTGGTTTTGTTCTGTCTCCCCCTTCTAGACTGTGAGCCCACTGTTGGGTAGGGACTGTCTCTATATGTTGCCAACTTGTATTTCCCAAGCGCTTAGTACAGTGCTCTGCACACAGTAAGCGCTCAATAAATATGATTGATTGATTGATTGATTGATTCTCAGTTTCCCCTGCTGGCTCTTCCACCTCCCATCTCCTTTAACTGTGGGGATCCCGTGAGATTCATTTCTGGGCCTTGAACTCAGTCTCTCACTCTCTTGGGAAGCTTATCCCTCCCATAGTTGTAGCTACCATCTGCGGTAGGGAACTCCCAAATCCAAACCTCCAACTCCGACTTTCAGATTCACTTTTCCTCCTGCCCTCAGGACTCTGTCGCAATGATGCACTGATCAACAAAGTCAACACATCTTCCTTTCTAAACATTCTCCACCCATTTGTTTTATTTTGTTAGTATGTTTGGTTTTGTTCTCTGTCTCCCCCTTTTAGACTGTGAGCCCACTGTTGGGTAGGGACTGTCTCTATATGTTGCCAATTTGTACTTCCCAAGCGCTTAGTACAGTGCTCTGCACATAGTAAGAGCTCAATAAATACGATTGATGATGATCCAGGAGGACACCACCATCCTCCTTGCTATGGGATTTGTACAGATTTATTACTCTATTTATTTTACTTGTACATATTTACTACGCTATTTTGTTAATGATGTGCATATAGCTGTAATTCTATTTATTCTGATGGTTTTGACACCTGTCTACATATTTTGTTTTGTTGTCTCCCCTTCTAGACTGTGAGCCCGTTGTTGGGTAGGGACTGTCTCTATATGTTGCCAACTTGTATTTCCCAAGCATTTAGTACAGTGCTCTGCACACAGTAAGCGCTCAGTAAATACGATTGAATGAATTTTTTTCTTCTTTTTTTTCTTCTTGCTCATACTGAGAAGTTTCTTGGCCTGGTTGGAAAGAACCTGGTTCTGGGAGTCAGAAGGACCTGGGTTCTAATTCCAGCTCTGCAGTCTGTCTGCTGTGTGACCTTGGGCAAGTCACTTCACTTCTCTGGGCCTCTGTTACCTCATCTGGAAAAATGGGGGTTGAGACTGTGAACCCCAAGTGGGACAGGGACTGTGCCCAACCCGATTTGTTTGTATTCACCCAGCGCTTAGTACGGTGCCTGGCATATAGTAAGCACTTAACAAATACTACAGTTATTATTATTATTATTTCATTCATTCATTCATTCAATCGTATTTATTGAGCGCTTACTGTGCCCAGAGCACTGGACTAAGCGCTTGGAAAGTACAATTTGGCAACAGATAGAGACAATCCCTACCCAACAACGGGCTTAAGCTCACCGCCTCAAATGTCATTATTCAGTCTTTCTAAATGCTACTGGAGCTTCCTCTTAAATATGTTATCAATACACCCTTGCACCCACCACCCTAGGATATGCTCTCAATCAGTCGATGGTATTTACTGAATGCTTGTTGTGTGAGAAGCACTGTACTAAGCTCTCCTGTCTGTATATTTATCTCCCTGCCTCTGGCTTCTCCCCTTTTCAGTCCATTTAATAGTAATAATAATAATGATAATATTGGTATTTGTTAAGTGCTATGTGCAAAGCACTATTCTAAGCGCTGGGGTAGATACAAGGTTATCAGGTTGTCCCACGTGGGGCTCACAGTCTTCATCCCCATTTTACAGATGAGGGAACTGAGGCCTTGAGAAGTTAAATGACTTGCCCAAAGTCACACAGCAGACAAGTGGCGGAGCCGGGATTAGAACCCATGACTTCTGACTCCCAAGCCCGGGCTCTTTCCACTGAGCCACGCTGCTTCTCTTTCTAATATTCATCTTTCTAAAATTCATCTTTCTAAAATACTAGAACCTGGTAAAACTGTTTGCCTTGTAATTACTCCAGTACTCCACTACTGTAATTACTCCAGAGAAGCAGCGTGGCTCAGTGGAAAGAGCCCAGGCTCGGGAGTCAGAGGTCATGGGTTCAAATCCTGGCTCCACCAATTGTCAGCTGTGTGACTTTGGGCAAGTCACTTCACTTCTCTGGGCCTCAGTTACCTCATCTGGAAAATGGGGAATAAGACTGTGAGCCCCCCGTGGGACAACCTGATCACCTTGTATCCTCCCCAGCGCTTAGAACAGTGCTTTGCACATAGTAAGCGCTTAACAAATACCATCATTATTATTATTATTATTACTCAGCTCGCTACTTCACACACAGTAAGTAATCGATCAATCATACCTATTGAGTGCTTATCGTGTGCAGAGCACTGTACTAAGTGCTTAGGAGAGTACGATATAACAGAGTTAGTACACATGTACCCTGCCTACAAGGAGCTAATTCATTCATTCGATCATATTTATTGAGCGCTTACTTTGTGCACAGCACTGTACTAAGCAGTACAATACTAAGTGGAAAGAGCCCGGGCTTGGGAGTCAGAAGTCATGGGTTCTAATCCCGGCTCCGCCACTTGTCTGCTGTGTGACTTTGGGCAAGTCATTTAACTTCTCAAGGCCTCAGTTCCCTCATCTGTAAAATGGGGATGAAGACTGTGGGCCCCACGTGGGACAACCTGATAACCTTGTATCTACCCCAGCGCTTAGAATGGTGCTTTGCACATAGCACTTAACAAATACCAATACCAATTCAATACCTAAGAAAGTACAATACAGCAGTAAAGAGTGAAAATCCCTGCACACAATGAGCTCACAGTCTGGGGTGGGGGGAGACAGACATCAGTACAAATAAACGGATGTCAATATAAATAAATAAAATTACAGATCTATATATAAGTGCTAAGGAGTAGGGGTAGGGGGGAAGACCAAAGGGAAGGAGAAAGGGTGACGCAGAAGGGAGTGGGAGATGAGGTAAAGGGGGGTTTAGTCTGGGAAGGCCTCTTGGAGGAGAAGTGCCTTCGGTAAGGCTTTGAAGGTGGGGAGCATAATTGTCTGGTGGATTTGAGCGCTTAGAACAGTGCTCAGTGCTTAGAACAGTGCTTTGCACATAGTAAGCGCTTACTGAGAGCTCACCTCCTCCAGGAGGCCTTCCCAGACTGAGCCCCTTCCTTCCTCTCCCCCTCGTCCCCCTCTCCATCCCCCCATCTTACCTCCTTCCCTTCCCCACAGCACCTGTTTATATGTATATATGTTTGCACGGATTTGTTACTCCATATATTTATTTATTTTACTTGTACATATCTATTCTATTTATTTTATTTTGTTAGTATGTTTGGTTTTGTTCTCCGTCTCCCCCTTTTAGACTGTGAGCCCACTGTTGGGTAGGGACTGTCTCTATATGTTGCCAACTTGTACTTCCCAAGCGCTTAATACAGTGTTCTGCACACAGTAAGCGCTCAATAAATACGATTGACGATGATGATGAACATTTCGGTAAAGAGATGATCCAGGCAGCAGAGTGAAGTTTGGACTGGAGTGGGGAGAGGCAGGAGGTTGGGAGGTCAGCAAGGAGGCTGATGCTGTAATCTAGGTGGGATAGGATGAGTGATTGTATTAATGTGGTAGCCATTTGGGTGGAGAGGGAAGGGCGAATTTTAACGATGTTGTGAAGGTAAGACCGACAGGATTTGGTGATGGATTGAATGTGTGGATTGATCACTAAATCCTTGGGAGAGTACAATATAATGGAGTTAGTAATAATAATAATAATATTGGTATTTGTTAAGCATTTACTATGGGCCAAGCAGTGTTCTAAGGTCTGGTGGGTGGAGGGGTGGAGGGGATACAAGGTAATAATAATAATAATAATAATAATAATGGCATTTATTAAGCGCTTACTATGTGCAAAGCACTGTTCTAAGCGCTGGGGAGGTTACAAGGTGATCAGGTTGTCCCACGTGGGGCTCACAGTCTTAACCCCCATTTTACAGATGAGGTAACTGAGACTCAGAGAAGTTAAGTGACTTGCCCAAAGTCACACAGCTGACAGGTAATCAAGGCTGTCCCACGTGGGGCTCACAGTCTTAATCCCCATTTTCAGAGGAGGGAACTGAGGCACAGGGAAGTTAAGGGACTTGCCCAAAGTCACACAGCTGACAGGTGGCGGAGTCAGGATTAGAGCCCATGACCTCTGACTCCCGAGCCCGGGCTCTTTCCACTGAGCCCCGCTGTTCCCTGCCTTCGAAGAGCTTACAGTCTAGAGGGGGAGACAGATATGAACATATATGAATAAATTACGGATGTGCACATAAGTGCTGGGTGGCTGGAGGGGTGGCGGTGATTAAAGGGAGCAAATCCAAGTAGAAGGGGTTGGCAGCGGGGTAGACGAGATGAAGGTACAGAGAGTAGGTTGGTGTTAGAGGAGTAAAGTGTGCGGGCTGGGTCGGAGGAGGAGAGCAGCAAGTATAAGTGGGAGCAGGGGAGCTGACTGAGCGCTTCGTCCCAGCTCTGGCACTGGCCTGCTTCGTGACCTTCGTGCCTTAGTTCCTTCATCTAGAAAATGGGAACGAAACCCTTGTCCTCCCTCTCTTTTAGACTGTGAATCTCATGTGGGATAGGGACTGTGTCCCATCTGAGGGACTTGGGTTCTTAATCCTGGCTCCACCACTTGTCTGCTGTGTGACCTTGGCCAGGTCACTTGGCTTCCTTGGGTCTCACTTGCCTCATCTGTAAAATGGGGATTAAGACTGTGAGCCTCATGGCTCCCAGTGACTGTGACTGTGACTGTGAGCTTCTCATAGAGAAGCAGTGTGGCTCAGTGGAAAGAGCCCAGGCTTTGGAGTCAGAGGTCATGGGTTCAAATCCCGACTCCGCCACTTGTCAGCTGTGTGACTTCGGGCAAGTCACTTCACTTCTCTGGGCCTCAGTTACCTCATCTGTAAAATGGGAATTAAGACTATGAGCCCCCCATGGGACAGCTTGATCACCTTGTAACCTCCCCAGCGCTTAGAACAGTGCTTTGCACATAGTAAGCACTTAATAAATGCCATTATTATTATTATTATTATTATTATGGGGGACAGGGACTTGGTCCAACCCAATCTGCTTGTTGTAATAATAATGATGGCATTTGTTAAGCGCTTAAGAAGCAGCGTGGCTCAGTGGAAGAAGCAGCGTGGCTCAGTGGAAAGAGCCCGGGCTTTGGAGTCAGAGGTCATGGGTTCGAATCCCGGCTCTGCCACGCGTCTGCTGTGTGACCTTGGGTAAGTCACTTAACATCTCTGAGCCTCAGTGACCTCATCTGTAAAATGGGGATTATGACTGTGAGCCCCACGTGGGACAACCTGATCACCTTGTATCCCCCCCAGTGCTTAGAACAGTGCTTTGCACATAGTAAGCGCTTAACAAATGCCGTCGTTATTATTATTACTATGTGCAAAGTACTGTTCTAAGCACTGGGGAGGATACAAGGTGATCAGGTTGTCCCATGTGGCACTCGCAGTCTTCATCCCCCTTTTCCAGACGAGGGAACTGAGGCACAGGGAAGTTAAATGGCTTGCCCAAAGTCACACAGCTGACAAGTGGTGGAGCCGGGATTAGAACCCATGACCCCTGACTCCCAAGCCTGGGCTCTTTCCACTGAGCCACACTGCTTCTCTTGTATCACTCCAACGTTTGGCACAGTGTCTGGCACATAGTAAGAGCTTAACAAATACCACAATCATTATTATCATTATACATTCAATCATATTTATTGAGCACTTACTGTGTGCAGAGCACTATTCTAAGAGCTCGGGAGAGTACGATACAGCAGTAAACAGTCCCATTCCCTGCCCACAATGAGCTTACAATCTAGAGGATAAAACTTGAAGGGGGGAGGACAGAGAAAATTGCTTAATAAATAGTACAATTCTTCTTTTTCTTCTGTATGCTTCCCAAGCATCTGGTACATTGTTCAGCACAATGGAGATCTGTTTCTTCCCATCACCTTAATAACTGCTGTCTCCTTGGTCAACACTCTAAATGTAGACAAGCCTTCCCACACTGATAATAATAATAATAATGGCATTTATTAAGTGCTTACCATGTGCCAAGCACTGTTCTAAGCACTGGGGAGGTTACAAGGTGATCAGGTTGTCCCACGGGGGGCTCAAAGTCTTAATCCCCATTTTCCAGATGAGGTAACTGAGGCACAGCGAAGTGAAGTGACTTGCCCAAGGTCACACAGCAGAGGGGTGGCGGACCCGGGATTTGAACCCACGACCTCTGACTCCAAAACCCGGGCTCTTTCCACTGAGCCACGCTGCTTCTCTTAATAACTGCTGTCTCCTTGGTCAACACTCTAAATATAGACAAGCCTTCCCGCACTGATAATAATAATAATAATGGCATTTATTAAGTGCTTACTATGTGCCAAGCACTGTTCTAAGCACTGGGGAGGTTACAAGGTAATCAGGTTGTCCCACGGGGGGCTCAAAAGTCTTAATCCCCATTTTCCAGATGAGGTAACTGAGGCACAAAGAAGTGAAGTGACTTGCCCAAAGTCACACAGCTGACAGTTGGCGGAGCCGGGATTTGAACCCATGACCTCTGACTCCAAAGCCCGGGCTCTTTCCACTGAGCCACACTGCTTCTCCACCTCACCCATTTTGAATATCTGAAATCCTTATGATTCTCATCACCACCATTGCCTTCCTTTACAGAGGCTAAGGGACAGTTGACCCGACCGACTCGAGAACCTGGTGCTTTGCAAGGGTCTTTAAAAATGAAGCTTTCGTGACAAAAAATCCCAGTTCTTCCATTATTAAAATTGGACTGCAGCGTGAGTTGCAACATTATACTGACTTTGGTCACAGTTTCCATTGTAAACCCCCTTTTTATAAACAGTTTATTACTTGGTGGTTGAGGAAGGAACTCAAATCTGTTTCGCCTGAAAACTTGCTGCGGTTGAAGGTCTCAGTCCGGGAAACGAAAGCGCTGAGGGAAAACTCAAAAATCTGTTGGATTTCTTTTTAAGCTTCGAGAGCGTTAAAACAAAGAGTAGGTTAGGTATCTTTGGATATTTATTTTCCCATTCTCTTTTATTATTTTGGAATCAGGGGAGCCTGGTGGAAATAGCAGAGGCCTGGGGATCAGAGGCCCTGGGTTCTAATTCTGATTCTTCCATTTACCTGCCATGTGTGAACTTGGGCAACTCACTTGACTTCTCTATGCCTCAGTTCCCTCATCTGCAAAATGGGAAGGCAATGTCTGTTCTTCCTCCTACTTCGACTGCGAGCCCTGCGTGGGACCTGATTATCTTGTATCAACCTGAGTGCTTAATACAGTGCTAAGAATATAGTAAGCATTTAACAAATACCATCATTACTATTATTATCATCATCATCATCGATCGTATTTATTGAGCGCTTACTGTGTGCAGAGCACTGTACTAAGAGCTTGGGAAGTACAAGTTGGCAACATATAGAGACAGTCCCTAACCAACAGTGGGCTCACAGTCTAAAAGGGGGAGACAGAGAACAAAACCAAACATACTAACAAAATAAAATAAATAGAATAGATATGTACAAGTAAAATAAAATAAATAAATAAATAGAGTAATAACTATTTACCTTCCTAAAACACTTGTGTAAGATGAAGTTTAGCTGTTTTTTGTCCACCAGACGGGCTAAATAATTTAAATAGTTGAAAGGGAGAACATAGGTGGCGGATTGGAGGAGGATTTGTGAGTGCAAGTGCCCAAACATTTTAGCTCCTGAACCACATTTGAGTCCTACTAGCAGGACTATAAATCAATCAGTCAACCAATACTATTTATTGGTCACCTTCTATAATAATAATGATGGCATTTGTTAAGCACTTACTATGTGCAAAGCACTGTTCTAAGCACTGAGGAGGGTGCAAGGTGATCAGATGGTCCCACATGGGGCTCACAGTCTTCACCCCCATTTTACAGATGAGGTAACTGAGGTACAGCACTGCATTTACAGCTTTGGAAAATACAATAAAGGTAAAAGGCACAGTCACTGCCCTCCAGTTGCTTAAAATCTAACCTAAAGCAACATAGAAAGCTTAAATAGTAGAGGATGTGATTGAAATGTAGAGACATGATTCAGGTGGCTCTGAGTAGCTTAAATTATAAATACCTGGAAGACAGGGATCATGTTTTCTTAATTATGGTAGTCTCCCGGGCGTTTATTACAACACTCTGCCCACCACGGACACTCAAAAAATGATTTTGACTTACTATTCTAATTTATTTTGTTAATGTGGCGCATCTAGCTTTATTTCTATTTGTCCTGATGACTTGACACCTGTCCATATGTTTTGTTTTATTGTCCGCCTCCCCCCTTCTAGACTGTGAGCCCGTTGTTGGGTAGGGACCGTCTCTACATGTTGCCGACTTGTACTTCCCAAGCGCTTAGTACAGTGCTCAGCACACAGTAAGCGCTCAATAAATACGATTGAATGAATGAATGAGTGAATGAATGAGTCTCCAAGTACCGAGGCGATAGCAGGGAAGCTATGAGCTGGGGAGAAGGAAACGAATGGAGGAACGCTTCCTGGAAGAGGTGGGAATTTCAGAAGGAATTTTGAAGATGGGTAAAGATGGGTCTGGCCGATCTGAAGAGGGACGGGGCTCCGGACAAAGCGGGAGGGAATGAGCAAGGTGGGAAAGGTGGAAAGAGTCCACAACTGGGAGGCAGAATAACTTGAGTTCTAATCCCAGCTCCGCCACTTTTCTGCTGGGTGACCTTGGACAAGTCCCTTAACGTCTCTGGGCCTCATTTACCTCATCCGTAAAGTGGGGATTAAGACTGGAGCCCCACGTGGATCACGGACTGGGTCCAACCTGATTAGCTTGTATCTATCCCAACAGTTAGTACAGTGTCTGGCACATAGGAAGTGCTTCACAAATGCTATTAAAAAGAAAAAACAAAGGAGTGAGAGCAAGGTGCAGTAAGAATCAATCAATCAATCGTATTTATTGAGCGCTTACTATGTGCAGAGCACTGTACAACCTTCCTGCCAAGAAGGTTTGCTTGGCAGGAAGAGAGATGGTGGGACTGCGGAGTAGTTGGTAGAGGGGTAGGGACCGTCTCTATATGTTGCCGACTTGTACTTCCCAAGCGCTTAGTACAGTGCTCTGCACACAGTAAGCTCTCAATAGATACGATTGAATGAATGAATGAGGGGCCAGAATTGAAGGAGAGAGCTGGTGGAAAGCCTTGAAGCCAATGATCAAAAAATGTTGTTGGGTGCAGGAGGAAATTCATTCATTCATTCATTCAGTCGCATTTATTGAGCGCTTACTGTGTGCAGAGCACTCATTAAAAGTTTTTGAGGAAGGGAGAGGTGAGAGCGGATTTCCATTTTAGGAAGATAATCTAGACAGTGGAGGATGGAGAGGACAGGGAGGAGGCTGACATAGTAATCTAATTGAAAGATGATGAGACTGTGAGCCCGCTGGTGGGTAGGGACTGTCTCTAAATGTTGCCAACTTGTACTTCCCAAGCGCTTAGTACAGTGCTCTGCACACAGTAAGCGCTCAATAGATACGATTGAATGAATGAATGAGGGGCCAGAATTGAAGGAGAGAGCTGGTGGAAAGCCTTGAAGCCAATGATCAGAAAATGTTGTTGGGTGCAGGAGGAAATTCATTCATTCATTCATTCAATCGCATTTATTGAGCGCTTACTGTGTGCAGAGCACTCATTAAAAGTTTTTGAGGAAGGGAGAGGTGAGAGCGGATTTCCATTTTAGGAAGATAATCTAGACAGTGGAGGATGGAAGGGACAGGGAGGAGGCTGACATAGTAATCTAATTGAAAGATGATGAGACTGTGAGCCCGCTGGTGGGTAGGGACCGTCTCTAAATGTTGCCAACTTGTACTTCCCAAGCGCTTAGTACAGTGCTCTGCACAGAGTAAGCGCTCAATAGATACGATTGAATGAATAAATGAGGGGCCAGAATTGAAGGAGAGAGCTGGTGGAAAGCCTTGAAGCCAATGATCAGAAAATGTTGTTGGGTGCAGGAGGAAATTCATTCATTCATTCATTCAATCGCATTTATTGAGCGCTTACTGTGTGCAGAGCACTCATTAAAAGTTTTTGAGGAAGGGAGAGGTGAGAGCGGATTTCCATTTTAGGAAGATAATCTAGACAGTGGAGGATGGAGGGGACAGGGAGGAGGCTGACATAGTAATCTAATTGAAAGATGATGAGACTGTGAGCCCGCTGTTGGGTAGGGACTGTCTTTAAATGTTGCCAACTTGTACTTCCCAAGCGCTTAGTACAGTGCTCTGCACATAGTAAGCGCTCAATAAATACGATTGAATGAATGAATGAATGAGAGCTTGGACCAGGGAGGGGGTCATTTGCTTTGGCTGATCCAAGAACAATAATAACTCTATTTATTTATTTATTTTATTTATTTTTACATATCTATTCTATTTATTTTATTTTGTTAGTATGTTTGGTTTTGTTCTCTGTCTCCCCATTTTTAGACTGTGAGCCCACTGTTGGGTAGGACTGTATATGTTGCCAATTTGTACTTCCCAAGTGCTTAGTACAGTGCTCTGCACATAGTAAGCGCTCAATAAATACGATTGATGATGATGATGATGATGATGATAATAACGATGAGAACTACGGTATATGTTAAGCACTGTTTGAAGCTGATAGAAGATCATCAGGTGGGACACAGTCCCTGTCCTTCATAGGGCTCACGGTCTAAGTAGGAGGGAGAGCAGGAATTGAAACCCCACTTTACAGATGAGGAAACTGAGGCACAGAGAAATAAAGTGACTTGCCCAAGGTCACACAGCAGACAAGTGATGGAACTTGGATGAGAATTCAGGTCCTCTGACTCCCAGGGTCACTTGGTCTGGCATAGTGAATAGAGCACCAGCCTGGGAGTCTGAAGGTCTTGGGTTCAAACATGACTACACCACTAGTTTGCTGTGTGACTTGGGCATGTCACTTTACTTCTCTGGGCCTCAGTTACTTCATCTGTAACATTGGGATTTAGACTGTGAACCCCATTTGGGACAGAGACTGTGTCCAACCCGATTTGCTCGTATCCACACCAGTGCTTAGTACAGTGGCTGGCACGTAGTAAGCATTTAACAAATACCAGAAATAATTAATTGATTAATTAATTTCCACTAGGCCATGCTGTTCCTAAGAATTATCTGGCAGAATTTAGTGTTACTGACTGAAGGTGAGGGTTAGAATATGGGAGTCAGAGACACCGAGGTTTTGAGTTTCTGGGACAAGGAAGGTGGTGGAAAACGAATCACATCTTAAATAAAAATGGCTTTTAATATCCCAAATCTGTTGCATTTAAAGGTGCAACAGAGACAAATCAAATCAACTGATATTTTAGAATGTGGGGATTTATGTGCCTTTTACACACATCCGCTCAAACTGTAAGCCCATTATGGGCAGGGAACGTGTCTGCTAATTGTATTGTACTGCTTAGTACAGTGCTCTGCACATAAGAAGTGCTCAATAAATATCATTTTTTGATTGACTGATCACTATCATCATCATCATCATCAATCGTATTTATTGAGTGCTTACTATGTGCAGAGCACTGTACTAAGCGCTTGGGAAGTACAAATTGGCAACATATAGAGATAGTCCCTACCCAACAGTGGGCTCACAGTCTAAAAGGGGGAGACAGAGAACAGAACCAAACATACTAACAAAATAAAATAAATAGGATAGATATGTACAAGTAAAATAAATAAATAGAGTAATAAATATCACTAGTATCCCACATGGATTCCTAATGCAATAAGAAGTAAATAGACTTCTTAGGGTATAATAGGTCTATTAGTAATTGTATTCAGAGATAATAATAATAATGAAGGCATTTATTAAGCACTTACTATGTGCAAAGCACTGTTCTAAGCGCTGGGGAGGTTACAAGGTGATCAGGTTGTCCCACGGGGGGCTCACAGTCTTCATCCCCGTTTTACAGATGAGGGAACTGAGGCCCAGAGAAGTGAAGCGACTTGTCCAAAGTCACACACCTGACAAGTGGCGGAGCCGGGATTTGAACCCATGACCTCTGACTCCAAAGCCCGGGCTCTTTCCACTGAGTCACACTGCTTCTCTAATTGCTAATTGTATTGTACTGCTTAGTACAGTGCTCTGCACATAATAAGTGCTCAATCAATATCATTTTTTGATTGACTGATCACTAGTATTTCACATGGATTCCTAATGCAACAAGAAGTAAATAGACCTCTTAGGGTATAATAGGTCTATTAGTAATTGTATTCAGAGATAATAATGATAATAATAATGAAGGCATTTATTAAGCACTTACTATGTGCAAAGCACCATTCTAAGCGCTGGGGAGGTTACAAGGTGATCAGGTTGTCGCACGGGGGGCTCACAGTCTTCATCCTCATTTTACAGATGAGGGAACTGAGGCCCAGAGAAGTGAAGCGACTTACCCAAAGTCACACAGCTGACAAGTGGCGGAGCCGGGATTTGAACCCATGACCTCTGACTCCAAAGCCCGGGCTGTTTCCACTCAGCCACGTTGCTTCTCTACCGTGTCAGAGATCATCATCAATCGTATTTATTGAACGCTTACTGTGTGCAGAGCACTGTACTAAGCGCTTGGGAAGTACAAATTGGCAACATATAGAGACAGTCCCTACCCAACAGTGGGCTCACAGTCTAAAAGATGACACGGTCTGATTGAAGGAACAAATTGTGAGAGTTGTTAAGAGGCAGCCTTAAGCCAACTAGCACATTGTGTCCACAAAAATATAGTAGGGCATGTGTTGCCCCTCGGACCGAGTACTGCTTCCCCAAGAATGCAGTTGCAAACCCTGCTGCCTCTCCCTCAATAATAATAATAATAATGGCATTTGTTAAGCGCTTACTATGTGCAGAGCACTGTTCTAAGCGCTTGGGGGGATACAAGGTGATCAGGTTGTCCCACGTGGGGCTCCCAGTCTTCATCCCCATTTTACAGATGAGGTAACTGAGGCTCAGAGAAGTGAAGTGACTTGCCCAAGGTCACACAGCAGACATGTGGCGGAGCCGGGATTCGAACCCATGACCTCTGACTCCAAAGCCCGGGCTCTTTTCCACTGAGCCACGCTGCTTCTCAATAAGAGATCTGACCGATGCTGGCCGAGCTTCCTAACACAGTTCATTCATTTAGTCGCTTAGTACAGTGCTCTGCACATAGTAAGCGCTCAATAAATACAATTGATGATGATGATTTAGTCGTATTTATTGAGCGTTTCCTGGGTAATAATAATAATAATAATGGCATTTATTAAGCGCTTACTATGTGCAAAGCACCGTTCTAAGCGCTGGGGAGGTTACGAGGTGATCAGGTCCCACATGGGGCTCACAGTCTCAATCCCCATTTTACAGATGAGGTCACTGAGGCACAGAGAAGTGAAGTGACTTGCCCCAAGTTTGGGAGAGTACACTGCAACAATAGACAAACACATTCCCTGCCCTCGGTGAGTTGCCCTCGGTGAGTGACTTTTAGACTGTGAGTCCACTGTTGGGTAGGGACTGTCTCTATGTGTTGCCAATTTGTACTTCCCAAGCGCTTAGTACAGTGCTCTGCACATAGTAAGCGCTCAATAAATACGATTGATTGATTTCAGGTCACTGGCAGGGCTGGCAGGCAAAGCCTGTGGATCTGGAAACAGCATCTTAAAAAAAAAAAAAGATGGTATTTGTTAAGCGCTTACTATGTGCAAAGCACTGTCCTAAGCGCCGGGGAGGTTACAAGGTGCTCAAGTTGTCCCACGGGGAGCTCAAAGTCTAAATACCACCATTATCATTATTAATCCCCCCATTTTACAGTTGAGGTAACTGAGGCCCAGAGAAGTGACTTGCCCAAGGTCACCCAGCTGACAATTGGGGGAGCCGGGGATTTGAACCCATGACCTCTGACTCCAAAGCCCAGGCTCTTTCTTTTATCAATCAATCAATCGTATTTATTGAGCGCTTACTATGTGCAGAGCACTGTACTAAGCGCTTGGGAAGTACAAATTGGCAACACATAGAGACAGTCCCTACCCAACAGTGGGCTCACAGTCTAAAAAGTGGGCTCACAGTCTAAAACACGGTCACAGTTGTACCTATTTATTACTCTATTTATTTATTTATTTATTTATTTATTTTACTTGTACATTTCTATCCTATTTATTTTATTTTGTTGGTATGTTTGGTTTTGTTCTCTGTCTCCCCCTTTTAGACTGTGAGCCCACTGTTGGGTAGGGACTGTCTCTATATGTTGCCAACTTGGACTTCCCAAGCGCTTAGTACAGTGCTCTGCACACAGTAAGCGCTCAATAAATACGATTGATTGATTGATTGATTTCCACCGAGCCACGCTGCTTCTCGAGATTTTACGAGACTTCGTCAGCAGTGGGCACCAATTGGTGGTCCTTCACCAATTTTTTGGGGGTCTTTGTTAAGTGCCTACTCTGTGCCAGGCACTGTACTAAGTGCTGGGGTAGATACAAGCTAATCAGTTTGGACAAAGTCCCACGTGGGGATCATACAGTCTTAATCCCCATTTTACAGATGAGGTAACTGAGGCATAGAGAAGTGAAGTGGTAATGGGGTAGAAGGTTTTGAAAGCCGAATAGCTTTTGCGTTAGAGATAGTGCCTGGCGCATAATAAGTGTTCAATAATAATGACTGTGGTATTTGTTCAGCGCTTACTATGTGCCGGGCACTGTCAGTCGAGCAATCATATGTACTGAGCACTCACTGTGTGCAGAGCACTGTACTAAACACTTGGGAGGGTACAATATAACAATATAACAGAAACACTCCCCGCTCACAACAAGCTTACATCATCATCATCATCAATCGTATTTATTGAGCGCTTACTGTGTGCAGAGCACTGTACTGAGCGCTTGGGAAGTCCAAGTTGGCGACATATAGAGACAGTCCCTACCCAACAGTGGGCTCACAGTCTAAAAGGGGGAGACAGAGAACAAAACCAAACATACTAACAAAATAAAATAAATAGTTGTCATTTGGTTGGAGAAGGTCATTCATTCATTCATTCATTCAATCGTATTTATTGAGCTCTTACTGTGTGCAGAGCACTGTACTGAGCACTTGGGAAGTCCAAGTTGGCGACATATAGAGACAGTCCCCACCCAACAGTGGGCTCACAGTCTAAAAGGGGGAGACAGAGAACAAAACCAAACATACTAACAAAATAAAATAAATAGAATAGATAGGTACGAGTAAAATACAGTTTAGAGAGGTAGACTGCCCTAAAGGCTGGGGTAGATACAGGCAAATCAGGTTGGACACAATCCCCGACCCACATGGGGTTCACGGTCTTAATCTTCATTTTTCAGATGAGGTAACTGAGGCACAGAGAAGTCAGGTGATTTGCCCAAGGTCACACAGCAGACAAGTGGCAGAGCTGGAATTAAAACCCAGTTCCTTCTGACTCCCGGGCCTGTGCTCTATCCACTACGCTTCTTCTCTCCTAACCATAAGGCCAGTGGAGGCCGAAAAGATACTGAACCTCACTAAACAGAGATGGCTTCCCTCTAGACTGTAAGCCCATTAAGGGCAGGGAACATGTTGGCTAATTCTGTTGTGTCGTACTCTTCTAAGCACTTAGTACAGTACAGTAAGCACTCAATAAATACGATTGAATGAATGAATGAATGTTGTGCACATAGTAAGTGCTCAATAAATACCACTGATTGATTGATTGGTTGATTACACTACTTGGTGCTTTCCCATTGCCTGGCTCTCCCATCACACTTAACTGGATCATTACTCTACTGTAGGAATAATAATAATAATGATAATAATAATAATAATGGCATTTCTTAAGCACTTACTATGTGCAAAGCACTGTTCTCTTTCAGGATAGGCTGCTATGCCTACAACATTAGCACCACAATCAATTATTTTGCAGAGATTCTTGGCCCCCAAATTTTCGTGACTGGACTAAAGCTTAAGCCTCTGCTGGCCTTCATTTTGGGGACAGTAATCAATCAATCAATCAGTGGTATTTATCGAATGCTTGCAGTGTACAGGGCACTGTACTAAGCACTTGGAAGAGGACAATACAACAGAGTTGGTAGACGCATTCCCTGCCCACAAGGAATGTACCGTAATGAGAGAATCCATTCACTTTGAATTTTGAGTTTCCTCAATTGGGTCATAAACCCAATATTCAGTTACAGTGGTTTAGAGGAGAACAGGAATGTGTTGTTTTCCATCTATTTTCATTCATTCAATCGTATTTATTTAGTGCTTGCACTGTACTTAGAGAAGCAACGTGGCTCAGTGGAAAGAGCATGGGCTTGGGAGTCAGAGGACGTGGGTTCTAATCCTGCTCTGCCACTAGTCTGCTGTCCAACCTTGGGCAAGCCACTTAACTTCTCGGTGCCTCAGTTACCTCATCTGTAAAATGGGGATTAAGACTGTGAACCCCATGTGGGACAACCTGATTACCTTGTATTTATCCCAGCGTTTGGAACAGTGCTCGGCACACAATAAGCGCTTAACAAATACCATAATTATTATTACAATAGAACAATAAACAGACTCATTCCCTGCCCACAACAAGCTTCCCAATTCCTTGTCCATATTATGTATGGGGCTTTCTTCTGGAGGAATAATCTCACTGGGGGCAGGGAACGTATCCACCAACTCTGTTACCTCCTCCTCTCCCAAGAGCTTAATACTGCTCAGCAAACAGTAAGCACCCTATAAAAATGACGGATTGATTGATTGATTGGAGATGGAAAAACAAAGCAGGTGCTCTGTAAATGCAAATAGTTGGTGATAAAAAAGCAAACACCCAGGATTTCAGTGTTTTTCATTCATTCGTTCATTTGATCACATTTATTAAGCGCTTACCCTGTGCAGAGCACTGTACTAAGCAGTTGGGGAAGTACAATACAACAATTAACAATAACAATAAAGTTAGTAAAGTAAGGAGATTTTTTTGGAAGAACAGCTGTGTCCTTGCCACTACGGAATAGCCATTCCCCATCTCCCTGGCTCCAGTTTCTCAGACCAACTTCACTGAGGAGCCTCTCTCCTCCTCTTTTTTCTCCCCGTCTTTCCCTTCGTCTCATAACCAGGATCAGGCCCAGGCATCAGTAGTTCTCCTTATTTGTGAGTGTGTGCATCTGTAAAGACATATAAACATTTCCATATGCATGTGCCCACAATGTTGCTTAGAGATACAAAGGTCACCCCAGAATCAATCAATCAATCAATCGTATTTATTGAGCGCTTACTATGTGCACAGCACTGTACAAAGCGCTTGGGAAGTACAAGTTGGCAACATATAGAGACGGTCCCTACCCAACAGTGGGCTCACAGTCTAAAAGGGGGAGACAGAGAACAAAACCAAACATACTAACAAAATAAAATAAATAGTTGTCATTTGGTTTGAGAAGGTCATTCATTCATTCAATTGTATTTATTGAGCACTTACTGTGTGCAGAGCACTGTACTAAGCGCTTGGGAAGTCCAAGTTGGCAACATATAGAGCCGGTCCCTACCCAACAACGGGCTCACAGTCTAGACGGGGGAGACAGACAACAAAACAAAACATGTGTCAAGTCGTCAGAACAAATAGAACTAAAGCTAGATGCACATCATTAAGAAAATAAATAGAATAGTAAATATGTACAAGTAAAATCAATAGAGTAATAAATCTGCACAAACATATATACAGGTGCTGTGGGGAGGGGGAGGAGGAGAGGAAAAAGGGGCCTCAGTCTGGGAAGGCCTCCTGGAGGAGGTGAGCTCTCAGTAGGGCTTTGAAGGGAGGAAGAGAGTTAGCTTGGCAGGTGTGTGGAGGGAGGATGTTCCAGGCCAGGGGGAGGACGTGGGCCGGGGGTCGATGGCGGGACAGGCAAGAACGAGGTATAGGCGAGAACGAGGTAATTTAGGACATTGCCTCTCTAGCAGTTAAGGATTAATTTATATCCATCCTCGGCACTTTCATAATCGCTTCTAGACTGTGAGCCCACTGTTGGGTAGGGACCGTCTCTATACGTTGCCAACTTGTACTTCCCAAGCGCTTAGTACAGTGCTCTGCACACAGTAAGCGCTCAATAAATACGATTGAATGAATGAATGAATATTTTTTCTAGTTACACAACCCTCTCAAGCTCAACCTCATCTATCTTGCTGCCAATCTCTCACCCATGTCCTGCCTCTGGTCCAGGATCCTACTAATAATAATTGTATTTTCCAAGTGCTTAGTATGTGCCAAGCACTATTCTAAGCACTGGGGTAGATACAGAGTAATCAGGTTGTCCCACGTGGGCTCACAGTTTTAATCCCCATTTTACAGATGAGGTAACTGAAGCACAGAGAAGTTAAGTGGCCTGCCCAAGGTCACCCAGCACACAAGCGGCGGGTTGCCCTCCCTCCTCAAATCCGACAGACAATTATTCTCTCCACCTTCAAAGGTTTATTGAAGGCACATCTCCTCCAAGAGGCCTTCCTTGACTAAGCCCTCCTTTCCCCTTCTCCCACTCCCTCCTGGTTCACCCTTTCACTTGGATTTGCTCCCTTATTCACCCCTCCCTCCATCCCACAGTTCTTATGTACATATTTTTATTTAATTTATTTACACTGTTGTCTGTCTCCCCTACTAGACTGTAAGCTTTTTGTGGACAGGGAACATATCTACCAACTCTGTTCTATCGTACTCTCCCAAGCACTTGTTATAGTCATTCATTCATTCAATCGTATTTATTGAGCACTTACTGTGTGCGGAGCACTGTACTAAGCGCTTGGGAAGTACAATCAATCAATCAATCATATTTATTGAGCACTTACTGTGTGCAGAGCACTGTACTAAGTGCTTGGGAAGTACAAGCTGGCAACATATAGAGATGGTCCCTACCCAACAGCGGGCTCAATCAATCAATCACTCAATCGTATTTATTGAGCGCTTACTGGGTGCAGAGCACTGTACTAAGCACTTGGGAAGTACAAGTTGGTAACATATAGAGACGGTCCCTACCCAACAGTGGGCTCACAGTCTAGAAGATTGTCAGCTGTGTGACTTTGGGCAAGTCACTTCACTTCTCTGTGCCTCAATTACCTCATCTGTAAAATGGGGATTGACTGTGAGCCACCCGTGGGACAAGCTGATCACCTTGTAGCCTCCCCAGCACTTAGAACAGTGCTTTGCACATAACAAGCACTTAATGAATGCCATCATTATTATTAGTATTACCTCAGTGCTTAGAATAGTGCTTGGCACATAGTAAGCACTTAACAAATACCATTATTATTATTATTATTATTACTACTATTACTCCATAAGTATTCCCTCATCCTATGATGCGCATATAGCTTTAGTTCTCTTCCTCCCTTCAAGGCCCTACTGAGAGCTCACCTCCTCCAGGAGGCCTTCCCAGACTGAGCCCCCTCCTTCCTCTCCCCCTCGTCCCCCTCTCCACCCCCCCCGCCTTACCTCCTTCCCTTCCCCACAGCACCTGTATATATGTATATATGTTTGTACATATTTATTACTCTATTTATTCATTTACTTTACTTGTACATATCTATTCTATTTATTTTATTTTGTTAATATGTTTGGTTTTGTTCTCTGTCTCCCCCTTCTAGACTGTGAGCCCACTGTTGGGTAGGGACCGTCTCTATATGTTGCCAACTTGTACTTCCCAAGCGCTTAGTGCAGTGCTCTGCACACAGTAAGCGCTCCATAAATACGATTGATTGATTGATATTGATTGATTCTATTTGTTCTGCTGATTCTGACCCCTGTCTCCATGTTTTGTTTTCTTGTCTGTCTCCCCCTTCTAGACTGTGAGCCCGCTGTTGGGTAGGGACTGTCTCTAGATGTTGCCGACTTGTACTTCCCAAGCGCTTAGTACAGTGCTCTGCACACAGTAAGTGCTCAATAAATACAACTGAAAGAATGAATCCTTATCAGTTACATCTCAATTTCTTTACTTAGGTGAATTGCACAATGTTGAAGTTACCATTAGAAACGCGCTTGCGATTGTCTGTGCCCTGCGACACGGATCAGTAACCTGTTCACGAACACAGGCCACACATAACCTTTCACGGTTGGTCGGGAGCTGAATAGCCAGAGGCAGTCCTGCCTTCATCATCATCATCAATCGTATTTATTGAGCGCTTACTGTGTGCAGAGCACTGTACTAAGCGCTTGTCCTCTGCGGCTGCCGGTCACCCAAATCCCCAAATCCTTCATCCGGTGCAAGGCACACACTTTTGGCTGCTCAGCCCACCCAACTGAAAATGGATTTTCTTCCGTCTCTAAGGTTTTGATCTCTAGCTTCCAGCCCATGGGCTCAAGGCCTGTGTGTCCTACCCTTGGGTTGCAGCTGAATTGTCCATTCATTCATTCATTCGATCGTATTTATTGAGCACTTACTGTGTGCAGGGCACTGTACTAAGCGCTTGGGAAGTCCAAGTTGGCAACATATAGAGATGGTCCCTACCCAACAGTGGGCTCACAGTCTAGAAGGGGGAGACAGACAACAAAACAAAACATATTAACAAAATAAAATAAATAGAATAACTGTGTGTCCTACCCTTGGGTTGCAGCTGAATTGTCCATTCATTCATTCATTCGATTGTATTTATTGAGCACTTACTGTGTGCAGGGCACTGTACTAAGCGCTTGGGAAGTCCAAGTTGGCAACATATAGAGACGGTCCCTACCCAACATCGGGCTCACAGACTAGAAGGGGGAGACAGACAACAAAACAAAACATATTAACAAAATAAAATAAATAGAATAAATATGTACAAGTAAAATAAATAGAGTAATAAATATGTACAAACATATATACATATATACAGGTGCAGTGGGGAGGGGAAGGAGGTAAGGCGAGGGGGATGGGGAGAGAGGAGGGGGAGAGGAAGGAGGGGGTTCAGTCTCGGAAGGCCTCCTGGAGGAGATGAGCTCTCAGTAGGGCTTTGAAGGGAGGAAGAGAGCTAGCTTGGCGGATGTGTGGAGAGAGGGCATTCCAGGCCAGGGGGAGGACGTGGGCCGGGGGTCGACAGTGGGATAGGAGAGAACGAGGCACGGTTAGGAGATTATTTTGTTAGTATGTTTGGTTTTGTTCTCTGTCTCCCCCTTTTAGACTGTGAGCCCACTGTTGGGTAGGGACTGTCTCTATATGTTGCCAACTTGTACTTCCCAAGCGCTTATTACAGTGCTCTGCACACAGTAAGCGCTCAATAAATACGATTGATGATGATGATGATTAGCGGCAGAGGAGTGGAGGGTGCGGGCTGGGCTGGAGATAGAGAGAAGGGAGGTGAGGTAGGAGGGGGCGAGGGGATGGACAGCCTGGAAGCCCAGGGTGAGGAGTTTCTGCCTGATGCTCAGATTGATCGGTAGCCACTGGAGATTTTTGAGGAGGGGAGTAATATGCCCAGAGCGTTTCTGGACAAAGACAATCCGGGCAGCGGCATGAAGTATAGACTGAAGTGGGAAGAGACAGAAGGATGGGAGATCAGAGAGGAGGCTGATGCAGTAATCCAGTCGGGATAGGATGAGAGCTTGAACGAGCAGGGTAGCGGTTTGGATGGAGAGGAAAGGGCGGATCTTGGCAATGTTGCGGAGGTGAGACTGGCAGGTTTTGGTGACGGATTGGATGTGAGGGGTGAACGAGAGAGCTGAGTCGAGGATGATACCACGGTTGCGGGTTTGTGAGATGGGAAGGATGGTAGTGCCGTCAATAGTGATGGGAAAGTCAGGGAGAGGGCAGGGTTTGGGAGGGAAGATAAGGAGGTCAGTCTTGGACATATTGAGTTTTAGATGGCGGGCAGACATCCAGATGGAGATGTCCATTCCTGTTAACACCAGGGTACTCAAGCAGCGTGGCTCAGTGGAAAAGAGCCTGGGCTTTGGAGTCAGAGGTCATGGGTTCAAATCCCGTTTCCTCCACTTGTCAGCTGTGTGACTTTGGGCAAGTCACTTCACTTCTCTGGGCCTCAGTTCCCTCATCTGTAAAATGGGGATGAAGACTGTGAGTCCCACATGGGACAATCTCATGACCTTGTATCCCCCCAGCGCTTAGAACAGTGCTTTGCACATACTAAGCGCTTAATAAATGCCATCATCATCATCAATCAATCAATCATATTTATTGAGCACTTACTGTGTGCAGAACACTGTACTAAGTGCTTGGGAAGTACAAGTCAGCAACACATAGAGACAGTCCCTACCCAACAGTGGGCTCACAGTCTAGAAGGGGGAGACATAGAACAAAACCAAACATACTAACCAAATAAAATAAATAGAATAGATAGGTACAAGTATGATAGATAAATAGAGTAATAAATATGTACAAACATATATACATATATACAGGTGCTGTGCGGAAGGGAAGGAGGTAAGATGGGGGGGATGGAGAGGGGGACGAGGGGGCGAGGAAGGAAGGGGCTCAGTCTGGGAAGGCCTCCTGGAGGAGGTGAGCTCTCAGCAGGGCCTTGAAGGGAGGAAGAGAGCTAGCTTGGCGGATGGGCAGAAGGAGGGCATTCCAGGCCCAGGGGATGACGTGGGCCGGGGGTCGAGGCGAGAACGAGGCACGGGAGCGGAGGGTGCGGGCTGGGCTGGAGAAGGACAGGAGGGAGGTGAGGTAGGAGGGAGCGAGGGGATGGACAGCCTGGAAGCCCAGGGTGAGGAGTTTCTGCCTGATGCGCAGATTGATTGGGAGCCACTGGAGATTTTTGAGGAGGGGAGTAATATGTCCAGAGCGTTTCTGGACAAAGACAATCCGGGCAGCAGCATGAAGTATGGATTGAAGTGGGGAGAGACACGAGGATGGGATTGTCTCTATTTGTTGCTGAATTGTACTTTCCAAGCGCCTAGTACAGTGCTCTGCACACAGTAAGTGCTCAATAATAGTAATAATAATTATGGTATTTGTTAAGCGCTTACTTACTATGCGCTGAGCACCATTTTAAGCGCTGGGGAGGATACAAGGTGATCAGGTTGTCCCACGTGGGGCTCACAATCTTAATCGCCATTTTTCAGATGAGGTAACTGAGGCCCAGAGAAGCTAAGTGACATACCCAAAGTCACAGAACTGACAATGATAATAATAATAATAATAATAATAATAATAATAATGGCATTTGTTAAGTGCTTACTATGTGCAAAGCACTGTTCTAAGCACTGGGGGGGGGGGATAAAAAGTGATCAGGTTGTCCCACATGGGGTTCACAGTCTTAATCTCCATTTCACAGATGAGGTAACTGAGGCACAGAGAAGTTAAGTGACGTGCCCAAAGTCACACAGCTGACAAGTGGCGGAGCCAGGATAAATATGACTTAATGAATTGAGAAGCAGCATAGCCTGGTGGAAAGAGCATGGTCCTGGGGGGCAGAGGATCTGGGTTCCAATCCCACCTTCGCCACTTGTCTGCTGCGTGACCTTGGGCAAGTCACTTCGCTTCTCTGTTGCCTCATCTGCAAAATGGGGACGCAATACCCGTTCTCCCTCCTGCTTAGACTGTGAGCTCTATGTGGGACCTGTTGATTTTGTATCTACCCCAGCGTTTAGTGCAAGAGTGATTGCAGATGGAGGTGGAGCGTTCTGGGAGAAACGTGTCCACGGCGAAGCTATGGGGCAGAGATTCATTCATTCAATCGTATTTATTGAGCGCTTATTGAGTGCAGAGCACTGTACTAAGCGCTTGGGAAGTACAAGTCAGCAACATATAGAGACGGTCCCTACCCAACGACGGGCTCACAGTCTAGAAGGGGGAGACAGACAACAAAACAAAACATGTGGACAGGCGTCAAGTCGTCAGAACAAATAGAATTAAAGCTAAATGCACATCATTAACAAAATAAATAGAATAGTAAATATGTACAAGTAAAATAGAGTAATGAATCTGTACAAACATATATACAGGTGCTGTGGGGAGGGGAAGGAAGTAGGGCTGGGGGGATGGGGAGGAGGAGAGGAAAAAGGGGGCTCAGTCCGGGAAGGCCTCTTGGAGGAGGTGAGCTTTCAGTAGGGCTTTGAAGGGAGGAAGAGAGCTAGTTTGGTGGATGTGTGGACGGAGGGCATGCCAGGACAGGGGAAGGACGTGGGCCGGGGGTCGATGGTGGGACAGGGGAGAACGAGGCCCAGTGAGGAGGTTAGCAGCAGAGAAGCGGAGGGTGCGGGCTGGGCTGGAGAAGGACAGAAGGGAGGTGAGATGACCAAACAGTTTAGCAAATACCACAATTCGTAGTCAAAAGGGTGGATTTAGGGGATAGTTCAGCGTTTCATTCTCACTGGGGCGTTTCAGGCAAGCAGTCATCTGACAAGCCTTCCCACATTAGCAAATCCATAAATTATGTATTGTCTAAAACTCTCCCCTTGGGTGGAAAATTTGCCTCTCAAGTAGGATTGTAAACCCTTAGAGGGTAACAGCCATTTCTGTTTACATTGATGTGTAAAACATCACCTGTAGGGCCACATGCCGATGGGGACTTGATTAGAATGTACAGTAGTTTTACTTAGAGGGCAGTTTCCACCAATTAGTTTGTTTACCCCTTTTTTATGGTACTAAGCGCTTATTATATGCTTGGCACTCTTCTGAGCACTGAGGTGGATACAAGCTAATTAGGTGGGACTCCCTGTAACAATAATAATAATAATAATAATATTAATGGCATTTGTTAAGCACTTACTATGTGCAAAGCACTGTTCTAAGCGCTGGGAGGATACAAGGTGATCAGGTTATCCCACGTGGGGCTCACAGTCTTAATCCCCATTTTACAGATGAGGGAACTGAGGCCCAGAGAAGTGAAGTGACTTGCCCAAAGTCACACAGCTGACAATTGGTGGAGTTGGGATTTGAACCCATGACCTCTGACTCCAAAGCCCGCACTCTTTCCACTGAGCCATGCTGCTTCTCTAATGGGGCTCAAAGTCTTAATCCCCATTTTACAGATGAGGGAACTGAGGCACAGAGAAGTGAAGTGGTTTGCCCAAGGTCACACAACAGACAAGTGGAAGAGGTGGGATTAGAACCCAGGTCCTTCTGACTTCCAGGCCCAGACTCTGTCTACTAGGCCATGATCAATCAATCAATCAATCAATCAATCATATTTATTGAGCGCTTACTGTGTGCAGAGCACTGTACTAAGAGCTTGGGAAGTCCAAGTTGGCAACATATAGAGACAGTCCCTACCCAACAGTGGGCTCACAGTCTAGAAGGGGGAGACAGAGAACAAAACCAAACATACTAGCAAAATAAAATAAATAAAATAAATAGAATAGATATGTACAAGTAAAATAAACAAATAAATAGAGTAATAAATATGTACAAACATATATACATATATACAGGTGCTGTGGGGAAGAGAAGGAGGTAAGAGAGGGGGACGAGGGGGAGAGGAAGGAAGGGGCTCAGTCTGGGAAGGCCTCCTGGAGGAGGTGAGCTCTCAGTAGGGCCTTGAAGGGAGGAAGAGAGCTTCTCATAGACTTTGCCCCCTCACAGACTTTGGGTGTTACCTTGGTTCATCTGGGGTAACAATTCCAGAAAGATGGCCATTTAGTAGGCAGGAACATTTCATTGGTTGAAAAAGATCTGGGCTGCGACATGTAAATCAAGAAGTTGTGATAGCTAGAGGAAAAGAGGCCTGCCTCATAAAAGCCTGCACATTCCTGTTCCACAGGGCAGGGAGAAGCACTTCTCCTCCCCAGTAATAATAATAATAATAATCAATCAATCGTATTTATTGAGCGCTTTCTGTGTGCAGAGCACTGTACTAAGCACTTGGGAAGTACAAGTTGGCAACATATAGAGACAGTCCCTACCCAACAGTGGGCTCACAATCTAATAATGGCATTTATTAAGCACTTACTATGTGCAAAGCACTGTTCTAAGCCCTGGGGAGGTTACAAGGTGATCAGGTTGTCTCACAGAAGGCGCACAGTCTTCATTCCCATTTTACAGATGAGGTAACTGAGGCCCAGAGAAGTTAAGTGACTTGCCCAAAGTCACACAGCTGACACTTGGCAGAGCCAGGACTTGAACCCATGACCTCCGACTCCAAAGCCCGTGCTCTTTCCACTGAGCCACGCTGCTTCTCACTAGTGAGTACTCACCAGTACTCACTTCTTTCTGGAACCAAGGCACCAAACCTAAATTTGGAAACCGAAGAGGTCAGAACAGGGGAATAGGGACAGTTAAGATGGAAGAAGAAGCGATTCACCAAGAAGAATAAAGGAACGAGGAGCAGCATGGCCTAGTGGAAAGAGCACATACCCGGGAGTCGAAGGATCTGAGTTCTACTCCTGGTTCTGCCCAGTGCCTGTCACGTATCCTCGAGCAAATCATTTAACTTCTCCGTGATTCAGTTACCTCATCTGTAAAATATGGATTGTTAGACTGTGATTGTGATGCTAGACTGTGGGCTCATTGTGGCCAGGGACTGTCACTGTATATTGTTGTATTCATTCATTCATTCATTCAATTGTATTTATTGAGCGCTTACTGTGTGCAGAGCGCTTGGGAAGTACAAGTTGGCAACATATAGAGATGGTCCCTACCCAACAATGGGATCACAATCTAGAAGGGGGAGACAGACAACAAAACAAAGCAAGTAGACAGGTGTCAAAACCACCAGAATATGTTGTATTGTACTTTCCCAAGTGCTTAGTACAGTGCTCTTCACACAGTAAGAGCTTAATAAATACGATTGAATGAATGAAGAAATGATTCCAAGATTGGATACTTATATTGTGAGCCCTGTGGGAGCCTGGGACTGTTTCTGACCTGATTATCTTCTATCTTCTCCAGGGCTTAGAACAGTGCTTGACACATAGTAAGTGCTTAACAAATACCACAGTTATTATTATTAGGAGTTGCTTGCTCAGTCATTAGCTTGACTGGGTCATTAACCAACGGAAACACATAACAATCCACAGTCAGTCAGTCAGTCAATCAATCAACACTTAATGAACACCCACTCTACTAGGCCTTGAGCCAAGAATAAGGAAACTTTCCTTAACCCAAGGAGAAGAGGAAGAATTGGAGTGAAGACAGTTGGATTGATGTCAGGATCACTTCCAAGCATAAGGACCTAAAAGACAATAAAGGAGTCAATCCCAAGGGAGGCAGTATTACATGAGCTTTTTCAAACTAATAGGTGAAATTTCCTTCCCTGGAAACATATAAGGACACTAGAGAATCCAGCTCTAGTTTTAGCTTCAGCCCTACTTAGAGGAAAGGGGTTGTGTGAGATAAGCCCTGTAGTGTCCTACCAGTTCTATAATTCTTGTCTAATGCCATCAAGTCGTTTCTGACCCATAGAGACACCATGGACATTTCTACCAGAAAGCCCCATTCTCCATCTGCAATCGTTCTGGTAGTGTATCCATAGAGTTTTCCTGGTAAAAATACGGAATTGGTTTACCATAGCCTCCTTCCGCTCAGTAAATTCGAGTCTCTGCCCTCGACTTGCATGCCCAGCATGCGTGAGTTTTGACTTGCAGCAGATTGCCTTCCACTCGCTAGCCACTGGCCAAGCTAGGAATGGAATGGGTAGGCCTCCTTCCCGAAGCCAAGACTGGTAGAGTACTGGAAAACTCTCCTGATGCGACCCTGAGAGGGGTCTATCATTCTTACTATCCTTTATTTTCAATGAGTCCAGAACATTCTTCAATTAACTTAAATTCATTCAATGGTCTTTATTGAGTGCTTACTGTCTGCCGAGCACTGTACTAAGCTCTTGGAAAGCAAATTGCTACATTACGTTCCCTTAGGGCCCCTGAAGCAGGACTCACTTTCTCAGGTAGTGGAATGACTAAGCCCTCATTTCCTTTTAATAATAATAATGGTATTTATTAAATGTCTGCTATGTGCCATTCATTCATACAATCGTATTTATTGAGCGCTTACTATGTGCAGAGCACTGTATTAAGTACTTGGGAAGTACAAGTTGGCAACAGATAGAGACGGTCCCTACCCAACAGATGACATTTATTAAGCGCTTACTATGTGCCAAGCACTGTCCAAAGGGCTGGGGTAGATACAAGGTAATTGTGTTATTCCACGTGGGGCTCACAGTTTTAATCGCCATTTTACTGATGAGGTAATTGAGGCACAGAGAAGCCAAGTGACTTTCCCAAAGTCATACAACTAAGAGGCAGAGCCAGGATTAGAACCCATGACCTTCTGAAGCTCAGGCCCGTGCTCTATCCACTATGCTCTAGACTGTGAGCTCCTTGTAGGTGGGGAATGTCACTGTTAATTGTTGTATGGTACTTTCCCAAGCGCTTAGTACAGTGCTCTGCACACAGTAAGTGCTCAATAAATATGATCAAATGAAGGAATGAACTATAGGCTCCACATTAGCCTTTCCAGTCAAGCACACGCTACTCACGGATTAATACCACCTTCAGTATCATCTTCCAGTATAAAGGACAGTTATACATATTTAACTACTGCCACAGTTAGAAAGTTCTTTAATCTATGTTACCTAACTCTCCTCTGCTACAATTTAAGGCCATTTTCTTCAGTTCTCTGTAAAAATAGAGAACATCTGGTTAACCCCCTCAAAATGATAACTTCTCATATTTGAAGAAAATTATATAGCCACCTTTCAGTTTTCTTCAGGGGAAATAATCCCAGTTCCTTTCATTTTTCTTCACAGGAACGATTGTTCAACCAACTCTCTATTCAATTCTCTGGGCCTCAGTTACCTCATCTATAAAATGGGGATTAAGACTGTGATCCCCCTGTGGGACAACCTGATCACCTTGTAACCTCCCCAGCACTTAGAACAGTGCTTTGCACATAGTAAGCGCTTAATAAATGCCATTATTATTATTATTTTTATGGCATTTGTTAAGTGCTTACTATGTGTATGTGCGAGGCAACATGTGTAAATAATGATAATAATAATGATGGTATTTTTCAAGTGCTTACTATGTGCCAAGCACTGTTCTAAGTGTTGGGGAAGATACAAGGTAATCAGGTTGTCCTACGTGGGGCTCACAGTCATCATCATCATCATCAATCGTATTTATTGAGTGCTTACTATGTGCAGAGCACTGTACTAAGCGCTTGGGAAGTACAAATTGGCAACATATAGAGACAGTCCTTCATCCCCATTATACAGATGAGGTAACTGAGGCACAGAGAAGTTAAGTGACTTGCCCAAAGTCACTCAACTGACAAGTGGCAGGACCGGGATTAGAACCCATGACCTCTGGCTCTCAAGCCCAGGCACTTTCCACTAAGCCATGCTGCTTCTCACTGGGGTATTCATTCATTCATTCACTTGTATTTATTTTTTTAAATGGCATTTATTAAGCATTTACTACGTGCAAAGCACTGTTCTAAGCGCTGCAGGGCACTGTACTAAGCACTTGGGAAGTACAAGTCAGCAACATATAGAGACGGTCCTTACCCAACAACGATCTCACAGTCTAGGAGGGGTAGATACAAACTAGTCATGAATCTCACAGTCTTAATCCCGAGTTTACAGGTGAGTTAACAGAGGCACATAGAAGTAAAGTGACTTGCCCAAGGTCTCACAGCAGATAAGCGGCAGAGCCGGGATCTGACTCCCAAGCCCCTGCTCTATCCACTAAGCCACACTGCTTCTCATTGACCCTCTCTCCTTCTCTTGTGGACCTCACTGGTTCACATGAGTTCACATGGAGAAACAGCGTGGCTCAGTGGAAAGAGCACGGACTTTGGAGTCAGAGGTCATGGGTTCGAATACCAGCTCCACCACTTGTCAGCTGTGGGGCCTTGGGCAAGCCACTTAACTTCTCGGAGCCTCAGTTACCTCATCTGTAAGATGGGATTAAGACTGTGAGCCCCACGTGGGACAACCTGATCACCTTGTATCCCCCAGTGCTTAGAACAGTGCTTTGCACATAGTAAGCGCTTAATAAATGCCATTATTATTATGAGTTCTCAAAAATGGTTAACTGGTGGCCGGTTCTTTGAGTGCCCCAGAGTGAAAGCCAGCACTGAAACAGAAAGTGGAACATATCCAGGTTAGTTATGCCTTACATCATGAGTTCTTTCCTCCTTGACTTCCTGCTCTTCCATTTGGTGAAAAGTCTGTTCTATTTTTATTTTATAGTTGACATTTTCTGGAAAGGCTGAGCTCTAAAACGACAATAACAAAAAACCCTTAAAGCCTCAGTCTTTCCGTGGTTATCTGTTATTTGCTTTCCATCCCATATTAATAAGATTTTCTCTATCTTCTTCTTGTGCTTAATGTAGTTCAAGATCTTAATCTCTCGATGTGCTTTAAAAGCACTTAGCCCTCAGCATCTCAGTTATGATCTAGAGTGGAGAATTGTATTATCATCTTTCAATCATAGGTATCTATTGAGGATAAAGCCATGTAGGAAGTGCCAGGGAGAGTATAACAGAAGAAAAACATATGTCCCCTGACCTCAAGGAGTTTTCAATCCCTATTTTATTGCCAGCTCACCTTCAGCAAGGAATTTTCTACTAGCTAATCATTTCTGAGAACTCATGGGGAACTGGTGAGGTCCATAAGAGCAGTGAAAATGCCTATTTCACAGGCAAGCAGACTGAAAGCCGGAGAGATCATTCTGTAGAGTTCATGACAGAACTAGGATTAGAACTCAGAGCTCTGATGGCCTCAAATCTTCCTTCTCCCACTCAGCTGGTCTGCATTATGTGAGAACTTTGCAAGAGTAGAACTTTGTGGAGGAAACATTTGAAACCCTTTCAAGTGTCTGAAGTTGGCTTGATATACTACTAGCTGGATCAACTAAGACAGAATTGCTCTTTTTAATCCTTCTGGTGTCCTGGCTAGCCTGCCCCGCCTCCACTTATTTGCTGATTTCTTTTTTTTTTTACAGCAGTTAAGCACTTACTGTGTACCAGGCACTATACTAAGCACTGGGGTAGATTCATTCATTCATTCATTCAGTTGTATTTATTGAGCTCTTATTGGGGTGTAGACCACTGTACTAAGCGCTTGGAAAGTACAATTTAGCAATAAAGAGAGACAGTCCCTGTACACACCAAGTTTACAGTCTAGAAGGGAGGAGACATCAAAACAAGTAAACAGGTATCAGTATAAATAAATAGAATTATACACATATGCACGTGGTGTGGGGAGGGGAGTGGGGGATAAAGGGAGTGAGTTGAGGCGACGTGGAGAGGAGGGGGAACTGAGGAAAAGAGGGGCTTAGTCTGGAAAGGCCTCTTGAAGGAGGTGAGCCTTCAGTAGGACTTTGAAGTGGGGAAGAGTGATTGTTTGGCGGATTTGTAGAGGGAGGGTGTTCCAGGCCAGAGGTAGGATCTGGGTAAGGGACTGATGGTGGGACAGGTGAGAATGAGGCACAGTGAGAAGGTTAGTACCAGAGGAGAGGAGTGTGCGGGCTTGGATGTAGAAGGAGAGAAAGGAGGTGAGGTAAGAAGGGGCAAGGTGATGGAGAGCTTTGAAGCCAATAATAAGGAGTTTATTTGATATGGAGGTTGATAGACAACCCCTGGAGATTTTTGAGGAGAGGGGTGACACGTCCAGAACATCTCTGTAGAAAGATAATCCAGGCAGCAACGTGAAGCATAGACTGAAGTGGGGAGAGACAGGAGGTAGGGAGGTCAGAGAGGAGATGGATGCAGTAATCCAGTCAGGATAGGATGAGTGATTGTACTAACATGGTAACGGTTTGGATGGAGAGGAAAGGGAGGATCTTGGTGATGTGATGAAGTTGAGACCAGCAGGCTTTGGTGACGGACTGGATAAGTGAGGTGAATGAAAGAGTGGAGTCAAGGTTGCGGGTTTGTGTGATACGAAGATTGGTTGTGCCGTCCACAATTGGGGAAAAGTTCGGGAGAGGACAGGGTATGGGAGGGAAGATAAGGAGCTCTGTCTTGGACATGTTGAGTTTTAGGTGGTGGGAGGGCATCCAAGTAGAGATGTCTTGAAGGCAGGACGAGATGCAAGCCTGGAGGAAGGGACAGGCCAAGCATATTGGACACAGTCCCTGTCCCGCCTGACCCTCACAGTCTTAATTTTACAGATGAGATAACTGAGGACCAGAACTGTTAAGTGACTTGCCCAAGGTCACACAGCAAACAAGTGGCGGAACCCGGATTAGAACTCAGATCCTTCTGATTCCTAGGCCCATGCTCTAACCCCTAGGCCATGCTACTTCTAAACTCTAGTCTCAGGGATAGAGATTTTGTTTATCTCTCAATATCTTTTAGTGGTTTCTTTTCCCTTTCTCCTTGCAATCTGTAAATGTGATTTTGCAGTGAAACTTGGTTTTAGGCTGTAGAGTGATAATATCCACCAGTCAAAGAGACAAAAGATTAAACAGCACCAAGCACTACAAGTATTAAACATAAAATCACAAAGGACAACTTTTTTGTGTGCACGATGTGGCCGGGACTGGTTCCTGAGTTAGCCTTGTCAAACGCACACACAGATTAATTTCAGTCAATGATGTCTTCTAATACAAATCAGTTAATCATATTTGAGTGCTCGCTGTGTACAGCACTGTAACTAAATGCTTGGGAGAGTACAATATGACAGAGATGGTAGACACATGCCCTGCCCATAATGAGTTTACAGTCTAGACGGGGTTACAGTCATTAATATAAATTATGGATATGTACATAGGGGCTGTGGGGCTGAAGAGGGCTTATTAATTCATTCAGTTGTATTTATTGAGCACTTACTGTGTGCAGAACACTGTACTGAACACTTGGGAGTGCACAATACGACAACAGACACATTCCCTGCCCACAACAAGGGTGCCAATCCAAATACAAGTGCAATACAAAGGACAACTATATGCTTTCTACTTTGATTTTTTTTCATTTTATGGTATGTGTTAAACATTTAATATTGGCCAGGCACTGTACTAAATTCTAGGATAGATAATAATAATAATAACAATGGTGCTTATTAAGCGCTTACTATGTGCTAAGCACTGTTCTAAGTGCTGGGGAGGTTACAAGGTGATCAGGTTGTCCCATGGGGGGCTCACAGTTTTAATCCCCATTTTACAGATTTTACTGAGGTACAGAGAAGTTAAGTGACTTGCCCAAGGTCAAACAGCCCCTGCTCACCCAGGTGCATTCATTCATTCAGTCGTAGGTGTGGAGCGCGCACTGTTCGTGGAGCACTGGGCTAAGTGCTCGGGAGAGGACATTCATTCATTCAGTCGTATTTATGGAGTGCTTACTGTGCGCAGAGCACTGGACTAAGCGCTCGGTAGAGGACATTCATTTATTTATTCAACCATATTTGTGGAGCACGCACTGTGCACGGAGCACTGGGCTAAGCACTCGGGAGAGGACATTCATTCATTCATTCAACCGTATTTGTGGAGCGCGCACTGTGTCACTCCACTGACAGCTGGCGGAGCTGGGATTTGAACTAATCAGGTTGGACAGAGTCCATGTCCCAAATGGGGCTCCCAGTCTTAATCCCCATTTTCCAGATGAGGTCACTGAGGCACGGAGAAGTTAAATGTCTTGCCCCAGGTTCCACAGCAGACATGTGGTTGAGCTGGGATAAGAACCCAGGTCTTTCTGACTCCCAAGACCATGCTCTATCCATTAGACGATGCTGGGCTCCGTCAAGAAGAATGAACAAACTCGACATCTCATTTTTTCTTTTTCTCAGCACATTCACCATGCTATTGTACTACCTTTACTGACACAATGAAGAATGGCATTGAAAAATGCGAAAGGATCAGTTTATCCAAGTCAGTAAAACAGCTGTAATCAGTGGAGTATCTCAGCTCCTTCCTGCTAAAATCCTGCTGAGTTTTGGTAGAGGAGGAGAGAAGGTAGAAGAAACCATTTTAACACCTCAGCTTGGCTTTGTTAGCTTTCAAGTAATTAACTCTCCACTCACTATCAGATGACTGTTTCTTCAGGTTCAGGTTTCCTTCCTGCTGTTCTTTTAGGTATATTGGGTTGTCAGTCTTGAAGGGAGGGAATTACACTCAAAGGGCAAGTAAATCTTGTTTCACTGCTCCCTAGTACTGTTTCCTGAGTTCTGAAGGAAGGCCAGAGTGGAGTTCATTCGTAAAATAAACATGGCACTTGTTTCTTTCCCCATGCTGAGCTGAGAACATGGAGATTTTCTGTCCCCTTTATCATCTTGAACTATCATGCCATCTTGGGTAATGTCTGGGTGGTCTTACCAAATGGGTGGGGGCACGGTGGTGTCTGTTACTGCTGCTGACGTCTTAGAGATATTCCGTTCTGGATCACAGACTGTACCCATTCTCCTGACCAGCCACCTTGCAATATGTAAGGCTGGGCAGGAGAGAGTGAATGGTTCAGCACAAACCATCACCGCTACGGAAAAGAGCAAAACAAACAAACAAAAAACAACTGAAGCACACTTCCAGTTGATGTTAGGTCAGATTTTTCCCCTCTTTACCATTGGCATTGAGAAATGTTGATCCTAATGGCAAGGAACAAGAAAGGGGAGAGTGGGGGTACTACTGTATTTCAATGCACAAAGAAGCAGTGTGGCCGAGGGGATAGAGTTCGAGCCTGATAATCAGAAGGATCTGGGTTCTATTCCTGCTTCTGCCACTTGTCTGCTGTGTGATCTTGGGCAAGTCACTTATCCCCCCGCTAAGTTACCTCATTAATCAATCAATTGCATTTATTGAGCGCTTACTGTGTGCAGAGTGTTCTACTAAGAACTTGGGAGAATACAACATAACAGAGTTGGTAAATATGTTCCCTGGCCACAACGAGCTTGCAGTCTAGAGGGAGAGACAGACATTAATATAAATACATAAATTACGGATCCGTACCAAAGTGCTGTGGGGCTGAGGAGAGGGGTAGGGCTGTGTGAATATATGAAGACTGAGAGTCCCATGTAGGACATGGACTGTGTCCAACCTATCTTGTCTCTACCCCATATCTATTCTATTTATTTTATTTTGTTAGTATGTTTGGTTTTGTTCTCTGTCTCCCCCTTCTAGACTGTGAGCCCACTGTTGGGTAGGGACTGTCTCTATATGTTGCCAACTTGTACTTCCCAAGCGCTTAGTACAGTGCTCTGCACACAGTAAGCGCTCAATAAATACGATTGATTGATTGATTGATTGATTGATTGATTGATACCCCAGCACTTAGTACAGTGTCTGGCACAAAGTATGTAACAAATACAATTAATTAAATAAATAGGTAAAAAATCTCCTCTACCCTGGACATTCACACTTACAAATGCAGTCTCATTTTTGGCAGCTTCATCTTCAAGTTGAAGGATGACTCAACTACAGCTTTGCCAGTCAACCTTTAGAACCAAATCCACAGGTTGAGGTTAGGTTGCCACTCACTAACTAATTTAGCCAGATAACTCTCAGAAAGCTCTCTGGTCAACTACCACCTAGCTTACTCTCTGATGAATCCTTCCCCTCTAATTACAATCACATCCACATCTCCCCCATCCTAAAAACCAAAAACCAAAAAACCAAAACTTTCTCCAGATCCCACTACTCCATCCAGCTGTCACCATTTATCCCTCTTTCCATTCCTATCCAAACTCCTTGAATGGGTCATACACTTTCTCACCTTCAATTCCTTATTGACCTTTTACAATCCAGTTTCTGCTCTCTTCACCTCACTGAGACTGTTCTGTTGTTTCAGTCACCAATGACTTCCTTCTTGCTGAATCTAACAGACTTTACTATTCAGCCTTTCTCAGCTTCCTTCTACTGGGAACCTTAATTTTGGTTTTTCTGATACAGTCCCTGAGGGATTCTCTCTCCTCTCTGGCTAATCCTTCTCATTTTCTTTTGCTGATTTTTCCTCCCACGCCCTAACTGCGGGTGTCCTTCAGGGCTTCGTCTTGGGTCCCCTTCTCTTCTCATTCCCTAGGGGAGCTCATCTGCTCCCACGATTTCAACCACTATCCCTCTGCAGATGACTCCTAATTCTACCTCGGAAGCTCTTGATCGCTCTCCTCAGCAAACTCAAAATTCCCCCTGCCACCAGGACATCTACACAAAGATGTCCCTCCTGCGCCTCAAGCTCCGCATGGCCAAAACTGAACTGAACTTTCCTCCCAAATCCTCTCCTTCAGCTGACTTCTGTATTACAGTAGACAACACTACCAACCTTCCTGTTTCTCTAACCCGCAACCTCAGCATTATCCTTGACTCTTACCCTCTTCTTTCAACCCCTATAATTAATCTGTCCCCGAATCCTGCCCATTCATTCATTCATTCATATTCATTGAGCGCTTACTGTGTGCAGAGCTTGGAAAGTGCAATTTAGCAATAAATGGGGACAATCCCTGCCCACAACGGGCTTAAAGTCTAGAAGTTCTACCTCAACAACATTTCCAGAATCCACCATCACTCTACCACTAACCGGGTTGGTTTAGGCACTTCTGGTATCCCAATTTGACTTCAGGATCAGCCTCTCTCTTGATCTACCTGCCTCCAGTTCATGCTTTAGACTCTATTACTTCCTCCTAATTGTAATTTATTTTAGCCTCCATCTTCCCTGGTAGAACTCCTTGAGAGCAGGAATCCTGACTAAAAATTCTATAGTACACTCCCAAGCATTTAGTGCAGTGCTCTGCACACAGTCGGTGCTCAATAAATGCTTTTGATCAAACCAGAACTCCTCACCACTGGCTTTAAAGCATTTGATCACCTTGCCCGCTCTTACTCCACCTTGCTACTCTCCTACTACAATGCTAACCTTCTCACTGTACCTCGATCTAATCTATCTCGCTGCCAACCTCTCTCCCACATCCTGCTACTGGTCTGGAATGCCCTCCCTCTTCAGATCAGACAGGTAATTTCTCTCCCTCATTTCAAAGCCTTATTGAAAACACATCTCCTCCATGAAGCCTTCCCTGGCTAAACCCTTCTCACCTCTCTGCCCACCGTCTTCTGTGTCACCCTGACTTTCTCCCTTCCTTCATCGTCCCTCCTCCCTCCCAGCTCCACAGCACATATGCATTTTCATTTATATATTTGTTCATTCATTCAATCGTATTTATTGAGCGCTTACTGTGTGCAGATCACCGTACTAAGTGCTTGGAAAGTACAATTCAGCAATAAGGAGAGACAATCCCTGCCCACAACAGGCTCACAGTCTAGAAGGGGGGAGACAGACATCAACACAAGTAGACAGGCATCCATTCATTCATTCAATCATATTTATTGAGCACTTACTGTGTGTGGAGCACTGTACTAAGCACTTGGGAAGTACAAGTCAGCAACATATAGAGATGGTCCCTACCCCAAAACGGGCTCACAGTCTAGAAATAGCATCAATATTAATAAATAGAATTATAGACACAGGAGGTGAGCCTTCAATAGGGCTTTGAAGGGAGAAAGTGTGATTGTTGCTGGATTTGAGGAGGGAGGGCATTCCAGGCCAGAGGTAGGATGTGGGCCAGGGCTCGACGATGGTATAGGCGAGAACGAGGCACAGTGAGAAGGTTAGCCCTAGAGAAGCAGAGTGTGTGGGCTGGGCTGCTGAAGGAGAGAAGGGAGGTGACGTAGGAGGGGACAAGGTGATGGAGAGCTTTGAAGCCAATAGTGAGGAGTTTTTACTTGATACGAGGTTGATAGGCAACCATTGGAGATTTTTGAGGTAGGGGGTGACATGCCCAGGGTGTTTCTATAGAAAGATAAACCAGGCAGCACAGTGAAGTACAGATTGAAGTGGGGAGAGACAGGAGGTTGGGAGGTCAGAAAGGAGGCTGATGCAGTAATCCAGTCGGTATAGGATGAGAGATCATACTAATGTGGTAGCGGTTTGGATGGAGAGGAAAGGGCGGATCTTGGCCGTGTCATGAAAGTGAGACAGGCAGGCTTGGTAACGGATTGGATATGTGAGGTGAATGAGAGAGTGGAGTCAAGGATAACACCAAGGTTGCAGACCTGTGATATGGGAAGGATGGTAGTACCATCCACAGTGACGGGAAAGTCAGGGAGCGGACAGGGTTTGGGAGGGAAGATAAGGAGCTCATTTATTTATTTATGTAAGTATGTAGATTAATGTCAGTCTCCCTTTCTAGGACTGTGACTTCACTGTGGGCAGGGAATGTGTCTGTTGTTCTATTGTAATAATAATAATAGTAATAAATTATGGCATTTGTTAAGCGATTACTATGTGCCAGGCACTGTTCTAAGCGCTGGGGCAAATACAAGATAATCGGGTTGTCCCACATGGGGCTCACAGTCTCAATCCCCATTTTACAGATGAGGTACCTGTGGCACAGAGAAGTTAAGTGACTTGCCTAAGGTCACACAGCAGACAAATAGCGATTAGAACCCATGACCTCTGACTCTTGCCACTAGGCCATGCTGCTCCTCTACTCTCCCAAACGCTTAGTACAGTGCTTTGCACCAAGTAGCACTCAATAAATACAACTGAATGAATAAATGAATGATGGATAACCCAAAGTGAAGCAGGCCATACTAAAAGTGGCCCATAGCTCACTTCTCGAGAGGAGGGCACTAGAGCAATCGTCTCCGGATTTCTGGTCCCTACTCTCCACCACACCAACTCCCGGGATGTGAGTTCTGGGCCATTACTAGTTTGGCTTCATTTGCTGGTGCCCCCATTGCTGATACTGAACTAAGCTGGGTAGGACCAGGAAGATGTCAATCCTGGACAGGAAATGGACAATGGAAATGGAACCAAGCCAAGCCTTGGATATCAACAAATCAGCTCGTCTTTAGACCGTAAGCTCATCGTGGGCAGGGAATTAATCAAAGCTGGGGTGTTTGTTAAGCGCTTACTGTGTGCCAGGCACAGACTAAGTGCTGGAGTGGATACAAGCCAATAATAATGATGGCATTTATTAAGTGCTTACTATGTGCAAAGCACTGTTCTAAGCGCTGGGGAGGTTACAAGGCAATCAGGTTGTCCCACAGGGGGCTCACAGGCTTAATCCCCATTTTACAGATGAGGTAACTGAGGCCCAGAGAAGTTAAGTGACTCGCCCAAAGTCACACAGCTGACAATTGGTGGAACTGGGATTTGAACCCATGACCTCTGACTCCAAAGCCCGGGCTCTTTCCACTGAGCCACACTGCTTCCCAAGCAAATCAGGTTGGACACAGTCCCTGTCCCACGTGGGGCTCAATCAATCAATCAATCAATTGTATTTATTGAGCGCTTACTGTGTGCAAAGCACTGTACTAAGCGCTTGGTAAGTACAAGTTGGCAACATATAGAGACAGTCCCTACCCAACAGTGGGCTCACAGTCTAAAAGGGGGAGACAGAGAACAAAACCAAACATGCTAACAAAATAAAATAAATAGAATAGATAATGTACAAGTAAAATAAATAATAGAGTAATAAATATGTACAACCATATATACATATATACAGGTGCTGTGGGGAAGGGAAGGAGGTAAGATGGGGGGATGGAGAGGGGGACGAGGGGGAGAGGAAGGAAGGGGCTCAATCTGGGAAGGCCTCCTGGAGGAGGTGAGCTCTCAGTAGGGCCTTGAAGGGAGGAAGAGAGCTAGCTTGGCGGATGGGCAGAGGGAGGGCATTCCAGGCCCGGGGGATGACGTGGGCCGGGGGTCGATGGCGGGACAGGCGAGAACGAGGCCTAACGGTGAGGAGATTAACGGCGGAGGAGCGGTGGGTGCGGGCTGAGCTGGAGAAAGAGAGAAGGGAGGTGAGGTAGGAGGGGGACTGGGGGGCTCCCAGTCTCAATCCCCATTTTACAGTTAGGGTAACTGAGGCACCAAGAAGTGAAGCGACTTGCCCAAGGTCACACAGCAGACAAGTGGCAGAGCCAGGTTTAGTACTCCCCAGCCCATGATCTATCTGCCACACCACACTGTTTACTCTTCTATTGTACTCTCCCAAGCACATAATACAGAGCTCTGCACACAGTAAGCATTCATTAAATACAATTGAACTGAATGAATAATATTTACTGAGCACTTGCCATGTGCTATGTACACTATGTACTATGTGCTAGTACTATGTGCTATGTACACTTGCCATGTGTATATATGTATATATGGTTGTACATATTTATTACTCTATTTGTTTATCTTGTACATATCTATTCTTCTATTTATTTTATTTTGTTAGTATGTTTGGTTTTGTTCTCTGTCTCCCCCTTCTAGACTGTGAGCCCGCTGTTGGGTAGGGACTTTCTCTATGTGTTGCCAACTTGTACTTCCCAAGCGCTTAGTACAGTGCTCTGCACACAGTAAGTGCTCAATAAATACAATTGATTGATTGATTGATTATTAAACACTTAGGAGAACACACTACAAAAAACTTGGCAGACATTCCCTGACCACAACAAGCTTACCGTCTACAGCGGGGATATCCAGTCCATGCAGGATGGTCTTCACTAATAATAATAATGATGGCATTTATTAAGCACTATGTGCAAAGCACTGTTCTAAGCGCTGGGGTAGGTTCAAGGTGATCAGGTTGTCCCACGGGGGGCTCGCAGTCTTAACCCCCCTTTTACAGATGAGGGAACTGAGGCCCAGAGAAGTTAAGTGACTTGCCCAAAGTCACACAGCTGACAATTGGCAGAGCCGGGATGGGGGAGCCTCGTTCGTAAGGGGAGCCTGGATGCTTGGTATCGGAATGGTGGTGTTCCGGGGAAGAGGCAGACAGAGCCTATCATCATGATGGGCCGATTCTGGATCAGGAAAGCATTCAAGTGCCTGTGGCATTTGACTTCCAGTACGTACCACAATGAGATTTTTCCATGAGAAAAAGACAACCCTCTCCAAAGCAGTAGTATGGGGGTGTTGGAAGAGAGAAGGCATACCTCCTTCCCTTCCCCACAGCACCTGTATATATGTTTGTACATATACATTACTCTATTTATTTTACTTGTACATATCTATTCTATTTATTTTATTTTGTTAATATGTTTGGTTTTTTTCTCTGTCTCCCCCTTCTAGACTGTGAGCCTACTGACTGTCTCTATATGTTGCCAACTTGTACTTCCCAAGCACTTAGTACAGTGCTCTGCACACAGTAAGTGCTCAATAAATAAAATTGATTGATTTGATTTGGCTGACAAAGTAAACATAGACTCATGTGGAAAGTGGGCCCTTGGCCAGTAGCTTTTTGGTGTTACTGACTTTGGGCTCTGGCCCTGGGCCCAGGCCAACCTTTCTCCCGGCCACCTTGAGCCCACCACCAGGAAAGGGGAAGGGAGTAAAAATGCATACCTCAAGCAAAGCCCTGCCTTGCCTCTGCCCTCCTCATCTAAGTGCAGCCCAAATCGAAGCATTTCTCATCGAGCCTCTCCAAGCGTTTAATAAGCCTCAATTAATTGTTCCCGGCCACTGCCTGGGAGATAGGTGTGATTAGCCATTAATTACAGGTGGGTTTACTAAGTGACTTGAGACTGAACCCAAGCCCATCCGCTGGGTAACCCAGCCTGCTGCTTCTGCTCCCGAAAGGCAGGCTGGATGCGTTTGACCGGTTTTATAGAGGAGTGGCGGGGGTAAGCGCATGAAAAAATTGTTATAAATAGGAGGAAACACCCTGGTGCTGAAAGCACAAGGCCATTCTCTCCCCGCTATTCAATAGCCCACTTGAACAGTAAAATCCAGTGGCACCAGAGACCTCTCGTCTCTTTTTAAGGCTGGCAGGCTCCGAGTGGCTCACAGGGACACGAGGGAGAGACCCGTTCTGGCACACAGAAGCCTTTTGTTTAATTCCTAGTGAAATTATTTTTTAAAAAAATGTTCTCAATCCCGGGGCCGCTCCAACCGCTGGCAGGCCCACAACTCTCCCCGCTGCTGTTCTGTGTGAGTCCCCCACCCCGGCCTGACTCCCCTCGCCAGCCTGATGCTTTCCGCCTTTGTTATTCTGTATCCCACAGTGCCAGCTAAGTCAGTCGGTTGTCACAATCAGCGCCGGTGCTGCAGGATACAGAATAGCTACGGAAAAGAAAAAAAAACACGGGAAAGGTTGGGGGCGGGGAGGTGAAGGGGCCTGCCGATGGGGGAAGTGGGCCAATTTTTGTGAAAACAGTAGCACCAGCTGCATCTTGCAAGTTGCTAAATTAGCCAGGCTGTTGTTTTTCTTTGAATTTTCGGGTGAATTCAAGAATAGGTCGGAGATGTCTTGGCAGCTTGTGAATAAGGCCCTTTATGAAAGAATTCACCTTGCAGAAGGGCCGCTGTCAAGCACACCAGCTTCACTCGATGAATTAGGCTTTCACCGAGGGTCCCTTCTCCTGTTTTCCCTCCTCGTCACCCTGGCTAATCATAGCATGGATTTTTCCCTCTACCTCCACGTGTGCCTAAGTCTCTTGGCGAGTGATTTCAGAGGACCTCCCTGATTCAGGGCTACCATTTCACCTCCTTATTAAAGCACCAGGTTCTTCTAACAGCTGCTAGCCCTCCTCACTCTCTTTGGGCCCAGAGGATGGGAGAGGAGCATTTTTTCTCAGGAAGGTGAGTGGGTTCTTCGCCAAAAGTGTCCTATCAGTACAGTCATGCTGCTGGACTCCTCTTTCCCCCAACCCCTGTCCCTGTCTCTGTCTGACACACACACAAACACGCAAAAAAACAACAACCCACAGACCCCACCACTGTCACCTCTGGGACACTCTCAGGATCTCTGGAAGCTTAGAGTGACCACTCTGCCAGCCCAGTCTCCCATTCCCCCAACGGCCAGGTTCCTCTAAGATGTGGTATTTATTCCTCTTCCTTCCCACACCATGGAAAGATCTAAACATTGCAGGAAGCGAATTCATCCCATTTGGAGAGGTGTCCTGCGGTGAAATAGCTAACCATGGAAGGAAAAAGTCAGTTAGTCAATTGTATTTACTGAGAGCTTCCTGTGTGCAGAGCACTGTACTGAGCGCTTGGAGCTTGGAGGCCTTCCCAGACTGAGCCCCTTCCTTCCTCTCCCCCTCGTCCCCCTCTCCATCCCCCCCATCTTACCTCCTTCCCTTCCCCACAGCACCTGTATATATGTATATATGTTTGGACATATTTATTACTCTATTTATTTATTTATTTTATTTGTACATATCTATTCTATTTATTTTATTTTGTTAGTATGTTTGGTTTTGTTCTCTGTCTCCCCCTTTTAGACTGTGAGCCCACTGTTGGGTAGGGACTGTCTCTGTATGTTGCCAATTTGTACTTCCCAAGCGCTTAGTACAGTGCTCTGCACATAGTAAGCGCTCAATAAATACGATTGATGATGATGATGATGGAGCTTATTTGATAGAGCATGGGCCTGGAGGGTAGAAGGTCATGGGTTCTAATCCCAGCTCCGCCACTTGTCTGCTGCGTGGCCTTGGGGAAGTCACTTCACTTCTCTGTGCCTCAGTTACCTCATCTGTAAAATGGGGAGTGAGACTGTGAGCCCTACATGGCTCAGGGAAGGTGTCCAACCCAACAAACTTGTATGTACTCTAGTGCTTAGAACAGTGCTTGACATATAGTAAGCGCTTAACAAATACCAAAAACCAAGCAACCAATTTGCTTGTATCCACCTCAGTGCTTAGTACAATGCCATGCGCATAATAAGCACTTAACAAATACCATAATTATTCTCACAATATAACAGACCACATCCCCTGCCCGTGAATAGTCTCAAAAGAGAAGCAGCGTGGCTCAGTGGAAAGAGCCCGGGCTTTGGAGTCAGAGGTCATGGGTTCAAATCCCGGCTCTGCCAATTGTCAGCTGTGTGACTTTGGGCGAGTCACTTAACTTCTCTGTGCCTCAGTTACCTCGTCTGTAAAATGGGGATTAAGACTGTGAGCCCCCTGAGGGACAACCTGATCGCCTTGTAACTTCCCCGGTGCTTAGAACAGTGCTTTGCACATAGTAAGCACTTAATAAATGCCATCATCATTATTATTATTAAAACAAATGGTGCCACTGTCCTAGGTAATTGCTTTATTCAGATACTTCCAGTTTCTCAGACACCTCAGCATGGGGATTCCAAAATAATAATAATGATTAGGGTATTTGTTAAGCAACTACTATGCACCAAACACTATGCTAAGCACTGAGGTAGATACCATACAATCCGATCAGGCACAGTCCCTGTCCCACATGGGGCTCAGAGTCTAAAGGCGGTGAGGTGGGGGCAGGGAAGATAATAGGTATTATTTAATCCCCATTTTACAGAGGATGGAACTGAGGCTCGGAGAAACTATGTGATTTTCCAAGATGACACAAGTAGGAAAGTGGTGGACTTGACATTAGAACCCAAGACTCCTGACTCCTAAATCCATGCTCTTTCCACTAGCTGCTTCTCCGCACTTTACAACCAACTCCCAAATGGATGAAACAGAAGAAAAAGTTCATTCAGATGGCTTCAAATTGCTATGATAGTACTTGGTGAATGTTGTTTTTTGAAAAACTCGTCACAGCTCTCTTTTGGCTGGCTTTCCCCCATTTAAATGCAGAACAGTTTCCCTGAAGCTCCCAAAACCCACTGTTGCTCTGCAGGATGGAGTAGGTGGGGGGTGAGAGGGGAAAGGGGAGGAGGGCTTGAGGACTGAAAAACCCTTCTCGGGGCTGCTTGTTTTTCCACTTGAACAGTCCCTTTCCTGACACTTCTATATGACTCTGCCCTTAGAAATTACATAGAATGACTAATTGCCTTTTAAAGATCTACAGTCCCCTTTTTGTTGGAAACTTGGAAATCCTTTACAGCTAGCCATACCGGCAAGCCAACTGGGGGTTCTGTAAGTATGTTGCACAATAAACATGAAAATGGTCTCATTTGATATTCGATTAATCCATAAACCAGCCATGCTTCAAGTGTAGCTTAAGCCCAGAAAAATCAAGGAGATTTACAATTCAGACGGACATGGCCACTTCAGTTTGGGTGGCAGAAGACCACCTATGGCAGAGCTCCATCCCGCTGCCCACCAAACCCCAGAATTTAGGGATGGCAGCTGGGAGGGCTGCATTTATCTTGCCTTCTAATTGTTCACCACTGCTGGCTTAGAAACAGTATTTTCATTTCTCTGAAATGACTTCAATTAAAAAGCACTGCAATACTAATCTATAGGAATTAGAGACAAATGTCCCGAGAAGAGCCATTTTGGGCATTGAAGGCTCAAATCTCAGTCTCATTCCAGAATGTTCCCAAGAACTCTGCCAACCTGGTTCCAATGAGTCAACAAGAGTTTATTGCCTGCCCCTAGGCTGGGTAGCACTGGACTCAACTTCAATCATCCCAAGTGGCCCTGGCCTGCTCCTTGCTTTATTAACATTGTCCCAGTTTTTCAAATGGGGAAACTGGGGGGAGGAGATTGCTGCAAGTCGGGAAAAGCCTCTTGTAAAATGTAATTTTTCCCTCCCAGGAACAGGAACTTACTAACATGGAAGACTTATTTATAGCTTTAGTCATTACTCTGCTTGGAAATTGGACTAGAATACTTTGGAATTTGATTTTTCCACTTTTTCCCGGAGTTAAAGCATTGGCCAGTTACATTAAAATCACTCAGGTGTAGAAGACTGAGAGATGATTTAGACACTTAGAAGGGAATCTCACTTGCACCTGTGATGCTGGAACTGGTCTGCTTGTTTTGTGTTGGTGGCTAACTGGACTGCTCCATAGCTTGTAATAATAATAATAATAATTAATATCAATAATTGTAGTATTTGTAAAGTACTTACTATGTGCCAGGCATTGTACTAAAAGCTGGGGTACATACAAGGAAATCAAGTTGGACCCAGTCCCTTTCCCACAAAGGGCTCACAGTCTTAATCCCCATTATACAGATAAGGTAACTAAAGGATAGAGAATCGACTTGCCCAAGGTCACATACCAGGCAAGTGGAGGAGCCAGGATTAGAACCCAGGTCCCTTGACTCCTGCTGCTTGGGAAAGCAGAACATCTTCTGAAGATTGTGTTTGCTGGTGATGGTTTATTTCCCTAACACAAATATTATGGTTATCACTAGACTATCGTCTGAGGGAGTTCCATGCCAGGAAAATCCAGAACCCTGGTGTTTAGGCACTCTTGGGTTTTGTTTCGATTTTTTAATGGTATTTGTTAAACGTTTACTATGTACCAGGCACTGTACCAAGCGGTGGGGTGGATACGAGCAAATGGAAGGAGTACGGGCTTTGGAGTCAGAGGTCATGGGTTCAAATCCCAGCTCCACCAATTGTCAGCTGTGTGACTTTGGGCAAGTCACTTCACTTCTCTGGGCCTCAGTGATCTCATCTGTAAAATGGGGATTGAGACTGTGAGCCCCCCGAGGGACAACCTGATCACCTTGTAACCTCCCCAGTGCTTAGAACAGTGCTTTGCACATAGTAAGCACTTAATAGATGCCATTATTATGATGATGATTATTATACAGTCCCTGTCCCACACAGGGTTCACAGTCATATTCCCCATTTTACAGAGGCGGTAATTGATGCCTAAAGAAGTGAAGTGACTTGCCTAAGGTCGCACAGCAGAGAAGTGGCGGAGCAGGATTAGAACCCATGACCTTCTGACTCCCAAGCCCATGATCTATCCACTATGCGATGCTGCTTCTCTTACTATAGATTGAGAAACCTACAGTATTTAACTGCCATGCCTTTAGGGTTTGTTCCAGCATTCATTCATTCATTCATTCAATCGTATTTATTGAGCGCTTACTGTGTGCAGAGCACTGTACTAAGCGCTTGAGAAGTACAAGTCGGCAACATATAGAGACGGTCCCTACCCACCAACGGGCTCACGGTCTAGAAGGGGGAGACAGACAACAAGACAAAACATGTGGTCAGGTACCAAGTCATCAGAATAAATAGAGATAAAGCTAGATGCACATCATTGACAAAATAAATAGAATAGTAAATATGTACAAGTAAAATCAATAGAGTAATAAATCTGTACAAACATATATACAGGTGCTGTGGGGAGGGGAAGGAGGTAGGGCGGGGGAGATGGAGGGGGGAGAGGAAAAAGGGGGCTCAGTCTGGGGCCCCTGTACTCTGTTCTCTTGGAAATTCGGATGAAGAGGAGCTTCCTTCTTCTATCTCAGGCTCAATAATAGTAATAATAATAATGATGGCATTTGTTAAGTGCTTACTATGTGCAAAACACTATTCTAAGCTCTGAGGGGGAAACAAGGTGATCAGGTTGTCCCACGTGGGGCTCACAGTTTTAATCCCCATTTTACAGATGAGGTAACTGAGGCTCACAGAAGTTGTGACTTGTCCAAGGTCACACAGCAGACATGTGGCGGAGTCAGGATTAGAACCCATGACCTCTGACTCCTAAGCCTGTGCTCTTTCCACTAAGCCACGCTGCTTCTGCTCAAGAAATCTGCTACTCTGGTTTGATCAATTTTAAGCCTTCAGTCTATTCAAGCAGTAGTATTTATTGAGTACTTACTATGTGCAGAGCACTGTACTATCAATCAATCAATCAATCGTATTTATTGAGCGCTTACTATGTGCAGAGCACTGTACTAAGCGCTTGGGAAGTACAAATTGGCATCACATAGAGACAGTCCCTACCCAACAGTGGGCTCACAGTCTAAAAGGGGGAGACAGAGAACAGAACCAAACATACCAACAAAATAAAATAAGTAGGATAGAAATGTACAAGTAAAATAAATAAATAAATAAATAAATAGAGTAATAAATATGTACAACCATATATACATATATACAGGTGCTGTGGGGAAGGGAAGGAGGTAAGACGGGGGGATGGAGAGGGGGACGAGGGGAGAGGAAAGAAGGGGCTCAGTCTGGGAAGGCCTCCTGGAGGAGGTGAGCTCTCAGCAGGGCCTTGGTACTAAGTACTAAGTGCTTGAGGGAGTAAACTACAGTATCTTGAGAACTGATGTTTTTTCCCTCAGGGTTTTCTTTGAAAGCATTTTAAAATTTATGAAATCACATTTGCTGTTAAAGGACAATGAAGTATTTCCTTTTCTCCTTAAATAAACAGTCTAACTCAAGGGGACAGAAAGCTTCACGTTTTCTGCCTGTGTGTGACCTTGGCAAGTCACTTGACTGCTCAGTTTCCTCATCTGTAAAATGAAGATTCATATCTCTTCTCTCTTTCTCTTAGGCTGGGAAGTCCACTTGGGACAAGGACTGTGTCCAATCTGCTTATCTTGCACTTAGTAGGGTGCTTGGCCCACAGTAAGCATTTAACAAATACCCCAATTATTATTATTATTGTTTCATCCAATTGCTAGTTACAGAGCCATCAGTAGTTTTTAAAAGTGTCTAAAGTGAGAACGCGAACTGTTTATTTCCACCCTTCTCTCAGCCTAGAATGTGTGGGAATTAGTTTTGTTTTAAAAGAGTGGCAGATGCTATATCTGAGGCTAACGAAGAGATCTTGCAGGATAAGAGGGGGGAGGTTAGAAAAGTTCCACCCCTCTCTGGCTGGCTCCCAAAAGCCCCGTATTGCTTCTTCTGTCCTATCAATCAATCAATCAATCGTATTTATTGAGCGCTTACTATGTGCAGAGCACTGTACTAAGCGCTTGGCACTGTACTAAGCGCTTGAGCCAGCTCTCCGATGTCTTTCATCCTCACCTATAATTATCAGGGAAGAACACTTCACATTAACATTACGGAGAGGAAATGTCTTCCCCTTAGACTAAAAGCTGTATGTGGGCAGCGATTGTCTTTACCCACTCTACTGTATTACTGATGTGATGTCAGTGATGTCAATCAGTGATTTTTATTGAGCACTTGCTATGTGCAAAGCACTATACTCGGGCTTAGTGGGTAGAGCATGGGCCTGGGAAGTCAGAAGGTCATGCATTCTAATCCCTACTCCCCCACTTGTCTGCTGTGTGCCCTTGGGCAAGATACTTCGCTTCTCTGTGCCGCAGTTACTTCATCTATAAAATGGAGATTGAGACTGTGAGCCCCACGTGAGACAGGGATTGGGTCCAGCCAGATTTGCTTGATTCCACCCCAGCACTTAGTATGCCTGACACATCATCATCATCATCATCAATCGTATTTATTGAGCGCTTACTATGTGCAGAGCACTGTACTAAGCGCTTGGGAAGTACAAATTGACACATAGTAAGCGCTTAACAAATACCTCAATTAGTATTATCATTTTTCTCACTAAGTGTTTGGGAGAGTACAATATGAAACAGAGTTGGTAGACGCATCCCCTGACAACAGTGAGCTCACAGTCTAGACCTTAATATAAATAAATAAATTAGGGATATGTGTGTGTATGTGTTTCCCTAGTCATTGGGAAGAAACTCGTCTCCTGAGAGGTACACAGATCCCTTAGGCCACACAGAAACTTGAACCTTAGAGGGAGGTGGAAGGGAAGGGTGACGATGATGACGGTTTCTGTTAAGCGCTTACTATGTGCCAAGCACTGTTCGAAGTGCTGGGGTAGATACAACGTAATCAGATTGTCCCACGTGGGGCTCACAGTCTTAATCCCCATTTTACAGATGAGGTAACTGAGGCACAGGGAAGGGAAGTGACTTGCCCAAGGTCACACAGCTGATGAGTGGTGGAGCCGGGATTAGAACCCACAACCTCTGACTCCCAAGCCTGTGCTCTTTCCACTAAGCCACGCTGCTTCTGGAGGCTCTCTGGGGCCTTTCCTCATCTGCTGCAACCTGTGGCAGTGGAGACTATGTCTCCGTAACACATGAGGCAGTTCCCCGGCCCAGGCCCTGGTCTAAATCATCATCTTGACTCCTCATTTCACCGACTTGACTTTCTCCCAAGTCTGCTCCCTGCTCTCATGCTGGTTGTGTGGTCAGCTGAAAGATCCGTTCACACCGTGGGAAGGGAATGTGTCCATTTACTGTTCTATTGTACTTCCCAAGTGCTTAGTACAGTGGTCTGCACAAAGTAAGTGCTCAGTAAATATGACTGAATGAATATGGACTGTTTCAACCAATTGCCTTTAAGATGGTCCTGATCCTGACTGTCCAACAACCTGCCTAACATAGACTTAGTGAAGTGCATGTCAAGATCTATCAATCAATCAATCAATCAATCAATCGTATTTATTGAGCACTTACTGTGTGCAGAGCACTGTACTAAGCGCTTGGGAAGTACAAGATGGCAACATATAGAGACAGTCCCTACCCAACAGTGGGCTCACAGTCTAAAAGGGGGAGACAGAGAACAAAACCAAACATACTAACAAAATAAAATAGAATAGATATGTACAAGTAAAATAAATAAATAGAGTAATAAATATGTACAGACATATATACATATATACAGTTGCACAGGCATTGACATAGATCTAGTTAGAACTCAATCAATCCATGGTATTTATAATAATTATTATTATCACATTTGTTCAGCACTTACTATGTGCCAGGCACTGTTCTCAACTCTGGAGTGGATACCAGCAAATTGGGTAGGACACAGTCCTTGCCCCATGTGGGGCTCACAGTCTCAATCACCATTTTACAGGTGAAGTAACTGAGGCCCAGAGAAGTGAAGTGACTTGCTCGAGGTCACACAGCAGATGAGTGGCGGAGCCGGGTCTAGAACACGTGGTCTTTTGACTCCCAGTCCTGTGCTCTATCTGCTACATTATGCTGCTTCATAGTTATTGAGTGCTAACTGTGTGCAGGGAACTGGATTAATCGCTTAGGAGAGTACAGGTGCAGCAGAGATAGTAGACATGCTGCCTGACCGCAATGAGCTTATGGTCTAGAGGGGGAGACAGGCATTAATATAAATAAATAAATTACGGATACGTTGTTGACTCTTATTGATCACTCTGATTACGGCCTAGAGGGAGAGCCAGACATTAATATCAATTTAAAAATTACGGATATGTTGTTGACTCTAGTTGACCATTCCCATTTCAAGTCGGTGAGCCATTTGTATCTGGGAGCCCAGTTATCCAAGGGTTATTGTAGTAAAAGACTTCATGGCCTTCTAGTCAGAACTCGACTTGTACTTTCCAAGCACTTAGTACAGTGCTCTGCACACCGTAAGCGCTCAATAAATACGATTGAATGAATGAGTGAATGATTGAATGAAATGAATGAATGAATTGGGCCTTTTATAGATGAAGGGGACTCAAGCCATTCATCCTTCAAAGATCTTTAAACCTTCCCCAGGAAAAGGCGAGGAGGAGGGATGCCATTAGTGTGCCTTCCAAATGGAGCCATGTTTGGCAAGATAATCTGCCTCTGAGGCTCCATTACTTCTTCCATTACTTCTATTACTTCTGTAGGAGCAATCCAGGAAACAGGAGGGTAAGACACCTCTCTCTTTATTTTGGAAATTTTTTTTTACTTCCCCTGGCTTGGCCCAGAAAGGAAGGTGGAGAAGGGAGAAGCACTGGAAAATATAATTCTCCTATTCTACGTGTGTTTTACTTTTTCTTTCCCACTTCTTCACTCTCTACAGAAATTTTGGGGGGACATTTTGTCAGTTGTCTGTGTGGTAGATGCAAATATCTCAATCATCAACTGCATATAAACCATTGCACTTAGAACAGTGCTTGGCACATAGTAAGCGCTTAACAAATACCAAAATTATTATTATTATTGAGAACACCACAGGGTCTCCTCCTGACAATGGCACACAGAGAAATTTTGTTTTAGGGGTGCAAAACTATGATTCCTTGGGGAAAACCTCCATAAAGGATAAAGCATTTAACAACATTTGTAGACTCAATCTCCAGAAATTGACTAGGAAATCTGACTGTCTAGAAAAGACAATCAGAAAATGGATGTGTGGAAGAATAAGTGCTTAAATAGAAGAGTACGCAAGTCTTTAAGTATAGAAGCAGTATGGCCTAGTGGATAGATCACCAGCCTGGGAGTCAGAAGGACCAGGATTCTAACCGCGATTCCGTCACTTGTTTGCTGTGTGACTTTGGGCAAACAGGTCACTTAACTTCTCTGTGTCAGTTACTTCATCTATAAAATGGAAGACCGTGAGCCCCATGTGTCCAACCTGATTATCTTGTATCTAGCCCAGTGCTTAGTACAGTTCCTCGCACATAGTGAGCACTTAACAAACGCCATAGAAGAAAAGTGATTGCTTATATGTGGAGTGGCCCCAAGGTGCTAAGCGGAGTCATTGGGAGGATATGCCTTGGGAAGAAGAAAAATTAAGCAGGGAAGAGCTGTCTCCCCTCTAGACTGTAAGCTCCTTGTGAGCAGCGAACTCTGTTGTATTGTACTCTCCCAAACTCTTAGTACAACACTCTGCACACAGTAAGCATTCAATAAATACCATTGATTGATTGATTGGCTGGTTGATAGATCGAGGAGGGACTTAAGTGCTTAGAAAATGGGGAGAACCATGCTCTGAAAGATTGAAAAAGGGAGGGGCAGGAGGAAGGGCATGAAGGTCAAAGGTGGAAGAGTCGAGAATGAGGCACAGTAAGAAGGTAGCTTCAGTGGAACAAAAACTGCAAACTGGGGTGTATGGGAGGAGCAAGAGGATAAGTAAGAGGGAGAGAGTGGTAGTAATAGTATTTATTAAGCACTTACTGCGTGCAGAGTGCCGTACCAAGTGCTGGAAAAGAATACACATATGGGCATTAGACAGTCCCCATCTCTTAGGGGGCTTACTATCTAAATAGTTGGTAGTGTACGTTGAAGTCAGGATCTTGAAGTTTCAACTCAACAGTCTATGAGCATCATTCTAGAAACTGTTAGAGATGGTCATTCAAGAATTGCTGTAAGCAAACAGCTGGAACCTAGTGGAACACACCCAAGAAGATATGCAAATGGTGGTAAACCCCTTTCAGAATCAGCCAGACACTATGGACTGATGAAAAGTCTAAGGAAAACCCAAGTTATTATTAGCTTGAAGTAGGGGAAAACTATACCCAAATAAAGCTCTTCATCGCCAACCTGAAACTAAATATTGTCATAGTATTTGGCTACTGTGTCAATACACTGTATAACAATTGAACTGCTAGTAGAAAATCACATCAAAAAAGCCAGTGCATTCCTGGGAGACTGTCAGATAAAATAAGGCAGCAGCGGGGAATCTAATTTCAGATCAAACTGAAAATCTACAGACTTACAATGCTTTCCAACTTTCTAATAATAACCATAGCACTAATAACTCCTCTCAGAGTCTCACCTGGAGAGTTTCCAGTACTCTACCAGTCTCCGCTATGGGAGGGGAGTCAAGCCTCTAGAGGCATACCCGTTCCCTTCCTAGTTTGAACGGTGGTTAGCGAGTGGAAGGTAATCTACTACAAGTCAAAACTCACCTGTGCTAGGCAGCAGCGGCATGGGGCAGAGTCAAAAGCGGAGACTCAAGTTTACTGCGCGGAAGAAGGCAATGCTAAACCACTTCCGTATTTTTACCAAGAAAACTCTATGGATACACTACCAGAACGATTGCAGGTGGAGGTGGGGCATTCTTGGAGAGATGTGTCCATCCATGGCAACGCTATGGATCCGAGATGACTCGCCAGCACAAGACAAAAGCAATAATAATAATAATGGCATTCAGTACTTACATTATGCTAAGCCCTTGTGTTAAGTGACAAAGTATGCAAAATAGCTAGGATCCGATCTCTGTCCCACCTGGGGATTAGAATTTAAGAAGGAGGAAGAATAGGTGTTTTATCCCCCAGTTTGCAGATGAGGGAATTGAGGCACAGGGAGGTTAAATGCTTTGCCCAGGGTCATCCAGGAGTCAGGTGGAAGAGCCAGGACTAGAACCTGCATTTTCTTATTCTTAGGCCCAGGCTCTTTCCATTAGACCATGTCAGAAGTGATTCATTCAATGGTATTTATTGAGTTTACTGCATGCAGAGCACTGTACTAAGTGATTGCCAACAGACACCCTAGCCGACCCCTTGAGCAATTTCATCAGCATCACTTTTGGGTCAACTCAATTAACATAGTCACCTGACTGCCCCTTAAGCTCTGCTCACTTCAACATAATTCCCCTGGGTGAGACACATGCTGACCATAGGAAGCCCAAATAGCTGCCTTATGATGAGCTGAAATGGAGCACCTCAAAACTAGGGGAATTAGAAGAAAGGAAAGGGAAGAGAATAATGGCATGGAGTCAAAAACTGGAAACAACTGCAGCAGACAGGTTTCTCAAATGCTTAGTACAGTGCTCTGCACACAGTAAGTGCTCAATAAATACAATTGAATGAATATGATGCACTGCAGTCAGAAAAAGAGTGTCTCTCTGAGAATCAGAATACAACCAACGTACCAGTGCATTGAAGGCTGGTGTTTGTTTTCGTACAGTGTAGTCAGGATTGCAGGTCCCAAATCAGCCTTTTCAGCCACTCAGAGGTTGTACTTCACTGACAAGTAGCATCTTTTTTGCGTATAAAGGACACTTGCAGACACTGACTAATCTAGTTTTTTTCTTACCCTTCTATTCTGACCCCTTCTTGGAGTTGTTTTTTAGGTTGGTTCCTGAAACGTTAGCTTTTTGGTTCTTCATTGGAGGGACTTGCTTTTTATTTTTTTCCTTTGTCCCCTTTAATTGTCTTTCAATTATTGGATAGGATGATTGGCTCACCTTGTAAAGCTCAGTATTTTCTGCCTCTCTTCTTAGTTTCTCACTCTAAATTTCTAGAGTTGAATTTTCTTGGGTAACCCCGCCTAACCATGACTGCTATAAACAATCAATCAATAGCATTTATTGAGCACTTACTGTGGCAGAGCACTGTATTAAGCGTTTGGGACAGTAGACTACCAGAGTTGGTAGATTAGTTCCCTGCCCACAAGAAGTTTACAAAACCATGTTGTACTAGTCTTGGAATGACCTCCTTCTTGCCAAATCCAATGGCTTGTACTGTATCCTAATCCTCCTCGACCTCTCAGCTGCCTTCGACACTGTGGACCATCCCCTTCTCCTCAACACATTATCCAACCTTGGCTTCAAGACTCCGTCCTCTCCTGGTTCTCCTCTTATCTCTCTGGCTGTACATTCTCAGTCTCCTTCGAGAGCCCCTCCTCCCCCTCCCATCTCCTTACTGTAGGGGTTCCTCAAGGGTCAGTTCTTGATCCCCTTCTGTTCTCCATCTATACTCACTCCATTGGTGAACACATTCGCTCGCACGGCTTCAACTATCATCTCTAGGTAGATGACATCCAAATCTACATCTCCTTCCCTGTTCTCTCTCCCTCCCTCCAGACTCGTATCTCCTCCTGCCTTCAGGACATTTCCACCTGGATGTCCACCTGCCACCTAAAGCTCAACATGTCCAAGACTGAGCTCCTTATCTTTCCTCCTAAACCCTTTCCACTCCTTCACTTTCTCATCACTGTGGATGGCACTACCATCCTTACCATCTCACAAGCCCGCAACCTTGGTATCATCCTTGACTCCTCTCTCTCATTCACCTCTCACAACCAATCTGTTACCAAAATGTGTTGGTCTCACCTTTGCAACATCACCAAGATCCGTCATTTCCAAACCGCTTCCTTGTTGGTTCAATCTCTCATCCTATCCCGACTGGATTACTACATCAGCCTCCTCTCTGATCTCCCATCCTCCTGTCTCTCTCCACTTCAGTCTATATTTCTCTCTGCTGCCCAGATTATCTTTGTTCAGAAACGCTCTGGGCCTGTCACTCCCCTCCTCAAAAATCCCCAGTGGTTGTCTATCAACCTTCACATGAAGCTTGAACACATGAACTCCTCACTCTCGGCTTCAAGGCTGTCCATCACCTCACCCCCTCCTACCTCACCTCCCTTCTCTCTTTCTACGGCCCAGCCCGCACACTCTGCTTCTTTACTGCTAACCTCCTCACTGGGACTCGTTCTCACCTGTCCTACCGTAGACTCCCAGCCCACATCCTACCTCTGGCCTGGAATGCCCTCCCTCCACACATCCGCCAAACTAGCTCTCTTCCTCCCTTCAAAGCCCTACTGAGAGCTCACCTCCTGCAGGATGTCTTCCCAGACTGAGTTCCCCCTTTTCCTCTGCTCCTCCTTCCCTCCCCATCACCCCCACTCCCTCCCTCTGCCCTGCCCCTTTCCCCTCCCCACAGCACTTGTGTTTATTTGTACATATTTATTACCCTATTTTATTAATGATGTGTATATAGCTATAATTCTATTTATTCTGATGGTTTTTGACACCTGTCCACTTGTTTTGTTTTGTTGTCTGTCTCCCCCTTCTAGACTGTAAGCCCATTGTTGGCTAGAGACCATCTCTATAGGTTGCTGATTTGTACTTCCCAAGTGCTTAGTACAGTGCTCTGCACACAGTAAGCACTCAATAAATATGATTGAATGAATGAATGAAATCCCTTTATGACACTGGCTCTTTATCAATTCTCCTATATTCACTATTCCTATGGCATGACTATTCATATTATTTTATGTTTATATGCATACTTGTCTTTGAGTGGTGAGTGTTTATATGGTTCCCCCTTACATTTCACTTTCTTAGTTATTAATTTTCTTCATCATTTAACATCAAAATGATAAATTTTTATGGCACTTATTAAGCGCTTGCTATGTGTCAGGCGCTGTACTAAACCCTGGAGTAGATACAAACTAATCAGATTGGACACAGTCCATATCCCACCTGGGGTTTATAGTCTTAATCCCCATTTTACAAATGAGGGAACTGAGGCCCAGAGAAGTGAAGTGACTTGCCCAAGGTCACACAGCAGACAAGTGGCAGAGCTTGGATTTAGAACCCAGGTCCTTCTTACTCCCAGGCCTGTGCCCTATCCACTAGGCCATGCTGCTTCTCTAATGTCATTATGAGTCTTTTTCCCCTGTTGTCTGGAATTTTTGTGAATTAGGATTGCTCTTTATTCTCTTGGAATTGGTCACATCTGGCCAAATACAGCAAGTTGACAGCCACTTGCTATTAGCGATTCCCGATTGTGTGGATTTGTTGAGAGTCCTGGATGAAGCCTATAGCTTTGAAGAAGAAGCTCTAGTGGATTAATGGAGACAGGGAACAGCCCAAGCAATGGAACCATGGAATTAATATGCAGACCCTAGTCTCCAAATGGAATATCAGATTAAGGAAAGGCCCAGTTGACAACTTGATTCCATCTGGTAAGGGAAACATCTAATTATTCCCAATTAGTTCAGGATCTGGTTTTTATGCTGCAGATACCAAAGTATCTGTAAAAGGCTCTAGTAGAAATTTTTCATGGGAAATATATTTCATAATTATGTCATTGCTGCTGATTTTCAATTTCCATTATAAACAACTTTTCTGAGTGGTTCATAACTTGTCTTCTTAAATTCTAATAAAACTGCTACTTAGGAAATAAGTTGTTAGCCTAGTTGCAAATTCTCTCTCCAGACGAAGAGATTGTTCTATTGCAGCTGAAAAGAATAAGGAAAACAGACCAAAAACTAGGTTGTTTTTTCAGGGTCCTGGTGAGTTTTTCGTTGGTGTTGTTGCTCTGCTAAAGCAAAAGGCTCACACAGGATGAAACTTGGTTTTCATTCTTTCAAAATACGGATGAGAGCCTCCTGAAAACCAGCTCACGCTATCCTACCTATTACCCCTGAATTTTCTGTTTCAAGATTTGCCTGGACCATAGAAGCCCTCTCAAAATAAATAGAAGCAGTGTGAGTGCCCCCTAAATACGTTGTGATTTAGGCTTTCCAGCCCCATTACATTCACACCCCAGAAGAGATTGCACCACTCACTAACAGGATCCAGTGGATAATGGGTTCTTTTCACCTGAAAGGTAACCTTTCCACGGGTCTTCAGAGTTCACCTTCATTGCAGGGAGTTCTTGCATCCCTGGCTCAACCCTGCTCCCTTCGATCTTGTTGCTTGGCCAGGGATTAGTCAGAAAAATGCGATGAGCCCCCAAGTGTGGCTTTTAGGGGACTTTCAGTCATTCGATCGTATTTATTGAGCACTTACTGTGTGCAGAGCACTATACTAAGCACTTGGAAAGTATAATTCAGCAATAAAGAGAGATAATCCCTGCCCACAACAGGCTCACAGTCTAAAGGCGGGGAGACAGACGTCAATACAAGTAAACAGGCAACAATATAAATAAGTAGAATTATATATACATATACGTCTATATACATATGTATATAACTTGGGCAGAAGGTGACCTCTACGTTAGCAATCAGGTCTGTAAGCTCTGGTGACCTTAAATAAGCAATATGAGCAGGGTGGCCTAGTGGAAAGAGCACCGGCTTGGTAGTCAGAGGACCTGGGTTCTAATCAAGTATTATTATTATTAGTATCCCAGGTCTGCCACTCATTTGCTGTGGGAACTGGGCTTTGGTTTCCTCCTCTGTAAAATGGGGATTCAATACCTAAATAATAATAATAATAACTGTGGTATTTGTTAAGTACTTACTATGTGCCAGGCACTATACTAAGCTCTATTCACTATGCCATAACCTCTCTTCTACTTTAGCCTGGGAATATGATGTATCTGCCTATTAACTAATTAACTTTTATCTGCCCATGCTGCTTCTCTAATAACTGTGGTATTTGTTAAGCGCTTACTATGTGCCAGGCACTATACTAAGCTCTATTCACTACACCATAACCTCTCTTCTACTTTAGCCTGGGAATACGATATATCTGCCTATTAACTAATTAACTTTTATCTGCCCATGCTGCTTCTCTGAATAAAGAAAAGTCTTTTCTAGTGGTTAAAGCATGGGCCTGAGAGTCAGAGGGACCTGGGTTCTAATCCTGCCTTTACCACTCATCTGCTGTGTGACCCTAGACAAGTCACTTCACTCCTCTGTGCCTCAGTTCCCTCATCCGTAAAATGGGGATTGAGACTATGAGCCCCATGTGGATCAGGGACTGAACCCAACCCAATTTGTTTGCATCTATCCCAGCACTTAGTACAGTGCCTAGCCTAGTGCATATTAGAGAAGCAGCGTGGCTCAGTGGAAAGAGCACGGGCTTTGGAGTCAGAGGTCATGGGTTCAAATCCCTGCTCCACCAATTGTCAGCTGTGTGACTTTGGGCAAGTCTTCTCTGTGCCTTAGTTACCTCATCTGGAAAATGGGGATTAAGACTGTGAGCCCCCCCGTGGGACAACCTGATCACCTTGTAACTGCCCAGAGCTTAGAACAGTGCTTTGCATATAGTAAGCGCTTAATAAATGCCATCATTATTATTATTATTATATTGAACACTTAACAAATACCATATAGTATTTGGTGATTTTGACAAGGTTCTTATCCCTCACTCTTCCGTTTGCTTTCTCTACCACTGCTAAAGGAAAATGCCAATGCCTCAGTGAAGCTGCAAGCCCCACACTAACTGGAGAACATCTGTAGGCTTGGTGAGGTCTTAGGAGAGATTTCACTGCAACATCCTAATATATGTCGCCAACTTGTACTTCCCAAGCGCTTAGTACAGTGCTCTGCACACAGTAAGCGCTCAATAAATACGATTGATTGATTGATTGATTCCTCACCTCTTATCTCACTTGAGATCTTCTTTTACCACAATCCCAATGAAGGTTAGCTTTCCTGAAGAACATTTTCTTGAAGCTACCTAGATGAGAAAGATCCTCGGGAGAAGGGATCATGTCTACCAACTTTTTTGCATTGTAGTCTCACTCTTTTACATTTTCCTCTCTCAACCGCTTAGTCCAGTGCTCCATACACGATAAGCGCTCAGTAAATACCAGACATTGATCAGAAGGGGGTTTGGTATTCAGTCTGTTGAATCCCAAAACATGACCTGACTGGCAGGAATCTAAGCTGTGAGAATTTACTCCAACTTGATACTCTGAGAGTCCAAAGTGGTCAGCTAGGAGACATCCCCTTAGGTGAACAGGGCATGATTTGTTAATCTCTGAAATCAGTAATTTGGAAATCCTTTTAAAAATGGAGTTGCCCAGTTGACTGTGTTAAAAGGATGGGCAGGGTTCATACCCAGGGCAGAACTTTGGCACTTTTTAAAGATCTATCTATTTCAGCCTATATGGCATTCAGTTTTAAATCCATGTGTCCCCTTCTGGGCTGGGATCCTGTTTTGAGAGACGTCCGCCTTGTAGGTAGTAATTGGGAGAGTGGTTTGCTATCCTTGAGTGAAGGAATTGAGTGACGCTTAGAATACTGGGAAGCAGAGATAGAAAACACAGGTGGTCTCTGTATGGACTAGGCACAGCAAGGCAGTTAGAAAACTGTCTTTATGTGCCCCAAATGAGAAAGCCTGTTTTAATCAAGTAAAAGTCCTTTCAGCTGCACAAATATATGAATATATAGAGAGAGAGGGAGAGAGGGGGACAGAGAGACAGAAAGGGAGAGGGAGGGTCCCTTGTTCTTGAAGAAATGTCAATGACAGTAAAATTCACCTATGAGTTGGTGTGACTGAAAAAGTTATTGTGGGGCCCACAATCCCAAGATCACTTTTTTATGGTATTTCAGCGGGGAATCCAGGTCTCACACCTGTAGAGAAAGTTGGCCATCACTATAGCTCGTTAGACCTTTAGTTTGATCTAGAACCTACAGCCATGCTCCTGCTACACCGTGACAGTCTCCCAGACTACTTAAGGAACAGAACTTGTGACAACATTAAGCTTTTACTTGTACATACTTAGTACTCTATTTTATTAATGATGCATATATAGCCATAATTCTATTTATTCTGATGGTTCTGAAACCTGTCTACTTGTTTTGTTTTGTTGTCCGTCTCCCCCTTCTAGACTGTGATCCCATTGTTGGGTAGGGACTGTCTCTATATGTTGCCAACTTGTACTTCCCAAGCGCTCTGCACACAGTAAGGGCTCAATAAATACAATTGAATGAATGAATTTAGCTATGTGGTGCCTATATATATATAGATATATATCTATATATATATTGGCACCACATAGCTAAATTCATTCATTCAATTGTATATATATGTACATAATTCATTCAATTATATATATATGTGTGTGTGTGTGTAAATGTACATATATATACATAGATGTATACATACATATATATGTATACACACATATATTATATATATACATATTGTGTGTACAGCTTCCCTGGTGCAGGCTAAGTTACCTTTAGCTTTATCATCAATTTGTCATGCCTCACTGATTTGGCGAAAAGATTTACAGTCACTGGTGACAGAAGAATACTGAAATGCTGCCACCATCTCGTCAGCATTTTTTCTCTGTAATAAGGCTGGAACCACCTACACCCTTTGGAGATGCCGTGAAGGAAATTATACTGTCATTCCCCTAGGAGACAGGGACTGTGGGCCTAATTAACTTCTTTCTACCATAGAGCTTACAACAGTGCTTGAAACGTAATAGGTGCTTAACACATGCAACAATAATAATGGTGAAATTATTTCTGATATGACTGACTGGGAGAAAACTGTGAATTGGTATAAGGAGATGGTGACACTAGTACAAATTTACCTTTTCTGTAAAATGAGGATTAAGAGTGTGAGCCTCATGTGGGACAGGGACTCTGTCCAACCTGATTCACCTGTATCAACCCCAGCACTTAGAACAGTGCTTGGAACATAGTAAGAACTTAACAAGTACCATTATTATTATTATTATTACAAAGTTGAATGCTCTTTGTGGACAATTTGAGGCAAACTGGTCACTGTGGAGGAGAAAATAGGGAAATGATTTCCAGGAAAAAGTGCAATTTAGGTTTGTTTTGAGATGGCTATTGGCTGCACAGTGACCATTCTGCTAAATCTGTTGTATTGTACTCTCCCAAGCGCTTAGTACAGTGCTCTGCACATAGTAAGTATTCAGTAAATAAGATTTGATTGGTATTTCAGATGGCCCAAGTTTAGAGGTGAACTTCTCAAAATCCAGCCATCTCCCAGGAAGGGGTGCCTAGTTGATTAGGAAAGAAATTCAAATCCAACTAAATTCTTAGCACCTATGATTACTTGGCATCAGACCACTCCCTGGTGTTTCGAAATTTAACTCTGCGTTTGGCACTTTGCAAACAACTGAAATTGTAGGAGAGGATGTTTTTATACTTTGGACAATCAATCCATCAGTGGTATTTATTGAGGATTTCCTGTGAGCAGAGCACTGTACTAAGCACTGGGGAGGGTACAATACAAAAGAGTGGTAGACATGTTCCCTGCCCACAAGGAGCTTACAATCCAGGGACAAGCTCACAGTCTAACTTGATTGAGAGGACTCTGCAGTTGAAACTCATCTGAATGACTCCTTCCATCATGCTCACCATCTTGTTGACAATAGCAATGACTTTTTGAGTTTGCTCTATAAGATTGATAAAGTTTGTATTGACGAGACAAACTGACATCATCTACAGATCTACAGCACACATATAGGGAAGAGTTTAGAATAATAATGATGGCATTTGTTAAGCGCTTAGTATGTGCAAGCACTATTCTTAGAGAGGCAGCATGGCTCAGTGGAAAGAGCCTGGGCTTTGGAGTCAGAAGTCGTGGGTTCAAATCCCGGCTCCGCCACTTGTCAGCTGTGTGACTTTGGGCAAGTCACTTCACTTCTCTGGGCCTCAGTGACCTCATCTGTAAAATGGGGATGAAGACTGTGAGCCCCACATGGGACAACCTGATTACCTTGTATCTACCCCAGCGCTTAGAACAGTGCTTTGCACATAGTAAGCGCTTAACAAATACCAACATTATTATTATTATTATTATTATTCTAAGTGCTGGGGAGGATACAAGGTGATCAGGTTGCCCCTTGTGGGGCTCACAGTATTAATCCCCATTTTATAGATAAGGTAACTGAGGCCCAGAGAAGTTAAGCGACTTGCCCAAGGTCACACAGCTGACAAACGGCAGAGCCGGAATTAGAACCCACAACCTCTGACTCCCAAGCCCAGGCTCTTATGGCTGAGCCACACTGCCTCTCTAATAATTAGAAGGGAGATATGGCTAGAGGAGCAGAACTTCTCCTTGCGATTCAGAATCCACAGCATTGGCTACCACAGCCACTAGCTTTACTGAGGTTATATGAGGTCTCATGAGGCAGATATTGTTCTCCTTCCCTATGAGGTGGTGAAATGCAGGACAGGATGGGGTCTCCTCGAGGATGTGAAGGAAAGCTGGTGACAGTTGTGGTTGGGTAGGGACCGTCTCTATATGTTGCCAACTTGTACTTCCTGAGCGCTTAGTACAGTGCTCTGCACACAGTAAGCGCTCAATAAATATGATTGAATTGATTGTGGGGAAGGAAGGCCGTTGGCTAGGCCTTGGTGAGGGGGGCCAAAAGCATGCAGATAAGTGAGGCGGCAAATGCTGGATGGGTCATTTGGCTCCTGAGGTAAAGAGGGGCTGAGAAAGGACAGCGATTCATTCATTCATTCATTCATTCATTCATTCATTCATTCATTCATTCAATCGTATTTATTGAGCGCTTACTGTGTGCAGAGCACTGTACTAAGCGCTCGGTAAGTACAAGTTGGCAACATATAGAGATGGTCCCTACCGAACAACATGCTCACAGTCTAGAGGAGGGGAGTCAGACAACAAAACAAAACATGTGGACTGGTGTCAAGTCATCAGAATAAATAGAAAGAAAGCTTAGGTGCACGTCGTTCACAAAATAAGTAGAATAGTAAATATGTACAAGTACAGAGATGACTTTTCTACCTGGCCTGGTGTGCACAGAGCATGCCGTGGGCAGGCAGAGCGCTCCTCGGCCTCGGTGGGAGGATCAAGGGCACACAAGGACCACCTTTTGCTCAGTTGCAATGAAAGAAAGGAGTTGAAGAAGCATGGCACTGCCTTTTTACTCCGATCCCAGTCCTCACGGAGTATGCTGGAGACAAACTGGGTATTTCCTTAGGGTCCACTGCCCTCAGGGCCGGGGTCTGGGTGGGGAGGAGGGGTGGTCCCCTGTGACCATCGGGAAGGCCCACTGCTGCCAACTCCCAAGTACGTTAACTGCTCTGCTCCACTTATTCATTCATTCATTCATTCAATCATATTTATTGAGCGCTTACTGTGTGCAGAGCACTGTACTAAGCGCTTTGGAAGTACAAGTCGACAACATATAGAGACGGTCCCTACTTACTGTGCTTTCTGAAATTTTGTTGGGGATGGAAGGATGGGGGAGAAGGTGTGCTCTCTGAAGCCTCCGATTTCCACTGCCCAGGTCCCTCAGTCTGAAACTAGCCTGCCCTACTATTCTGTGGCCTCTTCAATATACCCCCAACCCCCCACCAAAAAAAAAAAAAAAAATCCATAGTATTATTTAGGGAGAGGCTGTCTTTATCTGGATACTTTTCCTGGACTATTAAAAACAATTAGCAGAGCCATAGAAGAGCCTAAACATTTTTTCAGGAGATCCTCAGCAAACGAGCAGTATGAGAAGTTGCTCTACTACCCCTCCTCGTCTGATAGTGAGAAATGACTAACTACCATGTCTTCAGACTAAGCGAATGCTACATTTAACAGGATAAAGACAAAGCAAAAGAAAAAAATGGCCTAGCACAGTGCCGAGAGACATCAAACAATTCCTCAGATGGGGTAGCGGCAGGGCTGAGAGAATGCTGAGGTTGTTTCTGGTAGCAACGGTGAGCAGTAGTGATCGGTGGTGAGAAGGTGTTTCATGGTTTAAGGTGTTGGAAGGGGTGGGCTCGGGTCAGGCCCCGGCAGGGCAGTCGAACAGTCTGCTCGGCCCTCAGAGAGCTTGGAGTGGAAGTTGCCACCATGGTTCCACCTCTAAGCCCTTCCCCTTCCGGCATCATTTTTTCAACGGTATTTGTTAATCAATCGATCAATCAATCAATCGTATTTATTGAGCGCTTACTGTGTGCAGAGCACTGTACTTATGTGCCAGGCACTGTACTACGTACCGGGGTAGATACAGGTTAATTGGGTTAGACACCATCCATTTGCCATATGCTCAGTGGCTCTGAGTGCTCTGGCTTTGGAGTCAGAGGCCATGGGTTCAAATCCCGGCTCCGCCACTTGTCAGCTGTGTGACTTTGGGCAAGTCGCTTCACTTCTCTGTGCCTCAGTTCCCTCATCTGTAAAATGGAGATTAAGACTGTGAGCCCTCCGTGGGACGACCTGATCACCTTGTAACCTCCCCGATGCTTAGAACAGTGTTTTGCACATAGTAAGCACTTAATAAATTCCATCATCGTTATTATTATTATATGGGGCTTCCTTCCTCTCTATCGCCCCCCATCTTACCTCCTTCCCTTCCCCACAGCACCTGTATATATGTATATATGTTTGTACATATTTATTACTCTATTTATTTATTTATTTATTTTACTTGTACATATCTATTCTATTTATTTTATTTTGCTAGTATGTTTGGTTTTGTTCTCTGTCTCCCCCTTTTAGACCGTGAGCCCACTGTTGGGTAGGGACTGTCTCTATATGTTGCCAACTTGTACTTCCCAAGCGCTTAGTACAGTGCTCTGCACACAGTAAGCGCTCAATAAGAGAAGCAGCGTGGCTCAGTGGAAAAAGCCCGGGCTTTGGAGTCAGAGGTCATGGGTTCAAATCCCGGCTCCACCACTTGTCAACGGTGTGACTTTGGGCAAGTCACTTAACTTCTCTGGGCCTCAGTTCCCTCATCTGTAAAATGGGGATGAAGACTGTGAGCCCCACGTGGGACAACCTGATCACCTTGTAAATTCCCCAGCGCTTAGAACGGTGCTCTGCACATAGTAAGCGCTTAATAAATGCCATTAAAAAAATAAATAAATATGATTGATGATGATGGGGCTCACAGTTTTAATCCCCATTTTACAGACGACAGAACTGAGGCACGGGGAAGCGAAGTGACTTGCCCAAGGTCACAGAGGAGACGAGTGGCGGAGTCAGGATTAGAACCCAGGTCCTTCTGGCTTCCAGGCCCGTTCTCTATCCACGAGGCCTCAGTGCTTCCTAAGGGCTTCCCACTCCTTTCAACTTTCCATCCCCTCTGCTAGCAGCCAAGCGATAGAGAGGCATGGCGGGCTTTCCCTCATCCAGGCTCTCGTGGAGGCCGGAGGACACCTCGCCTGCTGACCACCCCCTGCCAGTTCGCTGAGATGGAACAAAACAATTTTCACACTGGAACAATCATTCCAGGAGACTTTCCTTCACTAGAGCCGAGTTCCAGCCCGCTCCGTTTTTTTTTCCGGCACCATGTAGCGGTGACTATATAGGCCATCCGTTGGTACGATTGTCCGTCTCCAGAGACTCATTAACACTGTTTAAGTGTTCTCGCACTTCAGCAGGGAAAGAGTCTACTTCTGTGCAGCTGAAGGTAACACTATACCATCTCCTCTCCGCACAGCCATCCCAAATTATTCACAAGGAAGATCTTGTTTACCCCCTTAGACTTTAATTCTTTCAACAGGATCGTCTCATCATTCACCAGCGATTCATGCGCCTGCAAACCCAAACTGCAAGGCTCTGTTTGTCGGAAATTCAGGCTGATTGGCTTGGAGGGTTATTTTGTTGTGTGTTTGGCTTCTGCTTGTCAGTTGGAGCCTTGCTCTGGCAATTTCCAGCAGAATATTCTGATGGAAAGTGATAAAACGGATCTGGCTGCAGAACTTAAATGAGAAAAGACTTTGGAGTAGTATGGCTATAATTATGTTTTTCTTGACTTTTTTTAAAATTTTCTATCTGATAAAAGTAAACAACTGGGGGTGGAAAGAGTGAGTGCTCCAAAACAACATTTAGACTTTAGTGAGATAATTAACTCAGCAATTAGCCATATTTTGTATTCTGGGTTTGTCCTTCGTAACATGCAGCATATGTGGCATTCTGTTCCTTCCTTCAGAATCTTGACTCGGGCTGCCGTTCCTTGGCCAGGCAACAGCTGTGGGTCCCACTGGAAGCTCTCGTTCTCCCGGACAGTGATTCTAAAACTTTTCACCTCGAATCCTCTGGCAAGTCTGGGCGGTGTGGGCCTGCAGGATCTGAAGGAGAGGAGGAATCAAATCAATCAATCAATCACTTGTATTTATTGAGCACTTACTGTGTGCAGAGCACTGTACTAAGCACTTGGGAAGTACAAGTTGGCAACATATAGAGACCGTCCCTACCCAACAGTGGGCTCACAGTCTAAAAGGGGGAGACAGAGAACAAAACCAAACACACTAACAAAATAAAATAAATAGAATAGATATGTACAAGTAAAATAAATAAATAGAGTAATAAATATGTACAAACATATATACATATATACAGGTGCTTTGGGGAAGGGCAGGAGGTAAGATGAGGGGGATGGAGAGTGGGAACCCACGGTCTAACCCTGGCAGTGGCTGGTGGTTTGAGTTCCCATCCGGTTCTGCAACTCTCTTTTCGGTGACATTATCATCATCATCAATCGTATTTATTGAGCGCTTACTGTGTACAGAGCACTGTACTAAGCGCTTGGGAAGTACAAATTGGCAACATATAGAGACAGTCCCTACCCAACAGTGGGCTCACAGTCTAACGTTTCACAAATAATGATAATAATAATGGCATTTATTAAGTGCTTACTATGTGGAAAGCACTGTTTTAAGCGCTGGGCACAGTTCTAAGCACTGGAGCACTGACTGCTCAGATGTGATTTTAGGGAGCTGATAAAGAAGGCTCTGGATGATGACGCTCATACACCGTGACCTGGTGGATAGAGCACCAGCCTGGGAATCAGAACGACCTGAGTTCCCAGCTCTGCCACTTGTCTGCTGTGCGACCTCGGGAAAGTCACTTTATTTCCCTCATCGTAAAATGGGGATTAAGACTCTGCACCCTGCGTAGGACAGGGACTGTATACAACCTGAATACCTTGTATCTACCCCCAAGAGCTTACTTAGCACAGAGTAAGTCTTTAATAAATACCATAAACAAAAAAGCAAGCTGGGTGAGGAGGCAGAAACCTGCTGTCACGGCCTGAAGAGCCCAGGACCTTTTCCCGGTGCGGCAAAATAATAATAATAATGGCATTTATTAAGCGCTTACTATGTGCAAAGCACTGTTCTAAGCACCGGGGAGGTTACAAGGTGATCAGGTTGTCCCACAGGGGGCTCACAGTCTTAATCCCCATTTTACAGATGAGGTAACCGAGGCACAGAGAAGTTAAGTGACTTGCCCAAAGTCCCACAGCTGACAATTGGCAGAGCCAGGATTTGAACCCATGACCTCTGACTCCAAATTCCATGTACTTTCCACTGAGCCATGCTGCTTCTCCAAAAGAGCACAAGAGGCCACACTCCTTGGAGTTTTGCATTTAAGTGTATGTCCTTTGGGATCTAGCTGCCAGATCTGCAGATCATGACACAGAGGAATAGGTGAACTCAGCTGTATGACAGAGAAGTGGGGAGCAACCAGATTTAACCATTACTAGTTTGTTGGGATTGGTCAAGAAATCAATCAGTGGTATTTATTTAGCACTTTTGATGACATTTAAGCACTTACTATGTACCAGGCACAATACTAAGCGCTGGGGTAGATATAAACTAATCAGGTTGGACCCAATCCATGTCCCACATGGGCTCACAGTATTAATCGCCATTTTACAGATGAGGCACAGAGAAATTAAATGACTTCTAAACACACGGTTAGATACATGTTAATCAGAGCGGACACAGTCCCTGCCCCACAAAGGTCTCAGAGTCTAAGTACAGGTGAGGAACTTGGGCTACAGAGAAGTTAAGCGACTTGCCCAAGGTCACACAATAGAATAGTGGTGGGGCTGGGATTAGAACCCAAGTCCTGTGCTCTTTCATTCACTCATTCAATTGTATTTATTGAGCGCTTACTGTGTGCAGAGCACTGTATTAAGCGCTTGGGAAGTACAAGTTGGCAACATATAGAGACGGTCCCTACCCAACAGTGGGCTCACAGTCTAGAAGGGGGAGACAGAGAACAAAACAAAACATATTAACAGAATAAAATAAATAGAATAAATATGTACTAGTAAAATAAATAATAGAGTAGTAAATACGTACAAACATATATACATATATACAGGTGCTGTGGGGAAGGGAAGGAGGTAAGGCAGGGGGGATGGAGAGGGGGACGAGGGGGAGAGGAAGGAGGGGGCTCAGTCTGGGAAGGCCTCTTGGAGGAGGTGAGCTCTCAGTAGGGCCTTGAAGGGAGGAAGAGAGCTAGTTTGGTGGATGGGCAGAGGGAGGGCATTCCAGGCCAGGAGGATGATGTGGGCTGGGGGGTCGACGGTGGGACAGGCGAGAACGAGGCCCAGTGAGGAGAATAGCGGCAGAGGAGCAGAGGGTGCGGGCTGGGCTGGAGAAGGACAGAAGGGAGGTGAGGTAGGAGGGGGCGAGGTGATTGACAGCCTTGAAGCCCAGGGTGAGGATTTTCTGCCTGATGCGTAGGTTGATTGGTAGACACTGGAGATTTTTGAGGAGGGAGTAACATGCCCAGAGAGTTTCTGGACAAAGACAATCCGGGCAGCGGCGTGAAGTATGGATTGAAGTGGGGAGAGACAGGAGGATGGGAGATCGGAGAGGAGGCTGCCAGCTTAGGTACCAGCCCCCATCTCCCACCTTCACCTTTAATACACCTACCCCCACCTTTAATCCAGGCTGGACAATGGCCAAACCCAAAGTTGCGTTTTTTTAGTGACTGCTCCCACAGATGGCCAGTTCCCGCCTGCATCCAGCCAAGGGAGAACCTACCTGTGGTTTTGCCTCACCCCCTGCATGGCTCATGGTCTGCTCACCACACTGATCTCAGAGAAAGTCAGGAGTCACCGGTTGTCATCACTGGACACCCTTCACTGGACATTCATCCCCCAGGCCGCATGACGTCCACTAAGCCCTGCAGGAGATGGTTTGGCTGGCTCAGGACCCAGAATTGAGGTCCACTGGCAGGGGCTGCTCTTCCCAGTGGGGAGCAGAGGCCCGGAGCTGAGCCTCATCGAATCCCCACTCTGTGCCTTGTGTGCAATTCTTCATCCACATCACACCTTGGGCCGGGGGAATTGGGACCGGGAAGAGAGACAGAGAGAGAATAGGGATGTGGTGTTGGGGAGATCATGGTGAAGTTCTTCAGCTTCCAAGCCCTGGTCCTGTCACAATTCGGCTTCCAATTTCTCCTTGTGGCTTATAATACCAGGAATAATTGTGGTACTAAGGGCTTACTATGTCCCAAACAATATACTAAGTGCTGGGCAGATACAGTAGAATCTAATCAGGTGAGTCTCTCAAGGGACTCATAGTCTGAGGGAGCAGAGAACAGGTAACTGAGGAAACTGAAGCAGAGAAAAGTTAAATGACTCACCCAGGGTCATACCGCAGGTAAGCAGCAGAGCCAAGACTAGAACTCAGGAGCTCTCCCTCTCAGGCTCATTCTCTTGTAGGTCTTTCATGCGTCCGGTAGTCTGTAGGCTGATTCATTCATTCAATCGTATTTATTGAGCGCTTACTGTGTGCAGAGCACTGTACTAAGCGCTTGGGAAGTACAAGTTGGCAACATATAGAGACGGTCCCTACCCAACAATGGGCTCACAGTCTAGAAGGGGGAGACAGAGAACAAAACAAAAGATATTAACAAAATGAAAGAAGTAGAATAAATATGTTCAAGTAAAATAACTAGAGTAATAAATACATACAAACATATATACATATATACAGGTGCTGTCTGATGTTAGGGGAGAGCGAGGCAGTGGCCGGGGGTGGTTTGCAGGGGCTTGTGGGGAGGGATTGTTCTTCCATATCCTACTGCTGATGTGTTCTTCGGTGTTGTGTGGCTGATTCTGAGTGTGGCGATGGTGTGCGGTGGCTTTTAAAGTAATCAATCAATCAATCGTATTTATTGAGCACTTACTATGTACAGAGCACTGTACTAAGCACATGGGAGAGTACAACAGATTTGGTTGTACTCTCACAAAAGGCACGCAGGCTCATATCAAATACCTAAAGAAACCTTAAATGTAGCCTATATTGGATGTTTCTGTGGCTTTCCTGAAGCACCCATGAGGAGGAAATGAAAATAGGACAGAGGCAGACATCATCTTTGTTCCTGAGCTAAAGATGGCGGCTGCTGCCCTTAGTTTCCTAAACCCTGTCATCCCTGCCCCTAATAATAATAATAATAGTAACTGTGGTACTTATTAAGTGTATACTACCTGCCAAGCACTGGACTAAGGGCTGGGGTGGATACAAGCAAAGCAAATCAGGTTGAACACAGTCCCTGTCCCACGTGGGGCTCACAGTCTCAATCCCCATTTTACAGATGAGGTAACTGAGGACAGAAAAGTGAAGTGACTTGTCTAAGGTCACACAGCAGACATGTGGCAGAGCCAGTATTAGATAGAACCCATGACCTTGACTCCCAAGCCCCTGCTCTATCCACTGAGCCACGCTGCTCCTCTTCCCTCTCTTCCTTGCAGCTATAAAGACAATTAACTATTACCCTAAATTCAGGCTTGGACACTCAACCTGTTGAAATTACCTGTTCTAATAATTCCTCTGTTTAGCTAATGAACTACTTACACAAATACAGTAGCAAACAATGTGATCAGAGTGCTAGAGGTAAGGCCTGCTCTGGAGGTTGGGAAAACTGGTTGTTCAAAACCATAGACTGTAGTAGCCAAAATGGTATGAAGGATATCAAGTGCTGGAAATCATTTCTGCGGTCTTGTGCATTTTCATTACATCATTTGCACACATGGATTGTGAAAATAGGGGAAGCGTAGTTACTGTAAAATGTGACTGTAAGTCAACTGTAACATGATGGGGCTCTGGCGAGAATGCCGTTTCAGGGAGGGGACAGGGTCATTTGGAAATCCTGTTATCGATCTTTCATTAGCATATTATAGGGAACACATCTGCAGGTATTTCCAACTTCTTGTTTCATAGAAACTGATTTTAAATGTTAAGTTTAGAAAACTGATTTTAGGCAGTGCAAATTAGTTCCCTGTGAGGTTCTATTGACCACTGATAAGTACAGAGAATGTCAGAGGAACAAGCTTTATAAGGATGAAACCTGAAGTGAGACAAATTCCATAAAATTCTTTTCATCTTTTTCAACGTTCTTGAATTTCACACTTTGAACCATCTCCCCACTAACAACAGCTTGTTTCCTATTGAAACCACTGCTGACATAAAATGATTCTTGGGTTCCTGCACTTTGCAGGAGCACCAATACCGTGTTCAGGATTAATACCTGAGCTTAAAACTGGTTGGCTAAGGAAAATCACTCTAACAGAGGTATTTCTTGAGCATTTACTGTGTGCAGAGCACTCTACCTAAGTGCTTGGGAAAGCACAATATAGCAGAGTCAGTAGACGCTTCGAGACTGTGTACCACCCTCTTCTCGAAACATCCAACCCTGGCTTCGCTGACAAAGTCCTCTCCTGGTTCTCCTCCTAGCTTTCAGACCACTCCCTCTCAGTCTCTTTTGCCAGTTCATTCATTCATTTTATTCATTCAATCGTATTTATTGAGCACTTACTGTGTGCAGAACACTGTACTAAGCGCTTGGGAAGTACAAGTTGGCAATATATAGAGATGGTCCCTACGCAACAGTGGGCTCACAGTCTAGAAGGGGGAGACAGAGAACAAAACAAAACATATTAACAAAATGAAAGAAGTAGAATAAATATGTACAAGTAAAATAACTAGAGTAATAAATATGTACAAACATATATACATCATCATCATCATCATCATCAATTGTATTTATTGAGTGCTTACTGTGTGCAGAGCACTGTACTAAGCACTTGGGAAGGACAAGTTGGCAACATATAGAGACAGTCCCTACCCAACAGTGGGCTCACAGTCTAAAAGGGGGAGACAGAGAACAAAACCATACTAACAAAATAAAATAAATAGAATAGATATGTACAAGTAAAATAAATACATAAATAAATAGAGTAATAAATATGTACAAACATATATGCTTATATACAGGTGCTGTGGGGAAGGGAAGGAGGTAAGGCGGGGGGGATGGTGAGGGAGAGGAGGGGGAGAGGAAGGAGGGGGCTCAGTCTGGGAAGGCCTCCTGGAGGAGGTGAGCTCTCAGTAGGGTCTTGAAGGGAGGAAGAGAGCTAGCTTGGTGGATGGGCAGAGGGAGGGCATTCCAGGCCCAGGGGGATGATGTGGGCCGGGGGTCGACGGCGGGACGGGTGAGAACGAGGCACGGGGAGGAGATTAGCGGCAGAGGAGCGGAGGGTGTGGGCTGGGCTGGAGAAGGAGAGAAGGCCTCCTGCCCTCTGACAGTGGGTTCCCTCCAGGCTCAGTTCTGGATCTCCTTCTAGTCTCCATCTACAACCACTCCCTTGGAGAACTCATTTGCTCCCATTGCTTGAACTACCATCTTTTTTTTTAAAAATGATACTTATTGAGTGCTGTGTGTGGAACACTGTACTAAGCGCTTGGGAGAGTAGAATAGAACAATAGAACAGACACATTCCCTGCCCACAATGAGCTTACAGTCTGAAAGGGGAGACAGACATTAATAGAAATAAAATGACAGATATGGACATAGATGTTGTGGGGCTGGGAGGGAGGATGTCCCGGCTCTGCCACTTGTCTGCTGTGTGACCTTGGGCAAGTCACTTCACTTCCCTGGGCCTCAGCCACCTCATCTGTAAAATGGGGACTATGACTGTGAGCTGTGGGACAGCTGTGGATGAGGTATTTCTCTGACACCGTGTAGATGGAGATAACTCCGGACCCATTATCCGGGAAAATCCCAATCTGGTGGATGGGAAGTAGCATGGCTCAGCGGAAAACAGCCCGGGCTTTGGAGTCAGAGGTCATGGGTTCAAGTCCCGGCTCTGCCACTTGTCAGCTGTGTGACTTTGGGTAAGTCACTTCACTTCTCTGTGCCTCAGTTGCCTCATCTGTAAAATGGGGTTTAAGACTGTGAGCCCCCCGTGGGACAACCTGATCACCTTGTAACCTCCCCAGCACTTAGAACAGTGCTTTGCACATAGTAAGCGCTTAACAAATGCCATTATTATTATTATTATTATTATTATTATTATTATTATTATTATTATTGTGAGTTGGCTGAAGGGGGCGATCCAGAAACTGTCCCCACTTCTAGACTGGAAGGCCATTCAGTGAAAAGGTGTCCCCTGGGGCAACTGGCACGTTGTTCTTCCTGCTCATCGACTGGTAACACACGGCCACCTCCCACTCCAGTTTGTCTCCCACCTCCACCTCCCAGGAGTGCCGCCCTTAGGTGAACACCGGGGAGCCCAGAACGCTGCCACAATTGTCGAATTAGTCCTGGTGGTCGGGCACATCCTGCGGGGCCTCCACGAATGTCACACCCCTCTGATCCTGTGACATGATGAGACGAGATCATCTTCACGCAGATGATTTCCAAATTTGCCTCTCCAGGCCTGACCTCTCTCCTTTGCAGTTTCACATTTCCTCCTGCCTTCAGGACATCTCTACCTGGATGTCCCACTGACACCTCAAACTAAATATGTCCAAAACAGAACTCCTTATCTTCCCACCCAAACCCTGTCCTCCCCTGACTTTCCCATCACTGTAGACGGCACCGCCATCCTCCCTGTGTCAGAAGCCCATAACCTTCGCATTATCCTAGACTCGACTCTCTCATTCAACCCGCACATTCGATCTGCCACCAAATTCGATCAGTTCAGCCGAAATCCACCTTTTCCTTTCCATTCAAACTGCTAGTATGCTGAGCCAAGCACTTATCACATCCCACTTTGACTATTGCATCTGCATGTTTGCTGGCTTCCCTGCCATCTGTCTCTCCTGACTCCATCTCACATCAGGCAGAAACTCCTCACCCTGGGCTTCAAGGCTGTCCATCACCTCGCCCCCTCCTACCTCACCTCCCTTCTCTCCCTCTATAGCCCAGCCCGCACCCTCCGCTCCTCTGCTGCTAATCTCCTCACCGTTAGGCCTCGTTCTCGCCTGTCCCGCCATCGACCCCCGGCCCATGCCATCCCCTGGGCCTGGAACGCCCTCCCTCTGCCCATCCGCCAAGCTAGCTCTCTTCCTCCCTTCAAGGCCCTACTGAGAGCTCACCTCCTCCAGGAGGCCTTCCCAGACTGAGCCCCTTCCTTCCTCTCCCGCTCGTCCCCCTCTCCATCCCCCCATCTTACCTCCTTCCCTTCCCCACAGCACCTGTATATGTTTGTACATATTTATTACTCTATTTATTTTACTTGTACATATCTATTCTATTTATATTATTTTGTTAGTATGTTTGGTTTTGTTCTCTGTCTCTCCCTTTTAGACTGTAAGCTCACTGTTGGGCAGGGACTGTCTCTATCTGTTGCCAATTTGTACTTCCCAAGTGCTTAGTACAGTGCTCTGCACACAGTAAGCGCTCAATAAATACGATTGATGATGATGATGATGATGCCCAGAATGTTTTTCTAAAAAAACAATTCATTCATTCATTCAATCGTATTTATTGAGCGCTTACTGTGTGCAGAGCAGTATACTAAGCACTTAATTCAGTCATCATCTCTCCACTCTCAAGAACCTCCAGTGATTGCCCATCCACCTCCACATCAAACAGAAACTCCTTACTACCGGATGTAAACCCATCAATCTCGCACCCTCTCCTACCTTGCCTCACTGATGTTCTACTATAATCCAGCCCTCACACTTCACTCCTCTGGCACCAGCTTGCTCACTGGGCCTTGATCTCATCAATCTCGCCGCCAATCCCTTTCCCACGTCTTCCCTCTGGCCTGGAACTCCCTGGCCCTCCATAAATGCCAGACCACCACTCTCCACCTTCAAAGCCTTATTAAGGTCACATCTCCAAGAAGCCTTCCCCCACTAAGCTCTCTTTTCTCCAATTTCTGTGCCGTCTATGCACTTGGATCTGTACTTGCTATATTCATCCCACCCTCAATCCCACAGATCCACATAACTGTAATTTATTTATATTAATATCTGTCTTCCCCACCGGACTGTAAGCTCCTTGAAGGCAGGGAATGTGTCTACTGACACCTCTGTCGTATTGTACCCTCATTCATTCATTCAATCGTATTTATTGAGCGGGTACTGTGTGCAGAGTACTGTACTAAGCGCTTGCCCAAATGCTTAGTAATAATAATAATGGTATGTGTTAAGCACTTACTATGTGTGAAGCACTGTTCTAAGCACTTGCCCAAATGCTTAGTAATAATAATTATGTTATTTGTTAAGCACTTACTATGTGTCAAGCACTGTTCTAAGCACTTGCCCAAATGCTTAGTAATAATAATTATGTTATTTGTTAAGCACTTACTATGTGCCAAGCACTGTTCTAAGCGCTAAGCACTGGGAACTGTTCTAAGCGCTGAGCACTGTTCTAGTACAGTGATCAGCACATGGTTAGTGCTCAATAAATACCACTAATTGGTTGATTGTGTGCTTTGGCCATCCAATACACCGAAAAGACTCTGTCTTTTCAAAGGAATCGATAAAGACAGATTTGTTTGTACATTCAAGAAGTTTCCACCAAACAGATTTGCTCAGTTTTCCTTCCACTTATCCTATTTGTATCACCGTTCAGAAAAAAATGAAATAATTATAGCCTGAGGATTGACTTTTGATTCCATGATTCCCAACACCTTTCGGGCCTGAGAGCATCCTTATCCTCACTTCTTAAATGGAGACATTCGAGCCAGAGAGAAGGGAACCGGCATCAACCACATTCAATGCAGAACTTTGCCTTCCTCAAACCAAAACTGTTTCTATCCTTTTTGATCAAAACAGTGGTGATTATATGCATTATTCAATAGACACAAAAGTAATGCCCAGTAATAACCTCTACTTCTTGTAATAATAATAATGATGATGGTATTTGTTAAGTGCTTAGTATGTGTTAAGCACTGTTCTAAGCAGTGGGAAGGTTACAAGGTGATCAGGTTGTCCCACGGGGGGCTCACAGTCTTAATCCCCATTTTACAGATGAGGTAACTGAGGGCCAGAGAAGTTGAGTGACTTGCCCAAAGTCACACAGCTGACAATTGGCGGAGCCAGGATTTGAACCCATGACCTCTGACTCCAAAGCCTGGGCTCTTTCCACTGTGCCACGCTGCTTCTCTGGAAGCTCTTCATGCACGAGCTTTCAGCCACAAAGATAATAAGAAGCGGTTTTGGCTTTTTTTTTAAATTGTTAAGCACTTATACATGCTAAGCCACTCATGAAGCACTGGGGTGGTTACAAGGTTGGGCACAGTTTGTGCCCCCCATGGGGCTCACGGTTTTAACCCCCATTTTATAGTTGTGGAAACAGGCATGGAGAAGTGAAGGGACTTGACCAAAATCTCAGGGCAGACAAGTAGAGGAACCAGAATGCCACTGTTAATTGTCACTGTAGACAGCACTACCATCCTTCCCGTCTCACAAACCTGCAACCTTGGGGTCATCCAACTCCACTCTCTCATTCACCCCACACATCCAATCCGTCACCAAAACCTGCCAGTCTCAGCTCTGCAACATTGCCAAAATCCACCCTTTCCTCTTCATCCAAACCGCTACCTTGCTGGTTCAATCTCTTATCCTATCCGAACTGGATTACCGCAATGGCCTTCTCTCTGATCTCCCATCCTCCTGCCTCTCCCCACTTCAGTCTATACTTCACACTGCTGCCTGGATTATCTTTGTGCAGAAATGCTCTGGGCATGTCACATCCCTCCTCAAAAATCTCCAGTGGCTGCCTGTCAACCTATGATTCAAGCAAAAACTCCTCACTCTCGGCTTCAAGGCTGTCCATCACCTCACCCCCTCCTACCTCAGCTCCCTTCTCGCCTTCCACAGCCCAGCCCGCACCCTCCGCTCCTCTGCCACCACTAACCTCCTCACTGTACCTCGTTCTCGCCTGTCCCGCCATCGACCCCCAGCCCATGTCCTTCCCCTGGCCTGGAATGCCCTCCCTCCACACATCAATCAATCAATCGTATTTATTGAGCGCTTACTGTGTGCAGAGCACTGTACTAAGCACTTGGGAAGTACAAGTTGGCAACATATGCTCTGCACATAGTAAGCGCTCAATAAATACGATTGATTGATATAGAGACAGTCCCTACCCAACAGTGGGCTCACAGTCTAGCAGGGGGAGACAGAGAACAAAACCAAACATACTAACAAAATAAAATAAATAGATAAATAAATAAATAAAGTTGGCAACATGCTCTGCACATAGTAAGCGCTCAATAAATACGATTGATTGATATAGAGACAGTCCCTACCCAACAGTGGGCTCACAGTCTAGCAGGGGGAGACAGAGAACAAAACCAAACATACTAACAAAATAAAATAAATAGAATAGATATGTACAAGTAAGATAAATAAATAAATAAATAAAAAACACATCCGCCAAGCTAGCTCTCTTCCTCCCTTCAAAGCCCTACTGAGAGCTCACCTCCTCCAGGAGGCCTTCCCAGACTGAGCCCCCTCTTTCCTCTCCCCACAGCACCTGTATATATACATGTACAGATTTATTATTCTATTTTACTTGTACATATTTACTATTCTATTTATTTTGCTAATGATGTGCATCTAGCTTTAATTCTATTTGTTCTGACGATTTTGACCCCTGTCTACATGTTTCGTTTTGTTGTCTGTCTCCCCCTTCTAGACTGTGAGCCCGGTGTTGGGTAGGGACCGTCTCTATATGTTGCTGACTTGTACTTCCCAAGCGCTTAGTACAGTGCTCTGCATACAGTAAGCGCTCACTAAATATGATCGAATGAATAAGTGCATTTCTTGTACACCAGAAGCTATCGAATGGCAAATGCCATCCGTTTCCATCAGATTGGACTCATAAAAAATGTGGTTCACCAGAAGGCCTTATTACAAGAAGCTTCAGAGACTTGATCCTTCTCATCACTTCTTTAGGCGACAAAACTGCAAGAGATGAGCATGCAAATTATTTACCTAGTACAAGTGTTTGAATTCCTAGGGCTGACAGATCTCATTCATAATTCTTGTTACTTCTGGGATTAGAATTGGCATTGTGAATAATACCTAATCACATACTTTAAATATAACTAGAGATCAGAATGTCCCATGGCATCCAAAGCCAAGAACCAAAATGCAAATTTCATCTTCGGGAGCACTCTCTGAATTTACCTGTCCCATTTCCAACACTGTGAAATCAAGGGCTGGGTTTCAGGAGCAGCTGAAATACTCTTCCTAGAATTACTGAGAGAAAGCCAAGGACACCTAATTCCTGTATGACAATATTTTATTTTCAGTAACAAATTACATAGTACCATAAGGAAGTGTCGGATTCATTCTTGAATACTGTAATACAACCTAAAACTTGGCAAGTTTTTTAATTATCCAAAACATACTACAGGTTTTACGTGTGCATTGAAATTATTTGGCATACCTTGGCAAGATGTTTAGCATAAATATTTCTGTACCTCCTTTTATATATATATATATATATACATATATATATATATATGATATATATACGCACCTAAATTAACTATATCATATAAAAATCTTAAATTGAAGTTAGAATTAAGATATATTCATATCTATTAAATCATTAAATTGTCTCTGTATCCAAAGCGAAGTTTTTTTTTTATTTGTTGAATCAGTCAGTTTGATAGATGCGTATGATTTTACAAATTAATTGGCCTGCCTGGCTAAAGGGTTGCTACAGAAATGAAATAACACTGTGAATCAACTGCATTTAAATGGGGACAACTGTAAAGTATTGTAAGTGGTGTAAATAATAACACCTTTTCAGGTTGATGAGACAGTAAGTGGTCTATTTAGTACTGTTTCCCTTAAATTAAGAAGAATATCACCAGAATAGGAAAAGGTTGCGGATGTGTTGTTTTTTTTTTTTCTATAATTAAATGAGCATGGAAGCCTCAGTGTAAATAACTGGCAGGAATTGATTTAGGCAGCAATCTGTTCACACAGGGTTTTCTCTCCGACTCTCTCAGTGAAAGTCTGGTTTCTCTGGGAAGGTGCAGCCAGAGCGTTTAATGATGACACTGGCAGCGTAGTGGCCGGCCCGGATGCACTCGGTCAGGGGACGGTCGTAAACCAGCTGGGACAGAAAACCTGTAGCACAAAAAGGAAAGGAGAAAAGGTGAGCTTGGGGCAGCCAGCTCAGGAATCCTGCCCATTTTCTTACTCCACGCTGTCAAGAAACCACCCAAATGAGCTTAATTGAGCCAATCCTCTCTCTCCTTACCTGCCTGTAAGGGTGCAGAGAAAGATGCACACTTAGCCTGGCAATATGGCTCTAATTCTAGCCACCCCCGCCTCCCTCTCTCCTTCCCCCCTCCACCGATTATTACCCAGGCTAGTACTATTAACAGCAGGCCAGTGTCCTTTGAACTGAATTCCACCATAGTCTTGATGCTTCTTCAGATGTGCCAGTGTTCCCCCCCTCAACCCTAAACCACCTCCCCTCCAGGGCCTAGAAGAGAACAGCTTGTTTTTTTGAACTGTGATAGAATTTCTAGGAATTTCAGGGCCACTGGAAATTCTTGGGAATTATGAAGAAGTGGAAAGAAATGTGGGATTACGAACAAGAGGTCAAGGATGGAGAGATCCGGGACTCACTCGAGGAGTTCTGCTATGATCTGAGATATGACTGGCCCCTGCAGATCTGCCTAGGACAGATGACAATGAGAAATGGTTTTCCAGGGTCCCCTGGGGCACCTTTATCATTGTGAACCACATAGGTGAAGGTTAAGTGAGAAATGGTGTTAAAATGACCTAGAGATGTCTACACAGGAGTTACAGCCACCGCCCCCCCCCCCGCCCCCCCAACCCATCTACCACTACTGATCGCCAGGGATTTTCTCTGCCAGACTTGGAAAGCAGCCTGTGGGTCTGGCAGAGTTGAGTGAGAGCTCTCGGTTGAATGATTCAAAGGAGCCGATTTATTTTTAGATTGAGTCATTTCTTAGAAGAAATATTCCAGGGAATTTAAATCGTTCTCTCCCCCTGTCAACCAGTTTGCCACTGAATCTCCAGGTGGTAAAACTCAATGGTTATTGCAGAGTTAATATCAAATTGGGGGATTAAAAATATCCAATCTTACATTACCTGAAGGATGTTTTTAAGTACGCCTTCATTCATTCATTCAATCATATTTATTGAGCACTTACTGTGTGCAAAGCACTGTACTAACTGCTTGGAAGAGTACAGTACAACACTAAACAGACACGTTCCCTGCCCACAATGAGCTTACAGTCTAGAGGACGGAAGATAGACATTAATACAAATAGATAAATTACAGATATGTACATAAGATATGTGGAGCTGGGAGGGGGGAAGAACAAAGGGAGCAAGACAGGGCAGTGCAGAAGGGAGTGGAAGACGAAAGGGGGGGCTTAATCAGGGAAGGCTTCCTAGAGTAGGGTGATATGTCCTGAGCATCAGAACACAACCCCAAAAATCTAGCAATATGAAGGAGCACATAAACAGTTTTTAATCCTCCTCGACCTCTCAGCTGCCTTCGACACTGTGGACCACCTCCTTCTCCTCAACACGCTACCCAACCTTGCCTTCACTGACTCCGTCCTCTCCTGGTTCTCCTCTTATCTCTCTGGCCGTTCATTCTCAGTCTCTTTTGCAGGCTCCTCCTCCCCCTCCCATGCCCTTACTGTAGGGGTTCCTCAAGGGTCAGTTCTTGGTCCCCTTCTGTTCTCTAACTACACTCACTCCCTTGGTTAACTCATTCGCTCCCATGGCTTCAACTATCATCTCTATGCGGATGACACCCAAATCTACATCTCTGCCCCTGCTCTCTCTTCCTCCCTTCAGGCTCATGTCTCCTTCTGCTTTCAAGATATCTCCATCTGGATGTCCGCCCGCCATCTAAAACTCAATATGTCCAAGACTGAACTCCTTATCTTCCTTCCCAAACCCTGCCTTCTCCCTGACTTTCCCATCACTATTGATGGTACTACCATCCCTCCCATCTCACAAGCCCACAACCTTGGTGCCATCCTCGACTCCGCTCTCTTGTTCACCCCTCACATCCAATCCGTCACCAAAACCTGCTGGTCTCACCTCCGCAACATCGCCAAGATCCGCCCTTTCCTCTCCATCCAAACCGCTACCCTGCTGGTTCAATCTCTCATCCAATCCTGACTGAATTACTGCATCAGCCTCCTCTCTGATCTCCCAACCTCCTGTCTCTCCCCACTTCAATCTATACTTCACGCTGCTGCCCGGATCATCTTTGTGCAGAAACACTCTGGGCATGTTACTCCCCTCCTCAAAAATCTCCAGTGGCTACCAATCAACCTACGCACCAAGCAAAAATTCCTCACCCTGGGCTTCAAGGCTGTCCATCACCTTGCCCCCTCCTACCTCACCTCCCTTCTCTCCTTCTCCAGTCCAGCCCACACCCTCCACTCTTCAGCCACTAAACTCCTCACCGGGACTCATTATCACCTGTCCCGCCGTCGACCCCCAGCCCGCGTCCTCCCCCTGGCCTGGAATGCCCTCCCTCTGCACATCCGCCAAGCTAGCTCTCTTCCTCCCTTCAAAGCCCTACTGAGAGCTCACCTTCTCCAGGAGGCCTTCCCAGACTGAGCCCCCTCCTTCCTTTCCCCCTCCTCCCCCTCCCCACCCCCCCACCTTACCTCCTTCCCCTCCCCACAGCACCTCTGTATATATGTTTGTACATATTTATTACTCTATTTATTTTACTTGTACATATTTATTACATTTATTTTATTTTGTTAATATGTTTTGCTTTGTTGTCTGTCTCCCCCTTCTAGATTGTGAGCCCGCTGTTGGGTAGGGACCGTCTCTATATGTTGCCAACTTGCACTTCCCAAGCACTTAGTACAGTGCTCTGCACACAGTAAGCGCTCAATAAATACGACTGAATGAATGAATGAATGAAGCATATATTTTCTCCCTGGACTCAACTCTGATTATAAGAAGAATGTGAGACAACCCATCTCCACCAACCACCAACTCTGCCTCCCTTCCCCCGCCATCCGTATTATCTTCTGCTAAATTGGCACTGTCCTCCAATACCTTCTACTAGGGAAATGACTGAGGTGGAATACAGATAGTGTTATGAAGACTTTACAGCCATAGTTCTGAAATTTCTGATATTGACTATGGATACTAAAAGATGCCAGCTAAAAGTCTGCTCTAGGTCATTTCATAGGAACTGAAAACAAGAAAAATGACATTATCAAGTGAAGAAACACCATTTTGCGCAAGTCTCCCCGTCTTCTCAACATCTTCCAATGGTTGCCCAGTCCTCTCCGCATAATAATAATAATTATGGTTTTTGTTAAGTGCTTACTATGTGCCAGACACTGTACACAGTGGAAACAAGCAAATCATGTTGGACACAGTCCCTGTCCCATGTGGGGCTCCCAGTCTCAATCCCCATTTTATAGATGAGGTAACAGGCCCAGAGAAGTGAAGTGACTTGCCATGGTTACACAGCAGACAAGTGGCAGAGCTGGGATTAGAACCCATGACCTTCGGAGTCCCAGGCCCGTGCTCTAGCCATTGTTCCAGGCTGCTTCAAGTAGAAACTCCTGACCATTGGTATTTCGACTCTTAATCAGCTCATTACCTGCTATCCTTGCTCTTCTCCCACTACAACCTGCCACCCACACTCCAAATCATCTCAGAGGTGGGCTGGCGATTAGCTTCTGCTTTTAATAGGGGAACTATTTTAAAGATGGCTAAATTACGTGCCCTTTCCCAAACCACCACCACCACCACCATCAGTATCACCAAATCATCATCACCAGTCATCAGTGGGATTTACTGAGTGTTCAATGAGTATGATAACCCGTGTAGCCTAGTGGAAAGAGCACAGGCCTAGGAGTCAGAGGGCTTTGGTTTTAACTCATTCGTTCAATCATATTTATTGAGCGCTTACTGTGTGCAGAGCACTGTACTAAGCGCTTGGGAAGTACAAATTGGCAACATATAGACATGGTCCCTACCCAACAATGGGCTCACGGTCTAGAAGGGGGAGACAGACAACAAAACAAAACAAGTGGACAGGTGTCAAGACGTCAGAACAAAATTCTGGCTCTGCCCCTTGCCTCCTGTGGGACTTGCGCAAATCACAACTTCTCTGTGCTTCTGTTTTCTCATCTGTGGAATGGGGATTCAAAAGCTTTTCTCTCTTCTGCTTAGACGAGGAATCCCATGTAGCACAGGGACTGTGTCTAATCTGATTATCTTGTATCTACCCTAGCGCTTAATGCAATGCTTGGCATGTAATGAAACTTTAACAGATTCCAAAATTATTATTATTATTATTATGAAGCACTGTACCAAGCACTTAGGAGAGAATAACAGGCAAACACTGAAAACCAGGAGTTTCAGACATTCATTATGGGTTTTCCATTCCGTTCTACTTGGAAGTGACATTTTCCCTTGTCCTCCTTTTTGGCTAATATTACTGAATAATTTTTTTGGTTATCTTTTACATCTTGTGCTGGCGGCACCTCCTTTGCAGTCTTTCTTTTTCCAACTTTGTCCTGACGTAAATGTGCTATTTCTTTGAGTTCTATTCCTGTTTCTAATTTGGTCCAATTTCTGCTTTTTGAAGCTTTTCCCATTTGCCTTTCAGATCCCTCGAGAGTTCTTGGCAAACTTGGCACCTGGTTCTCCTCCTTGACCCTCCTTTGCACTGGTGTCATTTGTTCCTGAACCTGCAGAAGTGACTTTGTAAATGGCAGACGGTTTTTCCTTGGTGTTCTCGGCCAATTAGGTTTTCCTCCCTTCCCATTAAAATTTACTTTCTTCCCGTTTGTATCTGTCAGACCATGTCTCTCCCAACCTTCAAACAGCCACCTCCTCCGAGAGGGATTCTCCATTGAATTCTCACTTCCTCTGATCCTATCATCCCATCAGTTGGCTTGTACGCTGCCCAGATAACAGAATTCCATAAAGGCACTTATCTCTGGGCAGGCCACAAACCCCTTCAGTTGTACGTTTTCCTGGTGCAGGCACATATCATCATCATCATCATCAATCGTATTTATTGAGCGATTACTGTGTGCAGAGCACTGTACTAAGCGCTTGGGAAGTCCAAGTTGGCAACATATAGAGACAGTCCCTACCCAACAGTGGGCTCACAGTCTAAAAGGGGGAGATAGAGAACAAAACCAAACATACTAACAAAATAAAATAAATGGTGGCTCCAAAGTGACAGGTAGTTTCAATAATAATAATAATAATAATTTGGGCATTTGTTAAGCGCTGATTATAAACCAAGCACTGCATGTAGATGCAAGATAACCAGGTCTCACATGGGGCTCAACTCTAAGTAGGAGGGAGATCAGGTTTTGAATCCCCATTTTACAGAGGAGGGAACTGAGGCACAGATTAGTGAAGTGACTTGCCCAGGATCACACAGAACATAAGTGATGGAGTCAGGATTAGAGCCTAGGCCCAATGTTCTTTCCACTGGGCAACACTGTTTTCCTGTTTCAACAAAGCAGCTTACAATTGTTTGCATATTTTCTCAAGTGTGGGCCTCCAGAGCAGTTACCTGGCACAATCAATCAATCAGTCGTATTTATTGAGCGCTTACTGTGTGCAGAGCACTGTACTAAGCGCTTGGGAAGTACAAGTTGGCAACATATAGAGACAGTCCCCACCCAGCAGTGGGCTCACAGTCTAAAAAGGAGGAGACAGAGAACAAAACCAAACATACTAACAAAATAAAATAAATAGAATAGATATGTACAAGTAAAATAAATAAATAAATAGAGTAATAAATATGTGCAAACATATATACATATATATAGGCACAGGGCAACCTCTGATGGGCTCTCTGTAGGACTTGTAGTTTGTTGAGTTGGAAGAGTTTTCCCCAAGGGTTTATAATAAAAAGTTGAAGATTACAAAGGTTTTATAATAAAAAGCCATTTTTACCGATAATAATAATAATGATGGCATTTGTTGGGTGCTTACTATGTGCAAAGCACTGCTCTAAGCGCTGGGGGGGATACAAGGCGATCAGGTTGTTCCACGTGGGGCTCACAGTCTTAATCCCCATTTTACAGATGAGGTAACTGAGGCCCAGAGAAACTAAGTGACTTGCCCAAAGTCACACAGCTGACAAGTGGAGGAGCCGGGATTAGAACCCATGACCTCTGACTCCCAAGCCCGGGCTCTTTCCACTGAGCCACGCTGCTTCTCTAATAGCGATGTAGTTTTTTATAAGGTTAATCCATCCCCCCGTCTTACCTCCTTCCCTTCCCCACAGCACCTGTATATATGTATATATGGTTGTACATATTTATTACTCTATTTATTTATTTATTTTACTTGTACATTTCTATCCTACTTATTTTATTTTGTTGGTATGTTTGGTTCTGTTCTCTGTCTCCCCCTTTTAGACTGTGAGCCCACTGTTGGGTAGGGACTGTCTCTATGTGATGCCAATTTGTACTTCCCAAGCGCTTAGTACAGTGCTCTGCACATAGTAAGCGCTCAATAAATACGATTGATTGATTGATTGATTGATTAATTGGAAATATTTAGAGATTCTCAATTTATTCAAACCTAAATTCCTAAAAAAGTGGTTTGAAAAGTTACTTTGCAATTATGAATTTCACGTTGTTTTGCTTAACCCGGAAATTCTAAAAAGCAATGAAGAGTTGAGGGAGGATTCTAAACGGCTTGATTTCAAGTTAAAAGACGAAAGAAAATAAGAGTTCGCCAGCTACCCACTGGCGTTTGCTAATTAGGTCCATTGAAAGCTCAATCATCAATTGGCCATAATTACCCGTCAGCAGAGGTACAATGAAATTTGTTGCTCTTCAGGGATGATGCCTTAAGAACAAAGCCTTTAAAAAACTTTAATATGCTCCAGTCACTGTAAAGTCCCGAATTCAAGGACAGCTCTCCCTCAGTCTGAGTTCAATAGCTGCCATCAGGGGGAAGGAAGATGGCCCAACCTCTCACAGTACAATTTTCATAGCAACAATTACCTTTAAATCCCTGGGCAAAATCTCAACTGGGCTTTATCAATAAAGAGTAGGTGTGTAACCCTCATTCTGCCAGTATCTCTGTGTCTCCTAGCACCTCCCACATCTTTCCCATTCCAGCCAACACCGCTCACCAACCTCCCTGTCCCAGAAAGCCCACGACTTTGGCATTCTTGACGCTTCACCACCATTCAACAATCACATTCAGTCTGCTGCCAAATCCTGCCAGTCTCTTCCTTTTCCTAATGGTATTTTCTTCCCATCTGACCCTGCTCTAGCCTGGGAAAGATTAAGAAACACCAGCAATAATAATAATAATAATGATGGCATTTATTAAGTGCTTACTATGTGCAAAGCACTGTTCTAAGCGCTGGGGAGGTTACAAGGTGATCAGGTTGTCCCACTGGGGGCTCACAGTCTTAATCCTCATTTTACAGATGAGGTAACTGAGGCCCAGAGAAGTGAAGTGACTTGCCCAAAGTCACACAGCTGACAATTGGCGGAGCCGGGATTTGAACCCATGACCTCTGACTCCAAAGCCAGACACGGTCTCTGTCCCACAGAGGGCTTACTGTCCTAATCCCCATTTTTCAGATGAGGCCCAGAGAAGTAAAGTGACTTGACCAAAGTCACCTGGCAGACAACTGGCGGAGCTTGGATTAGAACCTCCTCCAGGAAGCCTTCCCAGACTAAGCCCCCCTTTTCCTCTGCTCCTCCTTCCCTCCCCCTTACCCCGACTCCCTCCCTCTGCTCTACCCGCCCCCCCCCACACTTGTGTATATATGTACATATTTATTATTCTATTTATTTTATTAAAGGTGTGTATATATAAATAATTCTATTTATTTAAAATAATAATTATTATTATGGTATTTGTTAAGTGCTTACTATGTGCCAAGCACTGTTCAAAGCACTGGGGTAGATACAAGGTAATCAGGTTGTCCCATGTGGGGCTCACAGTCTTAATCCCCATTTTCCAGATGAGGTAACTGAGGCACGTTAAGTGACTTGTCTAAGGTCACACGGCAGACAAGTAATGGAGCCGGGATTAGAACCCACATCCTCTGACTCCCAAGCCCGGGCTCTTTCCACTAGACCATGCTGCTTCTTATGTGGATTCTACTGATGCCTGTTTACTTGTTTTGATGTCTGTCTCCCCGCTTCTAGACTGTGGGTAGGGATTGTCTCTCTTTGAATTGTACTTTCCAAGTGCTTAGTACAGTGCTCTGCACACAGTAAGTGCTGAATAAATACGACTGAATGAATGAATGAACCCAGGTCCTCTGACTCTCAGGCCGGTGCTCTTTCCACTAGGCTACGCTGTGGTATTTGTTAAGCGTTTACTATGTGCCTGACACTACACTAAACACTGAGGTAAGTATGAGATAATCAGTTCAGACACAGCCCCTGTCCCCCATGAGGTTCACAGTCTAAGCAGGAAGGAGAACAGCTATTCAATTCCCATTTTACGGAGGAGGACACTGAGGAACAGAGAAGTCAAACGATTTTGCCCAAGGTCACTCAGCAGGCAGGTGGAGGAGCTAGGATTAGAACCCAGGTCTTCAGATTCCCAGGTCCCTTGCTCATTCCACTAAACTATGTTGCTTCGACTTTTCTCTTGCAGTCATTCATAAAAGCTTCAAAATCCACACTGAAGATCCTTCTAACACTCTTGCCTCACAATTTTTCACTCCCCTGACTTTTTCTGACCCGGGTGGGCTAATCATTCATTCATTCATTCAATCGTATTTATTGAGCGCTTACTGTGTGCAGAGCACTGTACTAAGCGCTTGGGAAGTCCAAGTTGGCAACATATAGAGACGGTCCCTATCCAACCGTGGGCTCACAGTCTAGAAGGGGGAGACAGAGAACAAAACAAAACATGTTAACAAAATAAAATAAATAGAATAAACATGTACAAATAAAATAGAGTAATAAACATGAACAAACGTATATACATATATACAGGTGCTGTGGGGAGGGGAAGGAGGTATGGAGGGGGGGATGGGAGGGGGAGAAGGGCTTCAAATCCACCATGCGCTTCATAATCCACCATGGGCTTCAAAATCACAAAGTGATGCTCTGTTTCTGAGTTCATAAATGAAGCTCGCTGTATGTCCAACTCTGAGCCTTTTGTCTGTGCTCACCATCTCCAAACTTGCTTCTCGGTCCACTCTCCCCTCCCCACCACCACCGATTTTAGTGTATTTTTTGTCCCAACGATATTTTCAGTCTCAACCATTTCCCAGGTAAAGCCTCTTCCTCCTCCATAGACCTGGCGGGGCACATGGACATCACTACTGCTCTCAACTCTCTTGTCCCCTCACGCTGAAGGTGTGTAGAAGCTAAGATGGCTCTGAGTTTTAGGCATGGCCAGTTATAACCAGTTGTCTCCTCCAACGCTGCTGCTGCTGCTGCTGCTTCAAAGGTGCTCTGGGAGGGAAAGCTGAGGTTCACTGGATTGTAAGCTTCTGCTAAGCGATACTCTACGGCACTCTCACAAGTGCTCTGCAGTGCGTGGCACACTATAAGTGCTCAGTAAATGCAACTGACTAATTGTCTCTCACAGTTCCAGTGCAAAAACTATTGTCACGCTGTGAAAGTAGTAGTAGCTGCACCACAATGAGGAAACTGAAGGTAGGATTCGGAGTTGAGAAGGGCCATCCTGATTCAAGGTTCTTACCCCAACGGGCTTCATCCGATCGTGACCGCTTTTAGCCCTTGTCTCCCTTTTGTCCCGGGCCATGGATAGCCCACCTCCCCCCCAGGCCCACCAACAGTCCAATCTAGACCATGTCCCTCACCCTACAATCAGCCCAATTACCCCAATCCCACTGAGGCAACTGACTTGAGCCCACTGTTGGGTAGGGACTGTCTCTATATGTTGCTAACTTGTACTTCCCAAGTGCTTAGTACAGTGCTCTACACACAGTAAGCGCTCAATAAATACAATTGATTGATTGATTGACTTATCAAACCCTAGCCTTGCCTGCATTCCTCCAACCATGTCTGTCCTTCAAGCCTGTACAGGAAGCATGCCTGATTTTAAGAGGAGGGCTAAAAAGCTGCTATTTTGCATCTTTATAACCATGACTGGAAATTGTCAGGTTTTATCAGAGACTCTTAAGAGGGAATGTAACCTACTCTGTTGCAGTGTACTCTCCCATTCATTCATTATTGAGTGTTTACTGTGTGCAAAGCACTGTACTAAGCGCTTGCTTAGTATAATGGTCTGCAAATAGTAAGTGCTCAATAGGTATGATTAACTGGGATACGCAAGGCTTGGAGTCCAGCTACGAAAGGAATCAGGGACAGTCACCCCCATCGCCCCCAAGGAGTCAGCACCAATAGTTTCTACTAAGAATCTGAAGGATGGGAGAGCTAAGCATTTAATACAGTGCTTTGCACACAGTAAGCTCTCAATAACTACGACTGAATAAATGGATTTGTGATGAAGGAACCACAGGTGCAAGGGCATGTCATGCCAAGCTTTCAAAAGAGTTTTTTTCTAAACGGATTTATTTCAGTATCTCAAAGACTCATCCGGTTCAGGCTCAGGGATGCTCGATGCAATGATCAGATATATTTTTTTCCATCCCTAATTGCTAAGATTTTGTGAGAGTCCTTCTTCTGAAGGCTTGTCCAGGTTCAATACACAGGAATACTACAAAAAGCCTTATCAGTATACAGTCGTGGCAAGTTAATTACATAGTACTGAGAGATAAAGAAGAGATGATAATGTCAATTAATAATTACCATTGTTCTTAGAGGAGTTATTGTGTAATTAAAGTAAAGCCCATGTAATATTTCACTACAACTCTGTCATTAACTGCATTTCCTTAATCAAAAAATTTGAACTGCAGTCCAACCTTTGCTCACAGCCTCTTTTCAGGTCACCAATCTAACTTTTCACATCATCCAGAGTTTACCATCATTCTCGCATTCACCTATATTTTAGTGACATGCAGTCAGGGCACTAAGTTATGTGGTGTATGCCAAACCAGAAATTCAAAAACACTAGGATAAAAAGCCTAGTTTTTTTATTATGATGTACATGCACTGCAATTACTTTTTTCGGGTCAGCTAAACTCGTGAGCTCAGCACATATTCAAAGCCCTACTAGAATCCTATCTCCTCTAAGAAGTCTTCCATGATTAACCTCTCATTTCCCCACCCTATTCGCCCTCCCAACTGTGTCACCTAGGCACTTAGGTCTGTACCCTTTAAAGCATTTTGATACTCACCATCCCCAGTACTTATATCCATATCCCTACACTCTGCCGATTCCCATATCTGCAATTTATTTCCAATGTCTGTCTCTATCACCGGATTGCACTGATCCCCCACTGGATCACGTTTACCAACTCTACTGCAGAGCAACTCTCCCAAGCGCTTAGTACAATGCCTTGTACTCAGTTAGCACTCAGTATTTATTGAATGCTTACTGTGTACAGAGCAGCACTGCACTAAGCTCTTGGGAGAGTACGATACAACAGAGTCGGTAGAACCGCTCCCTGCCCGCGATGAGCTTACAGTCTAGAGGGGGAATCTTTGCACAACTTGGGTTCTTCATAGGATGTCAAAGCCACATCTTCTAAATACAACTTAGAAAGTCGAACTGCGTTAAAATAATTTACTGCATGTGCAGAAATTATGAAGGCAGTCCAGGGACCCAGGGTGGGGGGAAGGACTGAGCCTAGAGAAAGAGGGACAGGGCAAGAGGTAAGATTAGCAGGGAAGGAAAATAGGACACAAGCAACTAGTCATCGTTTTTGCTTATCTAATGATTAATGGCTATTGCTGCTGGTGTCCTATTTTCCCTTCTGTCGAGGGGTGCGACGGAGGAGTCGGGAAAGCCCCTCGTGTGGGCTAGTCTCTTTTTTAAGATTTGCTACGCTGTCGTCCTGCCCGATGCCTTTCAAAATCCCCTGCGTACATTTCCTAAATTGTACTGACTGCTCTCCTCAAACGGCTATTTGTCTCCTGTAATAGACTTTTCAGACCTCTCACCCTCTCTATCGATGGCAACCTCCACTGCACCCATACTATGCTTCCTCCACAGAAGTGTGGCAGCCAACTGGCGGGTTCCCGATGCTGTTCCCGTCGCTGTCTGGAATAGCAGGCCCAGGCAGGGGATGGGATAGTAAAAGCCACCTCTTCCACCGGGTCACATCTGCTCCTTCCAGAGCCACCTCTGTTTATGGTTGTGGCAGTGGAGGAAATGTGGTTGTAAACCCAACTGCTTTATTATCGGCTTAGCCATGTGTAAATGACAGCTTGGGTTAGAATCTCAGCAAATGACCCTGGAACTAGATTACATTCTGGGCCCCACGAGCATCAGTGTCACAGGTGTCTCGGCTATTCAGTCGGACAGCCGTTATCTCCGAAATACCGCCCGCGTTCGGGCCCCAGTGGGGCTTTGAAATTGGGTGATGCTTTCGCGAGGACGGTTTAATTTTGTTATTAAAAATACATTTCATTGGGAGAAATGTGATTTCTCCCTTGAACTTTAATACAGCAAAAGGAACTAAACACACCCACTTCAGACCCATGTCCCGCTCTGCCTCCTGAAAAATTAAATGAAACGTCTCTGCCCTCTCAGGCAACTTACAACCCGACGCTAGCTGGGGAACTCAAATATTCATGACTTGAGGTGCAACAGCGTGTACCGCAGAATTTGTCAACTGTCTTTCTGAGAACCTTGAAAGGGCATTTCTAAGGCAGAGAACACGCCCAACCCGGCACCTTTTTATGGTTTTCCTGTCACATCCCAGCTGCTAAGAACCTGTCACCGGGCAGCCAGTCATAAGCTCCCTCGCTAGCTATTCAGGCTGGGCTCTGGCTGAATTGCGAAAGGGTTAGGGGAAAGAGGGAGGAAGAGGGAAGTGATGCATTTGAAAGCAATACAGAGCTATTAGAGAGTTGGGGGAAGGGGAGGATGGGGAGGGGTGTCAAATCCTCTATGGCCAAACTTTAGAACTTATTTAAAAAACCATCAACACACAAAACACAATACCACCCACCCACATTTGCTTTCTCTCAGGATTAGTCGTCTCCAGGACCGCTGACCTCAGGCCAGGGCAACTAATAATAGAGTTGCTTAGTGGAAAGAGCACAGCCTTGGGAGTCAGAGGTTGTGGGTTCTACTCTCAGCTCCCTCCACTTATAATAATAATAATGGCATTTATTAAGTGCTTACTATGTGCAAAGCACTGTTCTAAGCGCTGGGGAGGTTACAAGAAGATCGGGTTGGCCCACGGGGGGCTCACAGTCTTAACCCCCATTTTACAGATGAGATAACTGAGGCACAGAGAAGTTAAGTGACTTGCCCAAAGTCACACAGCTGACAATTGGCAGAGCCAGGATTTGAACCCATAACCCATAACCCATAACCTTTGGCCGTGCCACGGCCACGTGCGCTCATCATCATCATCATCATCAATCGTATTTATTGAGCGCTTACTGTGTGCAGAGCACTGTACTAAGCGCTTGGGAAGTACAAGTTGGCAACATATAGAGACAGTCCCTACCCAACAGCTCGTTCTGGGGTTATGATGAGGCCGTGAGGGTAACAACTCTGAACCCCAAATCCCAAAGAGCCCAGGGCCAAACCCAAGACACCTCTGCTTGTAATGTTCCGCTGGTTCTTTGGACCAGGTGAGGTTGGGTGGCCACACTTATTCATTCAGTCGTATCTATGGAGTGCTTTCTATGTGCAGAGCACTGTACTAAACACTTGAAAGAGTACAATATGGCAAGAAACAGATACATTCTCTGCCCACAATGAGCACAGTCATTTAGCAGCTGTGAAAAACAAACTCTCCTTAAAATAAAAATACAACTCTGTCCACTCCCTCCTTATCTTTCAGGAAAAACCAGCATCTCTGCTATACAAGAACATTCCGATAGCTCTCTGTTGAATTAGACTTTGCTCTAATTGTGTTCTAGTGCTAGCCTAATTACCATGGAAATAAAGAGTCTAAAAAACCCACAGTCATTAAATTCATATATCTAACAAGTCACAACCTTGAAATCTTGCTCTAGCTGAAAGCACAGTTAAAAGCGCCTGACTTTATTAGTAGAGGAAAGTTTTAATAAAAACTAATTAAGCTACAAAAATCCCAAGTGGTTAACTGATTTTAGGGGCTAAATTTCTGGCACTTCTAATTACCCTCTAGTGGCTTTACTTAGTGTTTCACAACCATGACAGATGACAATGAAAAACTGCAGTTGAATTCATCCATCCTGACACCGTGCTAAGCACTGGCTTCTCCTTCTCCAAGTAAAATCAATACTGTGTTTCAGTAAACACGTTACAGCTTTATTAGGATGCCTTGCTTGTTCTCAAACAGCTACTTGAAGCCGAGGTAACAAATCGACTCGACTCAGTTAAACCTAGAGAGCTGGGTAAGAGGCCCGTCGATAAGATTGTTATAAAAATAAACTGCAGGAGATCAGAAGGCTGGAGCCAACAGTTGGGTAAATGTCAATATTTTTCCTTCCCAAGTATGATAGGACAGTGAGATCACTAATAAGAGGGTTGGAAAGAGCATTTTTCCTTCCTCAAAAAATGATTCTTGGTCCAGCCAGGGGCAGTTTTCTTATTTTCAGAGCATTCTTTCATTTCCAACAGCTATATGAAGGCTGCATAAAACATGCACTCAAGCAAAGTAGCTTTTGCTTTTACTGCCATCACCAACGCATCGTCTGCCTTCCTGTTCATGGACCCACTTTGCATCTGGACAGTTTCTTCAACTCTTGGTGTGTGACGTGTGTGTGTGTGTGTGTGTGTGTGTGTGTGTGTGTGTGTGTGTTGTGTGTGATTGGTCATTTTGTGTGTGTGACTGGTCATTTCTTAGCCTTGTTTTGTGACCTGCCTTCGGGAAGTTCATGCTTACTGCGTTTTGCCAAAAAGAAAGATTTTACACTGAGGAGGTATTTCCTGTGTCGGATTGCAGATATTGAGACATAGAGCTTCTCCGTGCTATGAAGTCTAGCTGTAAACCAAATCGATTCTCAGGACATCCAAGACTGTCAAAAGTGAGATAGTTATAGGCTACGTGGATTCTCAGTAAGTCAGCCAGGCAAGTGGGTTTGGGCCCCAAAGGCCCATGGACTGAAAGAAATGGAGCTTCAAAAGTAGAGTCAGTTGCAAGCAGAATCGAAAATTGGCCCTTCAGCCCTGAGTCATGCTCTCTTTGCCATCAGATATTTTAGTGTGGGAGGAAAGCGTGTTAAGGCGTGGGGAACATTTTTGTGGGCTGATAGATTCAACAGTATCTGCTGAGCTGTGATAGTGAATTCAACCTGCAAACATTTCACATCTTAAACACAGACGAGGGCACCTGCAGACTGAACCCCAAATGTCATAAGTGTAGCCCGTGCCCTACCTCAGGCTGAAATCATTGTCAAAATAAACACATTTTTGTCTGTCTGTCTCTTCCCTGGCTTTGGAAGTAGATAAATAAGGCTAGTCCTTGCCAGCCTCTTATTTCATCTTGGTGGAAACCAAGTCTTTCGGTAAGTTTGAAACATTTTAAGGACGTTGTTTACATTTCCGTGCCAAAACTATGCAATAGGATTTGGGAGCAGATGTTATATCTCATTAAAAAGGGAGAGAAAGAGCGTCCCATCCCCCATTGTCATGCAAGATGGAACTGGTCTGTATGGAAAGGTGTGCTAGACTGTAAGCTAGTTATGGCCAGGGAACGTGTCGGTTAATTGACCGTGTTGTACTGCCCCAAGCTCTTTTTCATTGCTCTGTGCATAGTAAGTGCTCTCATCTTGTCTTATGCCACCCAGTCATCTCCAACCCATAGCGACTCCATGGATACATCACTCCCAGAATGGCCCGCCTCCACCTGCAATCGTTCTAGTAGTTTATCTACACTTTTCTTGGTAAAAACTGATTGATTGATTGAGGAAACATCCCTCACTTTCAAATTCTTTGGGTGATGCCATTCCCTTTGGATGACTAAATCCATTAAGTTAGATTTTTTGGAGCCTAAAGTTTTGCACTGGGCCAACATCTGGAAGGAAATTCCTTTATGCACTTTAGTCTCTCCAGATGAGGAAAAAGTGTTGGTTTTCCCCAGCAAAGAGATTTTTTTTCTTTTCTTTTTTTGTTTGTTCTCTCTGCAGATTTTGGGTAATTTGTTTTCATTTCTGATTGGTCGTGGACTACCCGAAAAGTGTTGTTCAAGTTCTCCAGCCCACCCATTTTTTGCAAGAAATCAACAAGAATTAGCATAATATAATTTAAAAATGATCTTTTAACCAAGGTCAGACGTGTGACTGCAGGTACGTGCACAAGGAAATCACAAGCAAAAATGGTGTGTCACAGTGCTGCAACCGCTGCGACTTTACAGACAGAAGCAGGAAGTTAACTCATAGTAAAGGTTACCTCAGTAACCATAACTCAGCCACAGCACACAAATAGTCTGAGGCATGGCTGTGAGAACTTTAACTTTGAATTTCCTGTCTTTTATGGGTTTCGATTCTCAACCATACAGTTCCTTTAACACGGCCTGCGGTGCTAAATATGTAAAATGAGAATTAAAATAAAAATCCAAACCATACCTATACTAGACAAGAGGGGGACAAAAAAAACTTCTGACAAACACTAGGCTGGGGCAAATGGGTAAAATATCCCTCTCTCTGGGCCCTGACGACTCCTCTTTACCAAAATCATGTATTTTGTACAAAATCGCGTAGAGAAGCAGCGTGTCTTAGTGGAAAGAGCCTAGGCTTGGGAATCAGAGGACATGGGTTCTAATCTCGGCTCCGCCGCTTGTCTGCTGTGTGATCTTGGGCAAGACACTTAACTTCACTGTGCCTCAGTTACCTCATCTGTAAAATGGGGATTACGACTGTGAGCCCCACGTGGGACAGCCTGATGACCTTGTATCTACTCCAGTGCTTAGAATAGTGGTTGGCACATAGTAAGTGCTTAACAAATACCATTATTATTATTATTGTTTTCACTGAAGATGAACTATTCGAGGACAATTAGCTCTGGCTGGGTTTGACTATTCCAAGTGTAGCATATTGGTTTAGTGGGCTTGCCAACATTCAGTTCTTACGGACGCTTTTGTTGACCGATCAGAAGTACATCCGACAATCCCTGAAATATCTGCTCCCCTGAGAAAACAACTTGAAGGGCAGCTATAGACAACAGCTGATGCACAGCCCTTATTAAGCCCGGGATTCGGAGTCAGAGGTCATGGGTTCTAATCCCAGCTCCGCCACTTGTCAGCTGTGTGACTTTGGGCAAGTCGCTTGACTTCTCTGTGTCTCAGTTCCCTCATCTGTAAAATGGGGATTGAGACTGTGAGCCCCACATGGGACAACTGGATGACCTTGTATCTACCCCAGCGCTTAGAACAGTGCCTGGCACAGAGTAAGTGCTAAACAAATGCCATAATTATTTATTAGCATTATTACTGAGAAGTCCCAATGTGAAAATCTGGAAATCTGTTTGATTTCCTCCATACTGTATGCTCCTGGTGGATAGGGAACGGTTCTACTGACTTTTTTTACTTTTAATGGCAATTGTTAATTTCCTCCCATGTGCCAGGCACTGTTCGAAGATTTGGGGTAAAGACAAGCGAATCGGGTTGGATACAGTCCCCATCCCACGTGGGGCTCCTAGTCTTAATCCCCATTTTACAGCTGACGTAACTGAGGCCCAGAGAAGTGAAGTGACTTGGCCAAGGTCACGGAATAGATCAATCAATCGTATTTATTGAGTGCTTACTGTGTGCAGAGCACTGTACTAAGCGCTTGGGAAGTACAAGTTGGCAACATATAGAGACAGTCCCTACCCAACAGTGGGCTCACAGTCTAAAAGGGGGAGACAGAGAACAAAACCAAACATACTAACAAAATAAAAAAAATAGAATAGATATGCACAAGCAAAATAAATAAATAAATAAATAGGGTAATAAATATGTACAAACATATATACATATATACAGGTGCTGTGGGGAAGGGAAGGAGGTAAGATGGGGGGGATGGAGAGGGGGATGAGGGGGAGAGGAAGGAAGGGGCTCAGTTTGGGAAGGCCTCCTGGAGGAGGTGAGCTCTCAGTAGGGCCTTGATGAATAGCGGAGCCGGCATTAGAACTCAAGCCCTCCGACTCTGTAGTGCTGGACACGCCCAAGAGCTTAGTACAGTGCTCTGCACTCAGTAAGTGCTCAAGAAATCCTATGGACTGATTGATTGATTTCACATTTGATTTTGATGTGGTTCTTCTAGGTCCAGGACCGGGGAGTGGTGCAAGGAGAATCAAAAATATGTCAGTTTTCTACTTGCCATTTATCTCTCAGTGGGATGATAGGTTACAGCAGTGACGTCGCCAGAAGTGTGCTGAGAATCCCTGCCACCTCATCCACCTGGCAGGCAAAGGCTGTTGACAGCTCAGCTGCTACCAGCACCGTGTATACCCAACAGTATGTAAAATGGGGAAACAGACTGCCAGTTCAAACGCTTATGATGTTATCAAAGTGCAATTATCTTAACACTTAGTGCATCAAAAGCCATAATTTCACTGATGCCATAAAACCAGCAGGATTTGTTGAGATAATTATTATCCAGGTATAAATATTATACGAGTGAAAAATAGATAACAGATCGCTTCTGTTGTTTCTCTCCAGGCATATGGGAAGACAAAATGTATTTACAGAGTACGTCTATTAGGTTGTTGGAAAAAAAAGTCTACCGCTAGATAACCTAACGTTTGGCACTGTTACGAGAGAGCAGTATTAATTGCTGGGAATATTACAGGCCAGAGGCATGGTTTAAAGTAACCATTTGGCGAGGCGACTGGCAAGCGTACTGTTTATCTCATGTTTCAACTCCATTCCCAACAATGAATTTTTCACAGCTGTTTGGGAAACATGACTTGTTTAAAGGATATTTTACCTGTGTTTTCACTAAGTAAATCTTCTGCAAACAAATAAGCAATAAAATGGGGGATCGGTTTTCCCAACATTTTCTTAGAATGTAAAAATAGTAGTTAATTACAGCAATGTGGGAATATCTGATGATTCAGATGTTAAGGGTCTAATGTCCAAACTTCATTTTCGTGCTTCCAAACCACCCAAATTCCAGCATCGGAGATCCTTTGATCTCGCTTAACTATTTATGTTCCCTTAAAATGTAAACACCAGGGAATCACTGGAGTGTTATTCCTCTGAGAAATTCTTCAGGGTACTGCACTTCTAGGACAAGGGAGAGAAACCCTTTGATAACCTCAGTCTCTTTGGGAGAGCTTAACCAGCACCAAGGGAATTGGGTAATTCCCAGAGGTACACACATTTATCCTCACAGACATTTCCTACGTTTAGGAAAACGTAGAGGGAAATCACCCACAACCAATTTGAATCTTTTCAACTTCAGCTTATTGGAGTTTTTGTTGGGGCCTCGGTAATTAGGTGTCGTGTCAGTTTTCTAGGCCACTGAGAATGTCGGAGGAAGCCTGAGATAGAAAGAACCTCTTTTTTTTTATATTGATTATTTCATATACACTGTGACTATCGCAACAATGCAAACTCCTGCTTGTAGGGCATGTCCTCTGCCTTGTTGGTCTTAAGAAAATTCCTCTTGAGACAGGAAAGGTGGAAAAGTCTTATAGATTTTTTTCCCCCTGGGGTGTGGCTAGTGGAAAAAGAAAAGATAAACAGAGTGGTACTGAAATATTATCGGTAACTAGTCAGCAAGTTCAAATGGAGGATTTGGCTTTGTGGTTCCAAACTTAAATTAGGATAGACTAAAACAAACCACAGACACACATGAATTGAAATTTGAACAGGAAAAAGGGGGGTGTTCTGCCCTTCCATTCTGATAATGGGGGAGAGGAGGAAGAGGGGCCACCAATCTGCACTAGCAGAAATGTGGCACCTGAAAAGAATAAGGAAAATCAATGGGTGCAAATCAACCAGATATGTACAATCCATGACTTAGTGGAAAGAGCATGGGCTTGAGAGTCAGAGGACGTGGGTTCTAATCCCACCTCTGCCACTTGTTTGCTGTGTGACCCTCTGCAAGTCACTTAATTTCTCTGTGCCTCTGTTACCTCATCTATAAAATGGGGACGATGACTGTGGGCTCCACTTGGGACAACCTGATAACCTTGTATCCACCCCAGTGCTTAGAACAGTGCTTGGCACATAGTAAACACTTAGCAAATACCATTATTATTATTATTAGAAATAAGAAATGACTATCAGAGATATATTTAGGTGCAAAAAGATGACAATGGATCATTTTGTTCTCTAAAATGCCACTTTTTAACCCAAATTATTTTCTGAAAATGGATAGCTTCCCAAGAGTTAGATTAATTAATTAATTGATTAAATGAGAAGTAGATAGAGCATGAGCCTGTCAGGAGGATTTGGGTTCTAATCCTGGCTCCTCTACTTTTCTGCTGTGTGTGTGTGTGTGCGTGTGTGTGCGACCTTGGGCAAATCACTTAACTTCTTCATGCCTCAGTTACTTCATCTGTAAAATGGGGAATCAGATTGTGAGTCCCATTAGGGCTACGGACTGTGTCAAACAATAATAATAATAATGATGGCATTCTTTAAGAGTTTACTATGTGCAAAGCACTGTTCTAAGTGCTGGGGAGGATACAAGGTGATCAGGTTGTCCTACATGGGGCTCACAGTCTTAATCCCCATTTTACAGATGAGGTAACTGAGGCACAGAGAAGTTAAGTGACTTGCCCGAAGTCACACAGCTGATAAGTGGCAGAGCCGGGATTAGAACCCATGACCTCTGGCTCCCAAGCCCAGGCTCCTTCCACTGAGCCACGCTGCTTCCCTAGCCTGATTAGCTTGAATCTAACCCAGCAGTTAGTACAGTAAACACTTAACAAACACCATTAAAAAAAAGGCTTTTTATTAAGGGAGGGAATAACTGGGGTAATTGTTTATCACGTCAGGGCCAAGGAATAATAATAATAATAATGGCATTTATTAAGCGCTTACTATGTGCTAAGCACTGTTCTAAGCGCTGGGGAGGTTACAAGGTGATCAGGTTGTCCCACGGGGGGCTCACAGTCTTAATCCCCATTTTACAGATGAGGGAACTGAGGCGCAGAGAAGTGACTTGCCCAAAGTCACACAGCTGACAATTGGCGGAGCCGGGATTTGAACCCATGACCTCTGACTTCAGAGCCCGCGCTCTTTTCCACTGAGCCACGCGGCTTCTCTTAAAGGACCTTAAAGGAAGCTCATTTAAGATCCATTTTTATTCTGTGGTTAATATGGAGGGCTCCCTCTCTCTGCTAAAGCTCCGGCTGGGATCTTGAAAATAAGAGTTTTGAGTGTTCCTTTGATATTGGCCAGAGGAAAGTGTGCTGAGATGAGCTTTGGCACCTAATGGCACTTAATGAAGTTGCTTTCATCTCAAGAATTCTGGCCCTGGGGATTTTCAGCCCTAGGACTAGGAACATGATACCCGGGCAATGATCTGTCAGCGGTGCATTTCCTACTAACAATGATTCTAGTCCATACCCTAACAGTTGCTCTATAACATACAACTAAATCGTATTAGATTAACACAGACCAGTATTGACAGCCCTGTGGGAACTTATTGATTGGGGCCCTTTTCTTGCTATTTGTTATGATTTTTCTTCCTAGTTCCATTTACTGGACAGACACCGGGGGAGAGATTCACAGGCAACAATGACAGAGCCTGTCACAAAATGTTCTCAATGTTTTCATTTGTTACTATGGCGGTGACAAAGAGGGTTCCAAGTGAAAAGGCAGGCCTGCTGTGACAAAGCACAGCAGGACAACAGCAAGGAATCGTCTTCTGACCTGGGAAATTAGGAAATCACATTGAGTTTAGATTATAGAATTGTCTCCATTTCCCAGTGCACGGTCCTATTATTGGAGCTCTCAAGCAGAGATGGCTGGGAGGATGGTTCAGTCAAGGTGGCGAGAGAAAAATAAAGTGCAAAAATTAGGACTGGGGTATGATTTTGTTCACTTTAAAAATTAATACAAGTGGGAAGAGGCAATGAGAAGATTTGATTTGTGTTTTTTTTTAAATCCAGGTCAAAATCGAGTTTAGATTTCACCTTTTATTTTAGCTTTCGTTTTTATGATTCATGGAAAACATTTCTAATAGATGCCCCTTCTCCTCCATCCAAATGGTCACCATGCCTGTCCACGCAGGAACTTCTCATAACCTGGCTTGATTATCACATCAGCCTCTTTGCTGATCGCCCTGCCTCCACTCCTTCTCTTCTCCAAGACATATTTCCCTCTACCTCTGAAATGTATTGCACACAACTTCCGTTTTCTCAAAAACCTCCAATTTCCTTTTAATGGTATTTGCTAAGCACTTACTATGTGCCAGGCCCTGTTCTAAGTGCACGGGTAAGTACATGCTAATCAGGTTGGACACAGTCCATGTCCCACATGGAGCTCATGATCTTAATCCCCATTTTACAGATGAGGTAACTGAGGCACAGAGAAGTGAAGTGACTTGCTCAAGGTCAGAGAGTAGACAAGGATTAAAACCCAGGTCCTCTGACTACAAGGCCCGTGGTCTAGCGACTAGGCTATGCTGCTTTTCAATGGTTGCCTCGTTCTCTCTGAATTGAGCAGAAACTCCTGGCCCCTGGCAAATCAACTTCTACATGCCTCAGTTTTCTCATATGTAAAATGGGCCCTGAGTTCCTGTTCTTGCTCCCCCTTGGACTGTGAACCCTATGTGTGACAGGGACTGTGTCTGCTCTGACTGCATTGTATCTACCCCAGTGCCTAGTACCAAACTCGGCACATAGAAAGGTCTTAACGCATACCACAGTTATGATTATTAGTCAGTGCTTAACTATAAAACCATCAAAGTAATGGCAGCATTTTATGAATGGCGATACTGATCATGAAATCAACCATATCAAACCAAAGCCGTCACAAGCTATCTTTTTCATCTCCCTTTGATATTTATAAGCCTGTTTCTCCTCAATATTCATAGGAAGAAGGATCCCTTAGAATTACCTTCAAAGCCCTACTGAGAGCTCACCTCCTCCAGGAGGCCTTCCCAGACTGAGCCCCATTTTTCCTCTCCTCCCCACCTCCCCTCCCCTAATTCCTTCCCCTCCCCACAGCACTTGCATATATTTGTACAGATTTATTACTCTATTTATTTTACTTGTACATATTTATGATTCTTTTGTTAATGATGTGCATATAGCTATAATTCTATTTGTTTTGACAATTTTGACACCTGTCTACATGTTTTGTTTTGTTGTCTGTCTCCCCCTTCTAGACTGTGAGCCCGTTGTTGGGTAGGGACCATCTCTATATGTTGCCGAGTGCTTAGTACAGTGCTCTGCACACAGTAAGCACTCAATAAATATGATTGAATGAATGAATGAATGAACTACCACATAGCCCCTTTTAAGAAACCATGACATATCCTACACTTGACCAGAGTTTCAGTAATCAAAACACTTCTGAAATAACTTAGATGAACCTAAAGTCCATCAAACCCTCCCAGCCTCATCTTTCAGCACTTTCTCCCAAACAGTTAACTCTATGAATGGCTACTAGGCTTGCATTTGTTTTAGTTTAAATAAGGCTAAATTTAACCCTTTCTCCTATGGAAAAGGCCAAATACTTAATCAAGAAACAGACGCTCTGCCAAAATTCCATTATCGGGATATTACCCTCAGCTACTGGCATCCTGCTAAATATCCACTACAACCTGCTTTAAAGAACAACAATGTATTAACATTTAAGCCTGAAGGGCCTTGATTACATTCTATATTGTATTGGATGCAGCTTGTTCATGCACTATTCTGACAGATTCAATTCATCTCATGAAAATGACCAAGACGGATCTGTACATATCATCTTTTAAGTCACACGGCACATTCTCCTCCTTCAATAATAAACACCTCATAAAAGACGGAGCAGACGCTGATGTAAAGAACATTAAAGGTTACTTTCAAAGGCAGTTTTAATCTCAGGTCTGCAAAACGCCTGAGATTTCAAAGCAGGAATGTCCAGGATTAAGGGAAAAGTTTTGTATTCGAATAAGGGTGAGATAATTAATTATGTACCTCCAACAAAGGCATCTCCGGCTCCATTGGTGTCAACGATTTCACTCTGGTCCTGATCCAAGACTTGGAAAGTGTTTACTTCATTGGCTGGAATGAAGCAAAAAAAAAAACAATCAAAACTTACTGACCCATTTAACATAGCATAATACCAACAGGTATGTCCCAAAGTAAGGGTTCAAAGAGATCAAGATGTCAAGCAACAACACTGACTGGTTGTGAAGACGTTATAAGCAAAAATAAAAATGTGTTTGAATGGACTCATTCCCTAGTCCTCCTAAACTCCAAGCTAGGTTCCCCTAGTATGATTGTTTCCCACAGAATGATATTTGCCAGAAAGTTTTGTTAGGATTTTAATGCTGAAAATGAAACATGTTTTGTTTTGTTGTCTGTCTCCCCCCTTCTAGACTGTGAGCCTGTTGTTGGGTAGGGACTGTCTCTATATGTTGCCAACTTGTACTTCCCAAGCGCTTAGTCCAGTGCTCTGCACACAGTAAGCGCTCAATAAATATGATTGAATGAATGACAGCCTGTGTCCAACCTGATTTGCTTGTATCCACCGTAGTGCTTGGCTCATAGTAAGCTCTTAATATTTATTACTTCTATTTTATTTTTACATCATCATCAATTGTATTTATTGAGCGCTTACTATGTGCAGAGCACTGTACTAAGCGCTTGGGAAGTACAAATTGGCAACATATATTTATTCTATTTATTTTATTTGTTAATATGTTTTGTTTCGTTCTCCGGCCCCCACTTCTAGACTGTGAGCCCGCTGTTGGGTGGGGACCGTCTCTGTTGCCAACTTGTACTTCCCAAGCGCTTAGTCCAGTGCTCTGCACACAGTAAGCGCTCAATAAATACGATTGAATGAATGAATGATTGAAATATGAAAACAGTGAGTTCTCTCAGAGAGGGCAGAAGGCCACTTCGAGTCTTTTCCTAACCCGTTAAGGGCAGCCCACATAACGTTCCCGGAGGTCACGCTGAAGAGTGGTGGAGAGGGGGAGTTGAGAGGTAGAAGTGCCTGGGCCTGCGCCTGCCATGGCCCAAAAACGGACCCTGAGTCTGTTGCAGATCTAGTCAGCAACCCCCAACTGCTGTAGCCATCCCAGCTCCTGGCTGTGAGGGCTGATGCTCAGATCCAGTCTGTGGGCCCCAGGGAACCAATTTGGTAGCCAAATCTGACCCACGGGCCCGATTTTTGACCCATGGCGATGAGCTGCCAAATTAGCTCACTTCCTCCCTTCAGAGCCCTACTGAGAGCTCCCAGACTGAGTCTCCCCTTCTCTTCTGCTCCTCCTCCCCTCCCCATCACCCTCTCTCTGCCCTACCCCTTCCCCACCCCACAGCACTTGTGTATATTTGTACATACTTATTACTTTATTTTATTAATGACGTGTATGTAGCTATAATTCTATTTATTCTGATGGAATTGACACCTATCTACTTGTTTTGTCGTCTGTCTCCCCCTTCTAGACTGAGCCCGTTGTTGGGTAGGGACCGTCTCTATATAATGATAATGACGGCATTTGTTAAGGGCTTACTATGTGCAAAGCACTGTTCTGAGCGCTGGGGAGGATACAAGGTGATCAGGTTGTCCCACGTGGGGCACACAGTCTTAATCCCCATTTTACAGAAGAGGTAACTGAGGCACAGAGAAGTTAAGTGACTTGCCCAAGGTCACACAGCTGACAATTGGCAGAGCCGGGATTTGAACCCATGACCTCTGACTCCTAAGCCCATGCTCTTTCCATTGAGCCATGCTGCTTCACAAATACCATTAAAAAAAAAAAAAATGACCAGCCCTGCTCTAGAACTTTCCTTCAGCGAATATCAAGATGGCAGGAGAGTAACTGCTACTTTATCACAGTGCATTTTATTGGACTAAATTACCCTGACCACAAAGCTTTTGAAAGTCTAACTAGAGCTGAAAGGTATCCTTAAAGTGGTTCATCCCAAATACTAACCAACAATAATAAAATAATCTAGTAAGCTATTAACAGAGTATCTATTAGAAAAATAAATTAACTGCTGGTGAAATGGAATGCATTTTCCTTTAAAATATGACGTGAATAGAAGCAGCTTGGTCTAGTGGATAGAGCATGGGCCTGGGAGTTAGAAGGACCTGGGTTCTAATCCCAGCTCTGCCAATTGTCTGGTGTGTGACCTTGGGCAAGTCACTTCACTTCTCTGGGCCTCAGTTACCTCATCTGTGAAATGGGGATTAAGATTCAAAAATCTCCAGTGGCTACCAATCAACTTACGCATCAGGCAGAAACTCCTCACCCTGAGCTTCAAGGTTGTCCATCCCCTCGCCCCCTCCTACCTCACCTCCCTTCTGTCCTTCTCCAGCCCAGCCCGCACCCTCCGCTCCTCTGCTGCTAATCTCCTCACTGTGCCTCCTTCTCGCCTGTCCTGCCGTCGACCCCCGGCCCACGTCCTCCCCCGGCCTGGAATGCCCTCCCTCCGCACATCCGCCAAGCTAGCTCTCTTCCTCCCTTCAAGGCCCTACTGAGAGCTCACCTCCTCCAGGAGGCCTTCCCAGACTGAGCCCCCTCCTTCCTCACCCCCTCTTCCCCCCTCCACCTTACCTCCTTCCCCTCCCCATAGCACCTGTATTTATGTATATATGTTTGTGTGTATTCATTACTCTATTTATGTATTTATTTTATTTGTACATATTTATTCTCTTTATTTTATTTAGTTAATATGTTTTGTTTTGTTCTCTGTCTCCCCCTTCTACACTGTGAGCCCACTGTTGGGTAGGGACTGTCTCTATATGTTGCCAGCTTGTACTTCCCAAGTGCTTAGTACAGTGGTCTGCACACAGTAAGCGCTCAATAAACATGATTGAATGAATGAATGAATGACTGTGTCCAAACTGATTAGCTTGTACCTAGTCCAGCTCTCAGTACAGTGGCTGTCCATCCACTTCCAAATCAAACAGAAACTCCTCGCTATTGACTTTAAATCACTCCATCAGCTCAACCCCTCCTACCTCACCTCACTAATCTACTGCAGCCCAGCCCGCACACTCTGCTCCTCTGGTGCCAGTTTACTCACTGTGTGCCAATCTCGTCTCTCTCGACGCTAACCCCTTTCACACATCCTCCCCATAGCCTCTGACTCCCTCCCCCTCCAATCATGCCAGACCACCACTCTCTCCACCTTCAGAGTATTACTGAGGTCACATCTCCTCCAAGAGGCCTTCTCCGATTAAGCCCTCTTTTCCCTGGCTCGCTCTCATTCATTCATTCAATCGCATTTATTGAGCTAGAACTAGATGAGAGAATCTTCTTCCAACGATGTGAGCCTGTTTGGGCTTGGCATATCAAGAAAACTGGGCATACTTCTTTGTTGTATTTACTAAGTGCTCACTACATGCCAGGCACTGTATTAAGTGCTGTGGTAGATACAAGCTAACCAGGTTGGACACAGTCCATGTCCCTCATGGGGCTCACAGTCCTAATCCTTAATTTAAAATGAGGTAACTGAGGCACAGAAAAGTTAAATGACTTGCCAAGGTCACAGAGAGGACAAGTGGCAGAGTCAGGATTAATAATAATAACAATAATTATAATGATGGTATTTGTTAAGCGCTTACTTAGAACAGTGCTTTGCACATAGTAAGCGCTTAACAAATGCTATCATTATTACTATTATTATGCGCCAAACACTGTTCTAAGTGCTGGGGTAGATACAAGGTAATCAGGTTGTCCCACATGGGGCTCAGAGTTTTCATCCCCATTTTACAGATGAGGGAACTGAGGCACAGATAAATTAAGTGACTTGCCTCAAGTCACACAGCTGGTAAGTGGCGGAGTTGGGATTAGAACCCACAACCTCTGGCTCCATGCTCTTTCCACTAAGCCACGCTGATTATTATTATTATTCTATAATAATACATTATAATAATTGTATGATATTATAATTATATAGTATAATAGCGATGGGATTTGTTAGGCGTTTACTACGTGCCAGGCACTGTACTAAGCACTGGGATGGATACAAGCAAATCAAGTTGGTCACAGTCCCTGCCTCACATGGGGCTCACAGTTTCAATCCTCATTTTACAGGTGAGGTAACTGAGGCCCAGAGAAGTAAAGTGACTTGCCCAAGCTCTCCCAGCAGACAAGTGGTGGAGCTGAGATTAGAACCCACGACCTTCTGACACCCAGACCCGAGCTCTATCCACCACGTCACGCTGCTTCTCACACTGATTCCTACTGATACTGATGCTATGGGCTATAATTAGGCTCCTTGGATCCAACCCAATAAGGTTTCCCAAGGATCGATTGAAGAATACACTGTCACAATTTTCCCTTTAATTTGCAAGCAGTACTTTACAGGTGAGGGTCCCTGCTACCACTGCAGTCAATCAATCCATCAATCAATCAATCAACTGTATTTATTGAGCGCTTACTGTGTGCAGAGCACTGTACTAAGCGCTTGGGAAGTACAAGTTGGCAACACGTAGAGACAGTCCCTACCCAACAGTGGGCTCACAGTCTAGAAGGGGGAGACAGAGAACAAAACCAAACATATTAACAAAATAAAATAAATAGAATAGATATGCACAAGATAAATAAATAGAGTAATAAATATGTACAAACTTTTATACAGGTGCTGTGGGGAAGGGAAGGAGGTAAGATGGGGGGGGAATGGAGAGGGGGACGAGGGGGAGAGGAAGGAAGGGGCTCAGTCTGGGAAGGCCTCCTGGAGGAGGTGAGATCTCAGTAGGGCCTTGAAGGGAGGAAGAGGGCTAGCTTGGCGGATGGGCCGAGTGAAAGCCGCCCTTCCCTAGGGAGAAGGCTGTTTTAGACTGTGAGCCCACTGTTGGGTAGGGACTGTCTCTATATGTTGCCAACTTGTACTTCCCCACGGTAGTTAAACTACTTACTTAGCAGAGACTCCTATTATAAAATGGTTGAAAAGAAAACGTTCAGTGGTAGCCCATCTGGTGGCTTGCTTTAGGGCGGTTAATGTAATTTAAGTGTTCTGGGTGTAGGGGCAACATAAATACCACTCACCTCCTGAGCCCAGACCAAGTAACAGGGAAGCAGCTAGTTTAGTGGATAGAGCACAGGCCTGGAGGTCAGATGGGCTGGGGTTGTAATCCCGGCTCTGCCACTTGTCTTCTGAGTGACAAGTGCACAGTGCTTTGCACATAGTAAGTGCTTAATAAATGCCATCAAAAAAAAGTGCAAGTCATTCCCTTCTTTGTGCCTCAGTTAGCTCATCTGTAAAATGGGAATTAAGACTGTGAGCCTCACGTGGGACAACCTGATTACCTTGTATCTCCCTAGTGCTTAGAACAGTGCTTGGCACATTCATTCATTCAATCATATTTACTGAGCACTTACTGTGTGCAGAGCACTGTACTAAGCGCTTGGGAAGTGCAGGTGGTGACATACAGAGACAGTCCCTACCCAACAACAGGCTCACAGTCTAGAAGGGGGAGACAGACAACAAAACAAACATGTGGACAGGAGTCAAGTAAGCACTTAACAAATATTATTATTATTACATTATTATTATTACACATTCCCACTTTTGTTTCAGCATGGCCACAAGTGGAACGAGGTGTAGGCTGATATGAAGTCAGGGGTCGGGCTTGAGGTTCCGTGGTGGTCCGCTCCAACCTGAAGAATGAATCCTATGTACCGATAGACCCCGCCTTAGTGGTTGCCTGGTCTCCCCTTCATATTTTCACAGAGCCACAAGATTCCCGGAAACGAGGCGAGGGCTCCCTAAACCTCAAATGGCTTTGGAGCCCCAGAACAATCCCAAAGAGTCTGGTTGGCCTTGAGACACCTGCGGTCACTTCCCAACTTATCACACATCAATAAATACCACTGACGGATTGATTGATGGAAGTTGCGAACCCAGTGCCGGGAGAATTAGGAGAGACAAATATTGGGGAATTTGCTTCTGTGTTGATGTATTTTTACACTATGAATCTTGACTAGGGCACCGTTAGGTAATTAGAGAATGATCCTCTGCTGTTGTGAGCCCTTTTTTCGCTAGGTGCATCGGGTCAAAACCAAGGAGTTCTAGAATACTAGTCTTCCTTTAACGCGGGGTTTGGCGAGACGGCCACCCGGGCATTAAAGTAGAACTACAAGGACTCAGAGATGGACCCCTAGCTGATCTGTTCCCAGGGGCTGCAAGTGGTGAGCGATGAGATGCGATGAAAGGAAATCCACAGACAAGGAGAGATTGACCCCATTAAAAGCTAATTTTCTAATACTGTATTGGCCTGAAAGATCCTGCTGGATCAATCACTCAATCGATGGTATTTATTGAGAGCTTACTTGCGCAGAGTATTCTATTAAGCATTTGGGAATGAACAATACAGCAGAGTTGGTAGCCACGTTCCCTGCCCACTTAGTGTTTGGGTGATCACTAGATAGCTAGTATGATACTGATGTATGGGATGCTCCTAGGAAATGGCACCCGGCATGGCTACAGATTCAGGGCTCAATTCCATATGGGATATGGTGGCCAAAGGAATGATCATTCAAGCCTGCTTAATAGGTTTTGGTCTCCTTCTTGACTCTCTACAACCATCAAACTCCACATGGAAGTTGTGAGCCCAGTCACAGGAGAATTAGGAGAGGTAAATATTGGGGAATTGGGTCCAAGGTATTGGGGTTGTGGGATCAACTGAGAGGCACTTGATATTCACGCCACCCTCTGCCCCTCAGCAATATGTACATATCCCTACACTCTGCCATTTCCCCTATCTATAATTGATTTTAATGTCTGCCTGCCCCTCTAGATGCTAAGCTCTTTGTGGCCAGAGATTGGGGCTACCAATTCTATTGTACTGTATGTAGCCTCCCAAGTGCTTAGTACAGTGCTCTGGGCACAGGCAATGCTCAATAAATACCACTGACTGACTGGTTGATAAATGTTCTTACTCTAGATTGTGTATTAGGGACTTGGTTTAAAAATTCACTCTTGGGAAACTGGGTGGCCATTACCAGGGAGGTTAGGTATGTGGAGAGAGGCAGACCTTCTGTTTGGGCAAAAGCCCTTTTAAAACACTGAACATGCTTGGACTGTGGAATCCATATTTTATTATCCCCATTATAATGGTTTTTCCTGGGGTTCAGGTTCAGAACAGAGTGGGCCCAAAGGACTACTTCTGCCCCACATCAGGTTACTCACTTCCTAAGTGGGCTGATCCTTCCTTGCCTAGAGACATCATATTTGACTCATACAGGTTTCTGATTGGATTTGGGAGGGTTTCTGAGAACTGCAAGGTCTCCAGAATGACCTTGCAGTCCCCTTTTCCTCTCCTCCTCCCCATCGCCCCCCCCGCCCTACCTCCTTCCCCTCCCCACAGCGCTTGTATATATTAGCACATATTTATTACTCTACATTTTACTTGTACATATTTATTACTCTAATTAATGATGTGTATATAGTTATTCTATTTATTCTGATGGTATTGACACCTGTCTACTTGTTTTGTTTTGTTGTCTGTCTCCCCCTTCTAGACTGTGAGCCCATTGTTGGGTAGGGACCATCTCTATATGTTGCTGACTTGTACTTCCTAAACATTTAGTACAGTGCTCTGCACACAGTAAGCGCTCAATAAATACAATTGAATGAATGAATGAATGAATGACCCTGAGAAAAGGGAAAATGCTGGACACCAAGCTACCACTTGCCACTGACTCATAGATGCTGCTACTGACAGAGCTACCTCCTGTACTGAGGAGCCCCCAGCTAAACATTTGCTTAAGCACTTTATAGTAAGAATGACAAATGGGTTTGAACTTGCATCAAGAAAGTCACACTAGACACTAGTGTAGCTAGAGTGCTATTTAATTTTTTTTTTTTAATGGAGCGGACAGGACCTTGGGACAAAAAAGAATTACAGCAAGACTCATCCGCATGGTTGTGAAGCCTTTCATTCCATTTCCAGAATGTTCTACCGATACTTAGGGCAATTTTAGTTGAAATGGTGCCTAGACCTAATCCTGTAGAGCAATTCTGGGAGATAAGCAATCTTTCTTTTGGCTCTGGATAGAACGATGAAATTAAACTTCCCAAATTAAGGGAACCAATTTCATGGGACACCTTGACATAATCAAATACTGATGATAGTTATGAGTGATATACATCATCCGATAACATAAATGACATTCACAGACTACTTGTCTACTTGGAGTCAGTAATAAACACCAGCAAACAACCATTACATCCAATTACGCTGAGCACATTTCTTTACTGGGTCATTTACCAATCACTCTTGCTCTTTAGAGTAGATTAAATGTGTAAACTTACAGCTAATTACCGGTAACAAAACTCTTAAGTAGAACATTTTATATTGCCTTTAAAGGGTGGTTATATTTCTCACCACATTTTGCAAATCAAATCCCAGGATTTCAACAAAAGTTTGGTGAAAAATAATACCTGGAGGATTATTTTTTTGTCTCTTACCTGAAAAAGGATCTGCATTTGATGTGGGAGAGGTTAGGTTTATTTGATTCTTGACTAAAAATCAAATGTCAATGGTGTCAAAAGGAATTTCTAATAAAATTTAGCACCTGGCAGACCTCTGCCCCCAGCAGAGAGGAGGTGCTTTAACTCAGAGCCACTCTCAGGTTTGTCATTCCGTTTGGATTGATGGGTTTAAAGGGCTGTTTTAAGCACTGCTTTTCTTTTAATTGTTGCTGTGAAAGAGTCAAACTTCAAGGGGGAACAGGAAGGATAGCTGTAACGTGTTAGGATTACGGTCCATTAGTTTCTTCATCAGTAGCTTTTGTTGAGTGTCTCCTATGTGCAGAATACTGATCTAAATGCTTGGGAAAGTTCAATCAATCAATGGTACTTATTGAGTGCTTACTGTGTGCAGAGTGCTCTACTAAGCCTTTAGGAGAGGTTAGTATAACAGTTAATCTAAGGCATCTCTGCCCTCAAGAAGCAGAGGAAAGAGAGGGAAAGGAAAGAAGAAAGAGTCTTTCGAACTGTGCGAGAGTTTGGAAGAGCTGTGGGAACGCCCTTCAGGATCATACGTTTTATAATGGCACAAACACCATCTCCCCTCCAAATTTTCTTCCTCTTTCTTCCAGATGTTTAGGAGCGAGCAACAGAGAGACCATCTCTTGTTGCAATTATTACCCCCAAATTCATTAAATAGAAGTAACTTGCCCCACATATCAGTGACGAGTGACCAGAATAAGCCTAGCTCTTAGAGCCTTACTCTCATCCACCAAACTACAAGCAGGTTTGGTGGGTTTAAGAGGGTTTCTGTCATAACTGTATATTTATCTGTCATAACTGTATATTTATCTCTGCTATCTGTTACTTCAGTCACTGCTCGGGCAAATTGATTTCAAAGGCTCAATGAAATATTATGTTGTCTTGCATATATTTCAGCGTGAAAATGAAGCTGAATTCAAGCAGCTTGGTAAGTAGCAGATCTTTGGCCAGCCCCTTGCCACTTACTTATAAAATTTTAATAACACTTTACACTTATCAGTGCCTTTCTTCCCCAGGTTCCAAGGTCAAGCCCATTGAAAGCATCTGAACTGAATAACCAACGTGAGTTACATACCCAGATAAGCATTCTTTTCAGCAGTCACCAACCATAAACACTGAACGGCTTCAAAAGGCAATTTTAGTTGCTCTAAGCTTTCAGAAATCCAAATGGGATTTTTTTTTCCCACTGAATTGAGGCCTGAAGGAATTCATTTGCAGGACTTCATACCCAAACCTGGACAAGAAAATAAGGATATGTGCCCCCAAATCCTGGTCTTTCAGACACTGTGGATTTGACTCCAAATCCAAACATTTGATTAACTTCAATCATAATCAAAGGGAAAGATGAAAGAAGCACTAAATTTGGGTTTTAGTTTTATAGCTCACAACGGAAAACAGCTTCCACCAAATTAACTAGAAATATTGTTTTCAGATCCACAGAAACGTTTAAAGTTTCAATCTGCAGTGACCTAGGGAGGCAAGCCCCTCCCTCCCCCTAAGAACACCCCCTTTGCAACTGGGATGGCTTCTCAGAAGACCCTCAGCATATTTCAGAATCAAACAGTAGTAGTTACTGAGCATTTACTCTGTGCAGAGCACTATACTAAGCATTTGGAAGAGTACCATACAACAGAATTAGTGGACACACTCACAGCCCTTAATGAGCTTATAGTCTAGAGGGGACATTTTCAATCAATCAATGACATTTATTGAGCACTTACAGTGTGCTGAGCACTATGCTAAGCGCTTGTGAGAATACAACAGAGTTAGCAGATACCACGAGTCTACAGTCTAGAGGGGGCTCGCATGACTGCTTGAGGGGGAAGAAAGCACTGAATCCAACTCTGTCTTCACCCAGAGAGCAAGAAAGATTCTGAGGTTTGAGAGTCAAACTGGAATAGAATAATAAGTCATGGGAGAGAACCATACAGGCCTACTGTGAAAATGGGATTTTCTTTCTGGGATGACGGTAATAAAAACACCACTATTCAAAAAGCTTCTCACTGAGAGCTCAGGACAGCAATTTACAGTGAATCAAAAACTCTCTCATGGACACCGAGTGTACCTTCACTTCTAATCAAGCCCTGTCACTGCATGTTTCATTAAACCACAAATCATATTTATTTATAAGATTAAACCATGTTCAAGTGAACTTCTCTTATATTCACCCCTACAATTCTCTGTTCTGTCTCCCACCAAATACCTCTTTGTCCTTTTCTGGAATTTTTCCCCTTAAAATTTTGGTAGCATAACAATTGTTCATTCGAAAACAAATATATTCGATATTCTAAAATTAACAAACCGATTCCCATTTAATCCTCTGAACTCTCTTTTCACTGTAGTTGACCGTAAAAAAATATTCTTTCCCCTTTCTTCTCAATATTGCCATTATTCTCCTGTACTCCAGCACTGTCGAGAAGGAGGGTTTTCAGTATGTTTTACCTGCCGTGCCTTGCATGCCCAGCTAGCTCTGTCATTTTTTTTCCAAGTTTGCACCATGCAGTTAGGCTAGAACGATGTTAAGGGATTAGGGGATGTTCGTCAGAAAATGTGAACCTGTTTGGATACAGTATATGTACATATACACATGCAGTTGTGTAACAGGTGAATAACGCAGTATGAGTATACTCTTCTTAAAGCACAGTTTGGCAAGACCGAGACTCCCAGAGAATTATCTAGCCCACTGTTGGGTAGGGACTGTCTCTATATGTTGCCAACTTGTACTTCCCAAGCGCTTAGTACAGTGCTCTGCACACAGTAAGCGCTCAATAAATACGGTTGATGATGATCTAGCATTTCTCTGCGCCCCCCAGCAAGACACACACACCCTCTCCAGTCCTCTTTCTTCTCCCTAACAAATCCTGAATACTGCCTCTTCCCCCTTGACATCATATACTTACTTTCTTTATAACAACGCCCGTTTTCTTCCCACATCCTTTTCTTTTTGTTTTTCCATCATCCTATTACCATTCAAGGATATTTCCTTTATTAGCTTTACTCTCAAATATAAAATTTTAAATTACTCCCTCAAACTTCATAGGTGACCAGTGGAGATCTCAATCCTAAGTGTGATTCAAGATTTTAGGAGTGTCAAACATACAATCTTTCCAGAATCTGTCTATGGGAATATTCACCTATCAATTTCACTGGGGCTAGCCTGCTTGGGAAGTATAGTTCATAAATAATATTTTATTGCCCGTTCTCTGGTACAAAATGATCTATCTTGACAAAATAGACTTAATACAAGTTGACTGAAAATTCAATATTTCCTGAATCAGTATGATTGGAAGCCTATGATATGACCATCACGAGATTTCAATTTTCTCAATCACTATTAATCTCTGGCCAATTCCGAACATCACCTTCTCTTCTTTGGCATTTCTCCTTATCCAAGTGGTCCTCATGTATTCATGCTGATGTAGCTTATCTTAGGGTAGAGGCACTTACTATGTGTCAAGCACTGTGTTCGCTGGGGAAATTGACCCCAGATGGGCAAGTGTCTTGCTCAAGGACAAGATGGAGATGATATTAGAACCTTTATCGCTTAACTCCCCAATCCTCTGCTCTATCCATGCACCTTCTACTACCTACTTATTGGACATGCCCCATTTAAATCATCATCATATTGCTAATAATTGTGGTATTTGTTAAGTGCTTATATTATGTGCCTAACACTGTACTAAGCACTGGGATAGATACAAGATCATCAGGTCCCACATGGGGCACACAGCCTAAGTAGGAGGGAGAACAGGTATCGATCGAACCCCCACTTTACAGATGAAGGATCAGAGGCACAGAGAAGCGACCTGCCCAAGGTCACTTAATCATGACTATTTAATCGTATTTATTAATACGATTATTAAGAGAAGCAGCGTGGCTCAGTGGAAAGAGCACGGGCTTGGGAGCCAGGTCATGGGTTCTAATCCCAGCTCTGCCACTTGTCAGCTGTGTGACTTTGGGCAAGTCACTTAACTTCTCTGGGCCTCACGTACCTCATCTGTAAAATGGGGATTAAGACTGTGAGCCATCTGTGGGACAACCTGATCACCTTGTAACCTCCCCAGCGCTTAGAACAGTGCTTTGCACAGAGTAAGCACTTAATAAATGCCATCATTATTATTATCATTCTCTGTGCCTCAGTTCCCTCATCTGGAAAATGGGGATTAAGACTGTGAGCCCCACGAGGGACAACCTGATCGCCCTGTATCCTCCCCAGAGCTTAGAACAGTGCTTTGCATATAGTAAGTGCTTAACAAATGCCATTATTATTATTATTATTATTATTAAGTGCACACTGTGTGCAGAGCACTGTATTAAGCACCTGGGAGTGTACAAAGTAACAATAAACAGACACATTCCCTGACTACAATGAGTTTACGAGCTAAACTAACAACTTAATGGCATAAAATTCTCATTGGGATATATTCCAACTTAACCTCATCCGTCATTTTTTTTCACTGCATTGTTTTGATGATAACGGTTTCAGAAAAAAGTCCACATTTTAGTTATCATTTCAAACTACATTTACACCTATGATATCCAAATTGAGTTTTCAAATCTGCATACTTTCATCATATGCAAATAAGTGATCTCTCTAGGGTAAAAAAACAGCTTCATGAGGTTGACAAAATAGCCTTTGCAATTGTTAAAGCAGAACAAAATTTTTCTCCTGTTGTTTACTGATGATTTCTGACTAGTTTCTGCAAATATGACCTTCCATGCAAAGGCAAGTGCTAAAGCCGCTATCTGAGCAAAATGTCTCTTTGTCAGAGGTAGTGTGTGTCGGGGGAGCGGGGGGATGAGGTCTCTACTTGGACTCAAATTTCTATGGAAGCACTGGTTACTGTTTACTAATTAGAAATGGAGTGATTTTCTTAGAGGGAATGTTTTGAGAATATTGTAACACCTAGAAATATGAACATGAGGCCAGGAATTGAGGGTAGCAAAAGTGATAGTACAGCAAAGGATATTACATACAGACAGTTTGAGGAAGGGATTACTGGCCACATACAGGTTTTATCAGCTATGCTTGATCAAATCATACAGCAAGTAGTGCTATCTTCTAACCCCAAAGTGTGGACACGCATACACAAACACACACACACATCCAGAAACTGCAGCGATTTTGCTAGACTTAGCTGTTAAGTAAATATTTAACAACAGATTTGAAACAGGTTAAAATTTAAACCGATTGGCAGTGTGTCTGACTTACCAGGTGCTGAGTGGTAAATAATCCTAACTGACCTTTTCCACATTGCTGTTGGAATGAAGCAAGGCCACGCAGTAGATCCAGTCCTATTCAACTGATTCTATGCTATCCTGCTTCAGGATTCAATAAGAATAATTGTGGTATTTGTTAAGCTGTACTAAGCGCTGGGGTGAAGACAAGCCAATCAAGTTGGACAAAGTCCCTGTCCCCTGTGGGGCTCACTGTCCTGAACCCCATTTTACAGATGAGGTAACTGAGACCCGGAGAAGTGAAGTGACTTGCCCAAGATCACACACAGATAAGTGGCGGAGCTGGGATTAGAACCCATGACCCACGGCCCAGTACACCATGCTCTTCTCTAAGAGCTCTGAGTGCTAGCATTAGACTACTTTTCCTCAATGGGCAAGGAGCATCGTTAAAAGTTTTGAGAAGGTGGCTTGAGAAAGCGGATTGAGAACGGTTACATACAAATGACTATGCTCTATAGGCACACACAATAAGACGTGCCCATAATTATGAATTTCTTGGCAAATCCAATGCAGGGCTTTATACGGACAATAAACTTGAAGAAAACTCAAGTGATGCTTCAACCTACGCACCCTACAATCAAAAGGAAAACTGCTGCATAAAAAGATTTTCATTAACAATACAGCACTTAATGACTTCGGCAAGTCCTAAATGGTTTCCTACCCGGTGATGCCAGCTTGACTGAGTACAAAACACCGTCAAAAAGTACAGCTTGGCTTGAAGCAGAGCATAAAAAAGAGTTCATTGGCAATGAGCATCAAGCTTCATAACACGGTGAATGTGTATTAAGCCCATTACTCATTTAATCATTCAGTCGTATTTATTGAGAAGCAGCATGGCTCAACGGAAAGAGCCCGGGCTTTGGAGTCAGAGGTCACGGGTTCAAATCCCGGCTCCTCCAACTGTCAGCTGAGTGACTTTGGGCAAGTCACTTCACTTCTCTGTGCCTCAGTTCCCTCATCTGTAAAATGGGGATTAAGACTGTGGGACAACCTGATCACCTTGTAACCTCCCCAGTGCTTAGAACAGTGCTTTGCACATAGTAAGCGCTTAACAAATACCATCATTATCATTGAGTGCTTACTGTGTGCAAAACACTGCACTATGAGCTTGGGAGAGTACATTATAACAATAAACAAATATATTCCCTGCCCACAAAGAGCTTACATGACGTCCAATTGATGTCCAGTTGTTTATTTTGCTGCAGACCTCTAGCCCACATTCTGCCTCCAGCCTGGAACGCCATCCCTTCTCATATCCGACAGACAATTACTCTCCGCCCCTGCAAGGCCTTACTGAAGGCACATCTCCTCCAAGAGGTCTTCCCTGACTAAGTCCTCATTTCCTCTTTTCCCACCCTCTTCTGCGTTCCCCTGACTTGCTCCCTTTATTCACCACCCCGGCCCCAGCACAGCGCTTATGTACATATCCATAATTTATTTATTTATTTTACTGTCTGTCTCCCACTCTAGACTGTAAACTCGTTATGGGCAGGGAATGTGTCTGTTGCATTATTGTTTGTACTCTCCCAAGTGCTTTATACAGTGCCCTGCACATAATAAGTGCTCAATAAATATGACTGAAAGATACTGCTACAGAAAAAGCAGCATAATGGGTGGCAATCCAGAAAGGCTGATTGTGTGCGCTCTCTCTTTCTCCTCCACTTCCCCTTTCTCTCTCATTAGTCATGAGAACTGACACTAAACTGATAAAGATAGTACTGACTTGTTACCTTTTTTCAAAAATAGAACAGTGCTTAGCAGATAGTAATGAGCCAGGCACTGTACTGGGAAGCAGCGTGGCTCAGTGGAAAGAGCCTGGGCTTTGGAGCCAGAGGTCATGGGTTCAAATCCCAGCTCCGCCAACTGTCAGCTGCGTGACTTTGGGCAAGTCACTTTTAACTTCTCTTTGCCTCAGTTACCTCATCTGTAAAATGGGGATTAAGACTGTGAGCCCCCCGTGGGGCAACTTGATCGCCTTGTAACCTCCCCAGCGCTAGGAACAGTGCTTTGCACATAGTAAGCGCTTAATAAATACCATTAGTATTATTATTATTACTAAGCCCAGGGGTAGACACAAGCTAATCAGGTCGGACTCAGACCTGTCCTACATTGGGTCACAGTCTTCATCCCCATTTTACAGATGAGGTAACTGAAGCACAGGGAAGTTAAGTGACTAGCCCAAGGTCACACAGCAGACAACCAGGGGAACCGGGATTAGGACCGAGGCCCTTCTCACTCCCAGGCCCACGCTCTATCCACCAGGCAACACTGCCTTTCCTGAAGCAAAGCCTTCATGAAGATAGGGACACTAAAAGACTGCTCAAAAACAGAGACAGGCCCTTTATGGGACAAACCCATTAGCGCAGAAATAATTTATCCGTGTGAGAAATAGGTGACAATTAGGCTAATTGTCAATCCATACATCTTTACTCATTCCGTAAAGTGGTTCACACTCAATCCTCTGCATGTCCTCTCTTGTTTGAGACTTGTACAGAGACAGTCCCATACGACTGTTTTGAGGTAATTTTAAAGATGCTCAGCCTACATTTGGAAAAATGGTTGGGTCATTGAAATCATATTTTTACACCAGTTCACAGCTTCCTTTATGGAACTCTGAGTACTGCTGCATAGTACAGGTTGAACGAAACTAAGTTTATACATACCCCTACTTCACTCCTGTTGTTGGTCAGTCAATCAATTGAATTTATTAAGTGTCTTTTGGGTGTGCAGAACACTGTACTAAATGCTGGGAACATTACAGTGGGCCCAGTATGGGACACGGACTGTGTCCAACCAGTTTGACTTCTATCTTCCCCAGCACTTAGTAGAGTGGCTGGCGCATAGTAAGACCTTAACAAATACCATTAAACAACAACAACAGTAGAATTACTAGATATGATTCCTATTGTTGAGGAACTTACCAATTAGTAGGACAGAAAGAGAGAAGGAAGAATGGGGGTGTAAGTGCTACTATTATTATTATTAATAAATAAATAAATTATGGATATGTACATAAGTTACTTTGAGATTACAGGAGGGGTGAATAAAGGGTGCATAACCAAATGGAAGGGTGAGGCACAAGGGAGTGGAAGAATTAGGAAGGAGAGATAGAAATCTTAAAATATAGCCAACGACAGCGAAGAGCATGTTTGTTAGTAAGGCGAATGTCAGCCGGGTCACGGCACTAAGAGACAGCGTTGACGCTATGCTGAAATACTTGGGGAAATAAATGAGATCTCCACGTAAACAACCTTGCCATAGACCTTGCATCACGCTGCACCCCTGTCTGCCTTCTTGCCTACTTGTCCCTTCTGTCCCAGTGGGAAAACAACTAGCAGAGAAGAGAGAGTAGCCCACTAACGTTACAATCAATTCCTCCAGGCTTTCGGGAGACTCTACCCACTCCGACATTTCATATTAGCCTCCCATGCCAATTGGAACTGCTTTCATTCATTTTTATATTTCTTTTCTGTTTATATAAATTGGCAGCGATGATCTTCTGGTTCACCGTTAGCTGCTCCAGAGTGCTTGCACCGTTTGGTCATGGGTTCTAATCCAACCCCTGCCACCTGTCTGCTGTGTGACCTTGGGCAAGTTACTTCACTTCTCTGGGTCTCGGTTACCTCATCTGGAAAATGGGGACTGAGACTGTGAACCCCCACACGGGACAGGGACTGTGTCCAACCCCCTTTGCTTGTCTGCACCCCAGTGCTTAGAACAATGCCTGGCACAGACCAAGCTTTTAACAAATGCCATCATTATTATTATTATTTACTCTTATTTTTTGGTTCTGATCTTCCCATGGCTATTAAAAATGAAGTCAAAATAATTTTTTCAAATTGCCAGGGACAGGATTTTCTAAATGCAGAGCCTAGAGCATAGTTAATGGTGGCAAGCCATGTCATTCCTATATTCAATGTTCTATCACGTTTTTGTATTTATTCCTTCTTAGCCAAATTGTGGTTATCCTCTGCCCATAACTCTGTCCACTGATGCCTCTCATCAATTACATATGCTTTAAATTCAACTGCCAGACAAGATTATGTTTTTGTTTAAATTCAGTTCTTTCACTTGAGCTGATTTTTCTGTTTCTTATTCCAGTCCTTCTGTGATAAGGAATCTATAGAATTCCAAAATTCCAAAATCTGACAAATTCTTTAGCACTATTGGGTAAGTTCCAAAAGTGACATCTTTCCCCAAATAGCATACAGAATTTCAATCTGTAAAAGTGATTCTGAAACCTCCGAATGATCACGTTATAACTATTTTTCTCAGGCTCTCATAGATTAAGGCCACTGACAGCTCCTCTGTCATTACATTACAAATAGTACAACTGCTTTTAGGTTCATTCTGCTTCTTCTTGACAAGTCAAAATCCCTTTTAAAAGGTTTCTGGTACTGAGCAGAGAGAACCAACTTTAGTGTTAAGTCCTTTTAGCTATTTCATCCCTAAAGAGTCCTCTTTGTTAATTTACCAATCTGCATTTTCTTTTCAATTTTCTGGTATGGCAATGATAATAATAATAATAATTGTGGTATTTGTTAAGCACTTTGTGCCAGGCACTGTTCTATGCGCTGGGGTAGATACAAGGTAATTGGGTTGGACACAGTCCCTGTCCCATATTAGGCTCACTGTCTTAATTCCCATTTTACAGATGAGGTAACTGAGGCACAGAGAAGTGAAATGACTTGCCCAAGGTCACACAGCAGACAAGTGGAAGCATCAGGATTAGAACCCAGGTCCTTCTGACTCCCAGCCCCATGCTCTATCAACTAGGCCATGCTGGGACTTCATTTATAATCAGGTCAATAAGGGCATATTTATTAAGCAACAAATACTTTGTTCATTCAAATTATATAACTACATGAAACTGAGCAGTGCTCTTGCTCACTTCTTCGGTTTGCAGCTTGCTCCCCTAGAATTTCTCTCCCTCTCTAAAATTTACAATTTTAATCAGTCAATCAACAGTTTGTAGGGTACTATACAATGAGCTTAGGAGAATACAAGAGAAGACAAGATCCTGCCCACGAAGAACTTGCAACCTGGCTGGAAAGAAAATCAAGAAATAATTTACCCAGAGGAGGAAGTGCTCAAGTAGTATAGTATTATAAAATAATATGTACTAAAGTACAACGCAAAGTAATGAGTACAAAAGTCCCAAGGTAGGGCCAAAGTATGGGGCTGGCAGAATAGAGGATGTGATCTGGGAAGAAGAAAAATTAACCAGGAAAATCCCCACCCCATGAAAACCACCAATGCTTGTCCATTCACCTCTGTATCATTCATTCATTCAATCGTATTTATTGAGCGCTTACTGTGTGCAGAGCACTGTACTAAGCGCTTGGGAAGTCCAAGTTGGCAACATATAGAGATGGTCCCTACCCAACAGTGGGCTCACAGTCTAGAAGGGGAAGACAGAGAACAAAACAAAACATATTAACAAAACAAAATAAATAGAATAAATATGTACAGATAAAGTAAATGAATAAATAGAGTAATAAATATGTACAGACATATATACATATATACAGGTGCTGTGGGGAGGGGAAGGCGGTAAGGCGGGGGGGGGATGGGGAGGGGGAGGAGGGGGAAGAGGGGGAGAGGAAGGAGGGGACTCAGCCTGGGAAGGCCCCCTGGAGGAGGTGAGCTCTCAGTAGGGCTTTGAAGGGAGGAAGAGAGCTAGCTTGGCAGATGTGAGGAGGGAGGGCATTTCAGGCCAGGGAGAGGATGTGGGCCGGGGGTCGACGGTGGGACAGATGAGAACGAGGCCCGGTAAGGAGATTAGCGGCAGAGGAGCAGAGGGTGCGGGCTGGGCTGGAGAAGGAAAGAAGGGAGGTGAGGTAGGAGGGGGCGAGGTGATGGACAGCCTTGAGGGTGAGGGTGAGGAGTTTTTGCCTGATGCGTAGGTTGATTGGAAGCCACTGGAGATCAGAACAGAACAGAAACTCCTAACCACTGGTGTTAAAGTCACTTAATCAGCTCTCCCCAACCTATCTTAACTTGCGGGACTCCCCCTGTAAACTATAAGCTCCTTGAGGACAACGATCACATCTACCAATTTCACTGTATTGTACTTTTCTAAATTCTTAGTCCAGTGCTTTATAAATACTATTGATTGACTGATTGATTGATTACTACAACCCAGCCCATACACTTCACTCCTCTAACACCAACCTAGTCAGTGTACCTCAATCTCATCTGTCTTGCCGCTGACCCCTTGCCCACGTTCTCCCTCTGGCCTGGAACTCCCTTCCCCTTATCGAGTCACTTATTAAAATCACATCTCCACTAAGAGGCTTCCCCTAAGACCTCATTTTCCCAACCTCCCCTCCCCTCTGTGTTGCCTATACAATTGGAGCTGCATTCCTTAAGTGACTGATATTCACCTCATCCCTCACTGCACTTATGCATATATCTGCTTCTCATGTCTATATCTGTAATTTCTTCATTTATATTAGTATCTGTCTGCTCCTCTAGACTGCAAGACGTTTCAAGGATTAATCAATCAATCAATCATATTTACTGACTGCATACCATGTGCAGAGCACTGCACTAAGTGCTTGGGAGAGTACAATGTAACAACATAACAGAGTTGTTAGTCATGTTCCCCGTCCACAGTGAGCTTGCAGTCTAGAGCGGGAGACAGACATTATATAAATAAATTACAGATATGGCACGGAATGTGTCTGTTTATTGTTATATTGTACTTTCCCTAGCACATAGTACACTGCTCTGCACACAGTAAGTGCTCAATAAATACGACTGAATGATTTAACTGAATGAATTCAACCCACGTATTCAATCTGTAATAAAATCCTGTCAGTTCTACCTTCAGAACAATGTTAAAATCTTCCCTTGCCTCTCGCCCCCACCCCGCTTCAAAAAACCCAAAAGATGGTACTATGTTACCGCTACTATGCTGATGCAGGCATTTAATCTATCCCTTATCCTCCAGACCGTAAGCTCGTTGTGGGCAAGGAATGTGTCTATCGACTCTGTTATACTGTACTCTCCCAAGCGCTTTGGACAGTGTTCTGCACACAGTAAGCACTCACTCAGTACAATTGATTGATCCCACCTTGACTATGATATCAGCTGCGGCCCTGACCCCCCTGCCTCCTATCTCTCCCCACCCCAGTCCTAACTTCACTTGGCTGCCTAGAACATTTTTTTTTTTTAAAGTTCAGGCCAAAACTTTCCAGTCCTCAAGAACCTCCTGTGGTTGCTCACATGGCTCCCAACAGAAATTCCCTATCATTGGCTATAAAGCACTCAATCGACTTGCCCGCTCCTACCTCACCTCACTAATTTCCTACTATCTCCCAGCCCGCTTTGCTTCTCCCACGCCAACTGACAATCTGTACCTCAATCTCGTCTACACATATTCACCTGTGTCCTGCCTCTGGCCTGGAATTCCCCCTTCCATTTTATATGGCCGACCACCCCTCTGGCCACCTTCATAGTCTTATTAAAACCACATCTCTTCCAAGAGGCCTTCCCCGACCAAGTCCTAATTTTTCCTACTCCCTCTCCCTCTGCATCACTCTTGCACTTGGATTTGCACCCTTTAAGCCCTTGACATTCATCACATCCTCAGCCCTATGGCAATGATGTACATATATTCATTCAATAGTATTTATTGAGCACTTACTGTGTGCAGAGCACTGTACTAAGTGCTTGGAAAGTACAATTCAGCAATAAAGAGAGACAATCCTTGCCCACAATGGGCTTATACTCTGGGGGGGATGGGGAGACAGACATCAAAACTAGTAAACAGGCATCGATATGAATAAATAGAATTTATTTATTTAAAATTTAAAATATTAATATATAATATTCATATGTATTTACATCAATATACTAATGTCTGTCTCCCTGGCTAGACTGTAAACTCCTTGTGGCCCAGGAAAGTGTCTACCAACTCTGTTATACAGTCCTCTCCCAAGCATGTAGTACAGTGCTCTACATACAGTAAGTGCTCAATACATACAGTTGATTGAGCTTATAAGAGGTCACTCTGGATAATGAAAAACTGTGTTCACAAGCACTTAGTACAGTATTAAGCATTCAATAAATACAATAAATTGGTCCAAGTAAGATGAGGAAGAAAAGATGAATATTAATGGCTGCTACATTAGGCATTAGGAATCGATTTTTCAATTTTTACTCCACGACTTTATTCTAGAAGAAAATCCCATTATATAGGGGATGGCATTTATGCTATATGCAAGGTAAGGCATTTTTCCGCGAAAAAAAGGATAAGGATATGCTGATTGGCTCTAGGACAAATAATTACACAAACCTATGCGCTTTGGAATCACCTAAATCATATCAAATGATTCTAATTAGAAAGAAATTAAATGCATAAGATTCTTCGCTTCTCAAGATAATTACGTGGGCATTGTAACGTAAATTATGGAACATGAATTTGTACTTTATTGATTACTCCCAAAACACTGCACGGGGACTCATTAGGACAGTATTTATAATAACAGTTCTGAGAAACAATTCCTAGCGAGGAGTAGTGTGGCCTAGTGGAGAGAGTACGGGCCTAGGAGGCAGAGGGTCTGGGTTCTAATTCTGGCTCTGCCAAATTGCTTGATGTGGGACCATGGGCAAGTCACTTAACTTCTCTGTGCCTCAATTTCCTCAACTGTAAAATGTGGATACCTGTTTTCCCTCCTACTCAGACTGTGTGCGACCTAACTTGTACCTTCCCCAGCACTTAGAACAGTGTTTGACACATAGTAAATGCTTAGTTAAATGAGAAGCAGTGTGGCTTACTGGCTTAGTGGAAAGAGTATGGACTTGAAAGTCAGAGGTTGTGGGTTCTGCTGTTAGGCTCTGCCACTTGTCAGCTGTGTGACTTTGGGCAATTTCACTTAACTTCTCTGAGCCTCAGTTACCTCATCTGTAAAATGGGGATTAAAACTGTGAGCCCCATCTGGGACAACCTGATTACCTTGTATCCCCCCCAGCGCTTAGAACAATGCTTGGCACATAGTAAGCGCTTAACAAATACCATTATTATTATTAATAACCAATACCATAAAAGAGAGGCCCTGAATTTTTGTTTGCCCAGCTCTTTATAACAATCAATTGGCATTTACTGAATGCTATCAGGCTTGGAAAAGTACAATACAATAAAGTTGATGGACGTGATCCTTGCTCTCAAGGAGTTTACAGTCTACAGGCATGGTAGAACAGACGCACTCAGAAAGGTAGCTCATCAGATTTCAGAGTGCATAGGTCATCACAATTACAGGAAACCCTGAGGCTCTAAGCACTGGCTGCTTGATGCCAAGCAGAGGAGAATGAAAATGAACACCCACCCCATCCTCTGCAAATCAGCAACTTGGTCAACTTTCTGCTACAGACTGTCATTTTTAATTACTCTTCTTTCAAGGATTTATTCCTATTCTATTAACTACAGCTTAGCGTTTTACACAGTACTATCAATCAATCAATCAATCGTATTTATTGAGTGCTTACTGTGTGCAGAGCACTGTACTAAGCGCTTGGGAAGTACAAGTTGGCAACATATAGAGACAGTCCCTACCCAACAGTGGGCTCACAGTCTAGAAGGGGGAGACAGAGAACAAAACTGAACACATTAACAAAATAAAATAAATAGAATAGATATGCACAAGATAAATAAATAAATAGAGTAATAAATATGTACAAACATATATACATATACACAGGTGCTGTGAGGAAGGGAAGGAGATAAGACGGGGGGATGGAAAGGGGGACGAGGGGGAGAGGAAGGAGAGGGCTTAGTCTGCGAAGGCCTCCTGGAGGAGGTGAGCTCTCAGTAGGGCCTTGAAGGGAGGAAGAGAGCTAGCTTGGCGGATGGGCAGAGGGAGGGCATTCCAGGCCCGGGGGATGACGTGGGCCGGGGGTCGACGGCGGGACAGGTGAGAACGAGGCCTGGTGAGGAGATTAGCGGCACAAGAGCAGAGGGTGCGGGCTGGGCAGGGAGGTGAGGTAGGAGGAGGTGAGGTGATGGACAGCCGTGAAGCCCAGAGTGAGGAGTTTCTGCCTGATGTGCAGACTGATTGGTAGCCACTGGAGATTTTTGAGGAGGGGAGTAACATGCCCAGAGCGTTTCTGGACAAAGATAATCCGGGCAGCAGCATTAAGTATGGATTGAAGTGGGGAGAGACACGAGGATGGGAGATCAGAGAGAAGGCTGATGCAGTAGTCCAGACGGGATAGGATGAGAGCTTGAACAAGCAGGGTAGCGGTATGGATGGAGAGGAAAGGGCGGATCTTGGCAATGTTGCGGAGCTGAGACCAGCAGGTTTTGGTGACGGCTTGGATGTGGGGGTGAATGAGGGAGCGGAGTCGAGGATGACACCAAGGTTGCGGGCTTGTGAGACGGGAAGGATGGTAGTGCCGTCAACAGTGATGGCTACCTTTGATAGCCCATTTCTTGGCTTTTAAAAATGGGAGAAAATCAAAGTTTAACTAGCAAATTAAGAAGGCTCAAGCTGTGCTCACTATGCCAAAAAAAGATCATACTAAGGAAACACTCTGTATCATCTTCTGGTCTATGGACACTTTGCTACTGCAGCTGCTAGCAATTTATTATACAAAGTCAGACATAGGAGAAGCAAAATCTGCTGTTAAAGCACAAATAAAGTATTATTAAATGCATAAATACAGATGTTTCAAACCTGTGCATGAGAAAAACTTCTATTACCTTGGAATAAGTCAGGATGGGGAGGGTTGAAATGGCTGTTCAAAGTTTAAAGTAAAAAAGTCTGATTCGGGCGAGGTTGCTGAAATTCAGGTTCCTATGACACTTTCCAGAGGAACACAATTCACATTCTGAAATACTGCAAGTGTACTTTTATGGTACTTCTAGACTGTGAGCCCGTTGTTGGGTAGGGACCGTCTCTATATGTTGCCAATTTGTACTTCCCAAGCGCTTAATACAGTGTTCTGCACACAGTAAGTGCTCAATAAATACGATTGAATGAATGAATGGTACCATTACACATTTGGCGCTAAAAGATGTTGACTGAATACAAGAGAAAAGGTTGGATTTCCAAATTCATGTTTCCTCCTTTTAGATCACCCCCACTCCTTAACTTTCCCTCTTTGCTAGCAAACAAATCCTCTGAGTGCATGAATAAAGGCTATTGCGGTCAATGTTCTGTGGAAAGTTTCCCATCAGCCTGAATGTTCCCGGGATAACCCTGCCAAGAGAAAATCTCCCTCCTCAAAAGAAGCTCTTCTAAGGAACCCTTTGGCTGCTGAGAAAAACTTGAGAGTAGTTCAAGACTACTCTGGGTTTTACTGTGCTAAGGACAGAAAGAAAGGTGAGGCAGATAGGCACCGGTTCTCAACACTGCATCCTGGGTTTTTTAATCTTCCTCCAATCTCGACCGCATTGATACTCACTTGCTGGTTATTTCTTTACTTTTCCTGCTTCAATCTGAAGCCCCCTCGGCATATTTTTTTCCCTTTCACTCACTAACTCTGTCCCTGGCAACCATCTGAATATCTATTTTTTTTAAATTGTATTTTAAGGAGCACACCCTCCTTTTCCTACCCATCTGCCTCCCGTCTGCCTCCAGCTGATAGCTGCCCTCCCCCTCCCCCAACGATCCTGTGGGAAAGCCTAAATGAGATCTCCGGATCCAACCTTCTCCAGGAGACTCCTGAACTCAATTGGCTCTAATCTGAAACCCACAGAGCGAATGGGGTATCATCCAAGTGTCTACATTAGAGTACCTGAATATCTGCACTGTGCGAGTAATGTTACCGGGAATTGTATGTGCAAATACAGATCACAATTTAGAGCCTTGTAATAACTTGACACAGCATATTAGGCATTCTAATCTAGTCAGGTCTCATTACCGAAATTATGGATGAGGTTGCTGGCGATAAATAAGTCGAGCATTAGGATATTAATATTTTACTCTTAAATGACTGAGAAGGCTGTTGATTGCCTTCCGCTGTATCCTCAGCTAATAAGATCGACGTTGCAGATGTTCATGTATGCGGCATTGATGTTTAATGGTGCATATGATGCTCTTAGGTGGTTCCCATAACCTTGCTTTGTCTGCTATGAGCTGACTCAATTGATATGATAATAGAGAAAAGAGGCCTGAAACAAGCTGGGCTGTACTGGCACAATTTGCATAGCCTTTAAATTTGCCATTATCGGATAGCCAACTGCTCCTAAACATTCTTGCTCAGTTGTCACTGACGACACTGTGTTAGGCTGGGGAAGAGGAACAATATTTTGAAACCGGCCACGATGGTGGGGGTATCACTTCCTGCAGGGTTTTGTTTTCTCTCCATCAAACGAGGGGCTCTCCAAGCGCGCTTGGAAAGCCAATGCTTGGAAGTTTTACAATGCCCCTTGTGATCAATTGCTATAAGCAAAACTACGGAGTGGGCAGACATCGTTTAAAAGGGCCAAAGCTATGGAGTAGGCAGACATCATTTAAAAGGGCCACAGTCCAATGATTGCAGCTGCAGCTTTTTACTGAGATTATATTTGGGCGAAATTCAGATTCCCTATCTGGAACATCAGAAATGAATCTGTTAATTCTGAGCCACCTTGCTAATTCTGAATTTTCAGTGCATTCCTAGCTGAAGGGTATCCTCCTTTGGGATTTAGCTGCTCATATATTGGTTAGATGACAGATGTATAGAGATATTCTGTAGATATTTTTGTACCATCAAAGAAGTTTCTACTGCACAGCTTTGAAATAAATAAAACAGAGACTCCATCAAAAAGAAAGCAAGCTGTTCTAGAAAATTAGAAGAAGAACTGGTTAAGGATACGAAAAGGGGGTTGTTCAGTGGCACCTCAATGATGCACAGAAATAAATTTGTACTTCCAATTTGTACTTCCCAAGCGCTTAGTACAGTGCTCTGCACACAGTAAGCGCTCAATAAATACGATTGATGATGATGATGATAAATTCTAAAGCAAATCTTGGGCAGTTGCTGGTCCTGAACAAAAATGAGAAGCATTTGGGAAAACAGGAAATCATACAAGTACTAAGACTCTTTGAGGGTGGAATAGTTGGGAGTAGCCTAGAACATTGGGATGAAAGGTCAGCAAATTACCACTTTCCAAAAAACGAAGTGAGAGGAGCAAGAAATAGCACCCTGTCAAACAGGGAAGCAAGAAAAAACAAGTTGCTAACAAATTGGATGGGAAAAGGAATTTAAAATCCGAAAGTGGACGATATGCTGTGAATTCATTTTTTCAATTAAGAAAAACCATGAGCAACCCAGTAGAATGCAAGGCCTTGTAATTACACTGTAATACCTTGTAATTAGAACAGCAAACCTTGGAAAAAGACTTGGTTCAAAGGCATCTAAGGGAATATTTGGCATGCTAAAGTTAATGGAATTTTTGAACCCATTCACTGGCAGGTCCAGACCAGATATAACCCTTGTTTGACAACTAATTTAGAAGAAGGATGAACTAACCTACTTAATGAAACTAGAGAAATATCAGAAGGCTGGTAATATGCAAATGCAGAACTTCAAAAACCGTTAGAAAATGATCCTAAAGACGGTTTGTAAACGTGGTCATCGACATTAACATAAATTCCATGGATTTGTAAGTGTTTTTTCAAACTAACTTCAAAACTGTTGAAAGAAGGTGAGAAAAACGGCATACTTGGATTTGACACTCTCTCCCATTTAGCCTGAATTTTGTATAGACAATCTGATGGGAAAGGTTTAAAAAAACATAAAAGATGAATGCTGACACACCCAGACGGAAAGAAGATCAGTGTGGCTGCCAGTGACCTGCCAGTGAGCGTGGAGTCAGAGGTCATGGGTTCAAATCCCGGCTCCACCACTTGTCAGCTGTGTGACTTTGGGCAAGTCACTTCACTTCTCTGTGCCTCAGTTACCTCTCTGTAAAATGGGAATTAAGACTGTGAGCCCCACATGGGACAACCTGATCACCTTGTAAATTCCCCAGCGCTTAGAACAGTGCTTTGCACATAGTAAGCACTTAATAAATGCCATTATCATTATTATTAAGATGCCTAGCAGGATGAAGCTAAGAGCTAATTTTATTTTACAGGTTTCTTAATAGCTAGAAGAGGGAATGAGCAGCCTCGCTACTGGAATTTCAATTAAGCACATTCATTGAGCACTTACTGTGTGCACAGCACTGCACTAATAATAATAATGATGGCATTTATTAAGCGCTTACTATGTGCAAAGCACTGTTCTAAGCACTGGGGAGGTTACAAGGTGATCAGGTTGTCCCATGGGGGGCTCACAGTCTTACTCCCCATTTTACAGATGAGGTAACTGAGGCACACAGAGAAGTAAAATCATCATCAATCGTATTTATTGAGCGCTTAGTATGTGCAGAGCACTGTATTAAGTGCTTGGGAAGTACAAATTGGCAACATATAGAGACAGTCCCTACCCAACAGTGGGCTCACAGTCTAAAAGTTAAATGACTTGTCCAAAGTCACACAGCTGACACTTGGCAGAGCCGGGATTTGAACCCATGATCTCTGATTCTAAAGCCCGTGCTCTTTCCACTGAGCCATGCTGCTTCTCCACTAAATACTTGGGAGAGTACAACATGACAGAGTTGGTAGATACGTTCCCTGCCCACAGTGAGTTTAGTCTTACACCTGTTACCTGCACTTCCTCGCCTTCAATTCTCTCTGTGACCCCCTCTGGTGTGGCTTCCACCCCCTTCATTCTGTGGAAACTGCCCTCTCTCAAAGTCACCAGTGATATCCTTCTTCCAAATCCAATGGCCTTTACTCCAATCTAACCCCTCCTCTGAATTTTTACCAAGAAAACTCTCTGGACACACTACCAGAACGACTGCAGATGGAAGTGGGGTGTTCCAGGATAGAGGTGTCCATGGTGTCTCTATGGGTCGGACATGACTCAACAGCATAAAACAACAACAATCCCTCCTCAATCTCTCAGCTGCCTTTGACACTGTGGCCCACCCCCTTCTCCTAAAACACATTATCAATCAATCAAAGTATTTATTGAGCACTTACTGTGTGCAGAGCACTGTACTAAGCGCTTGGGAAGTACAAGTTGGCAACATATAGAGACAGTCCCTACCCAACAGTGGGCTCACTGTCTAGAAGACATTATCTAAATTTGGCTTCATTGACACTGTCCTTTCCTGATTCTCAGAGAAGCAGTATGGCCTAGTTGCAAGAGCACAGGCTTGGGAGCCAGAAGTTGTGGGTTCTAATCCCGGCTCCGCCGCTAGTCTGCTGTGTGACTTTGGGCCAGTCACTTAACTTCTCTGTGGCTCAGTTACCTCATCTGTAAAATGGGGATTAAGACTGAGAGCCCCATGTAGTACAGCCTGATGACTGTGTATCTACCCCAGCACTTAGAATAGTGCTTGGCACATAGTAAGCGCTTAACAAATGCCATTATTATTATTAGTATATTATTATAGAGATGATCCTTTTTTAAAAAAATGGTATATAAGCTAACCAGATTGGAAAAGGCCATTTCCCACACGGGGCTCCCTCTTACTCCCCATTTTCCAAATGAGGTAACTGAGGCACCGAGAAGTTAAGTGACTTGCCCAAGGTCATGCAGCTGGTGAGTGGTGAAGCCAGGATACTTGCTTTTCCCTATCTCACAGAAATTTTGTGAGGACAAAAATGAGATAAATAATGTAGAGAGGTTTATATATATCACTTTTATTCCCAAATCTCTCTACATTATTTACCTCATTTATATGTATTATATATAATATACATATATATAAAATCAGGGTTCTTAGACATCAAATCCCCAAAACAAGCACTATTGGTGGCAATGGAACTAGCCATCCTCCTTTTTTTTCTTGGATCTTAGTTTTAGTGTGAAATGTTTCTTGCAGAGTTCTGATTTATAGTCTGTCTAAGCCTAACCAATAGACTTAATCACTGAGTAACTAGAGTTATAAGTTCACATTTTTCTCAACCTTGGCCTGGAGGACATTATCAGAAAGCCATTAACAGGTTGGAATGAAAAGAAAAGCTAATTTATAAAAGCAAAAGGGTAAAAAGGTAAAAAAGGAAGTTTTATGAATAGTATTGATTATGACCTAGGGCACCAGAGGCATTAATTTCTCTGCAGCCCTCCTACGACAAAATGTTAATGCCAACATTTAACTGATCTTCTATGAAACCTGTTTAATACTCAATTTAGAAATGTTATACACTGAAAGCAACCACAAAGAATTAGCCCAATACAAATATCAATCGATGATAATAATAATAACTATGGCATTTGTTAAGCACTTACTTTGTGCCAGACACTGTACTAAGTGCTGGGGTAGATATAAGCAAATCGGGTTGGACACAGTCCCTGTCCCACGTGGGGCTCACAGTCTCGATCCCCATTTTACGGATGAGATAACTGAGGTATGGAGAAGCGAAGTGATGTGCCCAAGGTCACACAGCAGATAAGTGGCAGCGCCGGAATCAGAATCCATGACCTTCTGACTCGCAGCCCCATGCTCTATCCACTGTCCGCTGCTTCTCATGATGTTTATTGAGTGCTTAATATGAGCAGAACACTATTCTAAGAACTTGGAGAGTACAATAAAACAGAATTAGCAGACATGTTCCCTGAACAAAACGAGCTCAGTATAGTTTTTAAAGCTCTGCAAGCAAATTCTCCTTAAGAAGATGAGTCCAAGCTGCAGACTGTGAACCCATTGTTGGGTAGGGACCGTCTCTATATGTTGCCAACTTGTACTTCCCAAGCGCTTAGTACAGTGCTCTGCACACAGTAAGCGCTCATTAAATATGATTGAATGAATGAATACTACCAAACATGATTCATCCTGACTTGGGTGGCAGAGTGCTGCTTCTCCAAAAGCAAACTGGCTGTATAAGAAAAGTGATTCAGTGATTACTGCATTTTCTAAGGCTATGGCTAGAGGATTTGAAAGACTCCATAATTGCATTTAGGTTAACTTCATCTTTAATGTGAACCTATACTGATTAGTGTATTAAGGTTTTCAGAGAGTTGGCCTGGCGTTAAAGACAGAATATCCTGAGAGTGGCTAGGGAAATCCCTGCAGTAATACTATTCCAACTCTGATTTCAGGAACCATTTCTATACACAGAGGGGCTTTTGAAAGCTTTAGGGTCTGTTGTAAGATTTTTTTTTTCCCTCAGCCACAACAAAAACCTTTCCAGGTCTATTGCACCTTTAGTGGAATGGACTTATATTTCTTATAGAATATTACTCTTCTAAAGTATCTTTCCTTGGCCTGTGTTTCTGTATTCACTTCAGGGATTTAACAGAACAGCTGCAGCTCGGCTTCTCCCAAGAACGCTACCAGTGTGAATTTCCTAAACACCACACCAATCTCTAGTTTAATGGGCCCCATTTGGGTGTGATGGACTTCAAAGTCAAGCAGAAAATGCCTATGTCATGTTGCCATACATACCTCAGAAAACTTCCCAAATTTGGCCTACACTAGCCTCCTTTTAATGACCATTAGTAGGCAACAAAAACTGGACACTAGCAACAACAGCCATTATCTTAGCTGTTGATCTAAAAATAATGGCCGTTCTGCAAGCGAACTACATCCTATTTCATTCCCTACATATTTCCCCCCCCGGTCTCCCCCCAACTAAAACCACATCAGCCACAAGGCTGCAGGATTCGCCCTTTCTTCAGGGAAGGGAGCCGGCCCTCTGTCTTGTTTTGACAATCCACATAAGCCGTTTCTGCACACGCATGTAACATCTTGAGCCGGGCTGAATTTCCAAGGCGTGAATTTGACAAGACTGTATTGGGAGTATGGGAAAATTCTGTAGAGTTCACACAGAATATCATGAACTTAGAAAAGCATACTTGTGTCATCTCAGTCTAAATCAGGAAGTTGGCTCATAAGTAATGTCTGGCTCAGCTTGTGAGTACAGGCTTTCCCCCTCTTGCCCCCGATGCTTTTCTCGCAGAGCTTTGGGGGCAGGAATTAGCCGGCCAGTTCCACTCAGCCCCTTTGAGCCGGAGAGGGGCCAAGCTAGAACCAAGAGAGCCGCTCCAATCTTTGTTCTCTTTGGGTCGGAGGCGGACTCATCCAGCCTGACGGCTGGTGGGAATACCGTCCTCCTCAAAGACAGGCAGAGCGAGTTGGAGCTGCTCTCATCCTTTCCCCCACCCCTCAGTCCCCTGCCAAGATGGAGAGCTGCCTCCTTGTCCCGCTCCGACTCCGCGCTGGCGGCCCACCTGCCCTCAGCAACTGGTAACAGGGCAAAGATGGACCAGCCACGGGTCCATGGGTGCCCCATGGTAGGCGGAAAGAGCAGCCCTAGAAAAGAGGAAGATTTATTGTCTGAAACACGCCAGGTCTGGAGCAGCTAAGTTACATGGCAGCAGCGGCACAGAAGGAGTAGGAGGAGGGCCAGAGTGAGACGGCAATAATTTAACAGGCAAGGAACTTTACAACTCTGGAAACTTCCCTCCCCACTTCCCAAAAGAAAACAAGAATAAGTTAATTCTCCCTCTTTCCCGCTACAATCTTTCTTTTTCTCCTCTCCTTCCTCCCCCTCTCTTTTTTTTTAATGGCATTTATTAAGCGCTTACTACGTGCAAAGCACTGTTCTAAGTGCTGGAGAGGTTACAAGGTGATCAGGTTGTCCCACGGAGGGCTCACAGTCTTAATCCCCATTTTCCAGATGAGGTAACTGAGGCCCAGAGAAGTGAAGTGACTTGCCCAAAGTCACACAGCTGACAATTGGCGGAGCCGGGATTTGAACCCATGACCTCTGACTCCAAAGCCCGCGCTCTTTCCATTGAGCCACGCTGCTTCTCCTCTCTTCCTCTTCATCCTCCTTTATCCCTCACCCTTTCCCTCTCTTTCCTGCTCTCTACCTCTCTGTCCTTTCTAAATTCCATCGGAAATGGCAACGAATGTATAATATTAACTTTAGATTCTTCTTAGCAGTATTATCTCATAATTAGGCTCCCACAGTAAAATCAGCTACATTAATGTGTTTAAATTGCGTGATTGGTACTTTGGGAGGCAACTGCTCAAAGCTTTATTGAGTTTAGCTCTTCGGAAAGAAAAGGTTGCCCACCTTTGGTTTAAAGAATCTAAGCAAAGTGAATGGAAAGAGCTAGCATTGGGGCATGGAAGATGTGCTCTTTTCCCCTTGACATGGACCTGTTTCATTCTATTTCACTCCAGGGTGACTATTATAATGGTATTTATTGAGCAGCAGCATGGCCTAGTGAAAAGAGCACAAGCCTGGGAGTCAGAGGTCCTGGGTTCTAATTCTGGTTCTGCTACCTGTCTGCTGTGTGACCTTTGGAAAGTTACTTGGCTTTTATGTGCCTCAGTTTCCTCATCTGTCAAATTAAGATTAAATCCTAATCCCTCCTACTTAGCCTGGGAGCCCCGTGTGAACAGGGACTCTGTCCACCCTGATTATTTTGTTTCCACCTTAGTGCTTAGTACAGTGCTTGGCACACAGTAAGCACTCGACTACCACCATCATTTATTAAATGCTTACTAAGTACCAAGCACTGTGCTAAATACTGGGGCAGATGCAACATAATCATATTGGATACAGTAGAGGCTCACCACCTAAGAGGAAGGGAGAGCAAGTATCCTAAACTCTCTGTGCCTCAGTTTCTTCACCTGCAAAAAGGGGACATGACCTGCCCTTGGCTCTTCAGCAGACCAGTGGTGATGGGCTGGGTGACTAGAACCCAGGTGTTCGAATTCCTCATCAATGCTCTTTCCCCTTGGCCATCCTGCCTAACAAATCATCTTTAACAATCCAAAAACATCATTACCATCATCACTGGTCCATTGATTGCAAACCGGCATGTGCGTGGCCCACGAAATGATACTGTAATGCGACAACAATGTATGCTCCTCAACAACATCTCTAAATTGCATATCCAAAGAGTAACAGCAGAGCCAGTGAGCATCTGATGGGTGCCAGCCCTCTGTTGATACTGCCAGCCTTGTCATTCAGAAATGCGTAATTACACACTTTCGTCATTAACTGCTGCTTGGGAGTTCCTCAAACAAAAATATTTGAAACCAATTGAACAATAAATGATTTTCAATGATTATACACCCAGTTCTCCTATGACCCACGGTTGCATTCTTGAAAAACTCACATTCTAGTATTCATCCTGATGCTACACGTAGGCACACAAACCATGTGGGCTGAATCTGATCAGGCTGCCTTGTGGGATGAACATTTCCTGGTTTTCTAAGAACATTCCAGCCAAAATACAAGGTGAAAACACAGGCTATGGCCCACCTGGCCATAATAGGGTTGCTGGAGCATTTAGATCTTCTCTCTAATTATTTCACATGTGCTCAATGATGTTTGTTTTTAAAGAACAAATCATTCCTTCTCTCTCACAGCCCACACATTTATAACAACCAGTCCCTATGCCAGTCCACGGTAGTAAATTTGGTCACTGAATCTAATCTAGCTTTTTCCAATTTTTAGACTGTTTTGTGTAATATAAGCCTTGTATGGTTGTCTCATTCACAAAAAACAGCCTCAACTGGTATGTCAATTTTGCCCTAGATGTATGACAGCCTTTCCTAGAGCTTCGGACCTCTATGACATTTTGAGAGCATAATTCAGTTTCTTTCTTGAACATGCCATTTTCCATCCCCGCCTTCCTCTCAAACTTCCAAGCTCCCAGACCATTTGGAAACCCTCTTTTGTCTGCATGGAGTTGTGAGGAGACGGCAGGGTGGGTGACACTGTATTATGGTAAGCTCACTGTGGGCAGCGAATGTAACTGCTAATTTTGTTGTATCGTGCTCTTCCAAGTGCTTAGCACAGGGCCCTGCACAACGCAAATGCTCAATAAATACCGCTGATTGACTAATTGTTTGATTGGGGAAGGTGAGTCCCACCCGAAGGCTTGAGGGAAGTCAGAAGTCCAGGGCAAATAGCCTTGCAGCTCTTCCTCTGACGGAGTGTGGGTGTCTATTGGGAGTCGCCTGGTGTGTGTGTAAGTGGGAGGGTGGGGGGGAAGCCACTTCCTATCCTGCCATCTATCATCATGGCAGATATTACTATTATCATTATTATTGTATTATTATTATTATTATTATTATATCAAGCACGTTCTAAGTGCTGGGGTAGATACATGGGGCTCACAGTCTGAGTAGGAAGGAGAACAGGTATTTAATCCCCATTTTACAGTTGCGGGAACTGAAGCACAGAGAAGAGACTTGCCCAAGGTCACTCAGCAAGCAATTAGCAGAGCCAGGATTAGAACTCAGGTCATCTAACTCCCAGGCCCTGGCTCTTCCCACACGGCCTCTCTAGTCTGTGAGCTCTTTGTGGGCAGGGAATGTGTATTTACCAACTCTGTTAAATTGTAACCCTCCCAATCAGTCAATCAATCAATCGGTTCATCAATGGTATTCACTGAGTACTTACTATGTGCACAGCACTGTACTAAGTGGATGGGAGAGTACAATACCATGGAATTAGTGGACATGTTCCCTGCCCATAATGCACGTACAGACCAAGCATTTAATACACTGCTCTGCATACAGTAATCACTCAATAAATACGGCTGATTGAATGAGTTTCCCAAGGTCACTTAGCAAGGAATTGGCAGAGCAGGGATTAGAACCCAAATCCTTTGATTTTACTAGGTCTGTGCTCTTTCTACTAGGTCATGCTGCTCTCTGAGATAAGCCTCGTTCCCTGCTGGGGAGCAGACAGAGGCTACCTTCCGGACCTTTGAAAACTGGGGGAAGGTAGGGGTACTTTCACACTAAGGACTGCCTGTCTCGAGTGCTGAGCTATTTGAAGGATGTTTTGTTTTGTTGTCTGTCACCCTCTTCTAGACTGTGAGCCCGTTGTTGGGTAGGGATCATCTCTACATGTTGCCGATTTGTACTTCCCAAGCGCTTAGTACAGTGCTGTGCGCACAGTAAGCACTCAATAAATACGATTGAATTAATACCATCTCTCCCCCCGCCCTGTTTTGAGTGTTGATTTTTTCTGCAACTGCCCTAGGCTTAGTGCATTGCCCAGTTGCACAGAGGCAATTAGTAAATGTGGTGATGATAATAATCATAAAAATAATGACAGTGACCAAAATATAGCCTACATTCCCCCCTGAAAAATAATGATATAATAACAATAATGATAATAATAGTAATAATACTTTTGTTATTTGTTGTGCCCTTACCATAAACCATGCACTGTAATAATAATAATAATGATGGCATTTGTTAAGCGCTATGTGCAAAGCACTGTTCTAAGCGCTGGAGGAAATACAAGGTGATCAGGTTGTCCCACGTGGGGCTCAAAGTCTTAATCCCCATTGTACAGATGAGGCTCACAGATGAGGTAACTGAGGCTCCGAGAAGTTAAGCGACTTGCCCAAGGTCACACAGCAGACATGTGGCAGAGCCAGGATTCGAACCCATGACCTCTGACTCCAAAGCCTGTGCTCTTTTCACTGAGCCACTGTACTAAGCGCTTGGGTGAATACAAGCAAATCGGGATGGACACAGTCCCTGTCCCACATAGGGCTCAGAGTCTCAATCCCCATTTTACAAATGAGGTAACTAGGCTCAGAGAAATGAAGTGACTTGCCCAAGGTCACACAGCAGACAAGTGGAAGAGCTGGGATTAGAACCCATGACCTTTTGACTTCCAGGCCTGTAATCTATCCACTACACTACGCCGCTTCTCTAAAAAGAGTATAATTAGAACAATTTTATTCCTTATGGATAAAGACTGAATTAAGACCATTAAATGCACAATCACCTAAGGAAAGGTCTGTTGAAAACACATCCAAGTTTAAATGTCAGTTTGGTTGATATTATGGCATTTATTTTTATTATGGTATTTGTTAATAATAATATTAACAACAATAATAATAATTGCCATACTTGTTAAGTACTTACTATGTGCCAGGCAATGTACTAAGCGCTGGGGTGGATACAAGGTTGGACATAGTACCTGCCCCATGTGGGGCTCACAGACTGAATCCTCATTTTACAGATGAGGTAACAGGCACAGAGAAGTGACTTGCCCAAGGTCACCCAGCAGACAAGTGTCAGAGGCAGGATTAGAACCCATGACCTTCTAACTCCCAAGCCTGTACCCTATCCACTATGCCATGTTAAGCCCTTACTATGTGCCAGGCACTTTTCTAAGTACTGGAGTACAAGCTAATCAATTTAGATGCAGTCCATGTCCTATACAGTCTTAATCCCCATTTTACAGGTGATGTAATAATAATAATAATGATAATATGATAATATTGCTATTTGTTAAGCGCTTACTATGTGACAAGCACTGTTCTAAGCACTGAGGTAAACACAGTTATCAGGTTGTTCCACGGTGGCTCTGTCTTAACCTGCATTTTACAGATGAGGTAACTGAGGCACAAAGAAGTGAGTGACTTGCCCAAGGTCACACAATAGACAAGCGGTGGTGCCGGGATTAAAACCCAGGTCCTTCGGACTCCCTGGACCGTCTTCTGCCCCCAAAATTTAAAGATAAGTTTACAAACAGCAGCCCGTCAAAGAGAGCCCTATGACCTCTATTAAGAAATACTTCAGATGCTAATACACGAAAACTATGCTCCCAAAGGCTTACTGAGACAACTGTTCAGTTGAGTGAAAAATGATTAATTTCTTTAACTTTCATAACTTCAGTGAGCACTTTAAAAAAACACACACCTGACTATAGATATATCAAAATGATATTATGGCACAATCCAGCAAACACAAAGCAATTTTGGATGAAAGTCTTTTGACTCTTCCTATTGTGACTCAGTACCCAAAGGGTCTTGATAAAAAAAAAAAAAGCCAAAGAGAAGAAGGATTTGCAAAGCTTACATATGGATTTGACATAAGGGCTTCAGGTCCCAAATCCCTCACAGAATCCAGAATAATGATGACTGAAATATTCCTGTTTATTGGATCGTAATAAATCACAATCCCGCTCTTTCCTACAGGGCATCCACACACTGAACCGAATTAACGATGAGAAGTCAGTGATGAAACAAAATAAGAGGCGACTGAACTAGATAGAGTAAGATAAATCACATAATTCCTTCCAGGAAATACTGTCATGTGAAGAATAGGTTCTGTAGGTAATGAGATTTTTCTTTTTAACCAAGGCCAAAGTACACATAACACTAGCTAGAAGCTTCACTGAATACACCTTTTAAACATCCTCCAGCAAATAGCTTGTCCTCTCGTCTAGTTATTCTTTCTATTTATTCTTTCCAGAGGTAGAGTCCAAAAAGGATACTTGACTATGTAGTGTTAGTCGCAAACTGTGGTGAAGGGGTGGTGATCAGTGGCAATTCTAGATCGCGTTTGGAGTGGACTCCGGTCAGGTTAGACATTATCAGCTTGTGTGTCCTCTACAAACATCAGAGAGGTTCAGCATTGAACTGAGCCTTCCCAGACTGAGCCCCCTCCTTCCTCTCCCCCTCCCCATCCCCCCACCTTACCTCCTTCCCCTCCCCACAGCACCTGTATATATGTTTATACATATTTATTGCTCTATTTTACGTGTACATATTTCTTATTCTATTTATTTTATTTTGTTAATAAGGTTTGTTTTGTTGTCTGTCTCCCCCTTCTAGACTGTGAGCCCGCTGTTGGGTAGGGACCGCCTCTATATGTTGCCAACTTAGACTTCCCAAGCGCTTAGTACAGTGCTCTGCACACAGTAAGCGCTCAATAAATACGATTGAATGAATGAATGAATACATATTCATGGCTAGTACATACGGACAAGAACCTTTCAGGTCACTCTCAGAATTTGGTAGGGGGCTGGTTGCTAGATATGCCCAATCAATCAATCAATCATATTTATTGAGCGCTTACTGTGTGCAGAGCACTGTACTAAGCGCTTGGGAAGTACAAGTTGGCAACATATAGAGATGGTCCCTACCCAACAGTGGGCTCCCAATGTGTCACTTGGCCCTAACCAACCTCTCTCTGATCATAAAAACCCCATTTTACACCTGGAGCTCTCCCCTGAGTGCAGACGGTTGCCTTGCAAAGATTATATGGTTCAAGAAGCATAATTACCATGAGCTAATTCGTAAATCAAACTGAGAGGTTTACCTAGACTTTTAAAAAAATCTCAGCGTTCAGAAATTAGAAAATAAACATACATAGCTATATATCTATAGGTGTATATAACTATCCCTCTATATAGATAACTATATATACACAGAATGTTTCCCAAAATTAAAGTACTTTCACATCAGCCTGCTAGATTGCACAATTCCCTAGGCCCCATACGCTGTTCATTTTGCAATGATGTCTGACATTACACTTTGGAAGCTCTAGTTCCTTACCCTTTTTGCCTCTTGGCAATGAAAACATTTCTGCCTACACAGGTACTAATTTCATAGACTGATGCTATGTTTGGATGGCAGAAACAAAGGATATCTAATTTTATTTTTTCTTGACACTATTTCTAATCTCTCCGGATCCATCAGCATTATGTCTGGGTCCTCACTGGGGATTTTGCAATACCTCCCATAAAATGTCACTACCACAATACTTTCTTTTCTTGACCATAACGAAAGGTAATGAAAGGTGTTTAATAAGATCCAATCACTTTGCTACAAACTTCTCCCGCACCTGGATGTTCACCTTTTATAGATGACTCTTTATGTACAGCCCTTAATGCATGTAACAGGGTTTATAATCTAGTCAATTATTAAAATCGAGGCAAAATACATTCTTGCCTCCAGTACCCTCCTGAAGGTCAAGCACATAGTGGGAAGCAGTGTGACCTAGTGGAAAGAGCACAGACCTCGGAGTCAGAGGACTGGGTTCTAATCCCAGCTCCACCACTTCTCTGCTGTATGACCTTGGCCAAGTCACTTCACTTTTCTGTGCTTCAGTTTGCTCATCTATAAAATGGAAATTCAATACCTGTTCTCCCTTCCAATTAATCTGAGAGATCCATGTGGGCCCTGATTATCTTGTATCTACCTTAGTGCTTAGTACAGTGCTTGGCACGTACAAAGCAATCAACTATTATTATTATTATTTATGATAATAACTTTGATACATTAATAATAATAAGCACCAGAGTATCTCCTTCATTTCATTATTTCTAGCAAGTATTATTCACACTACCCCTTCAACACAGATATCTCTTTACCTCCAGGCGATGGTTAGATTCCAAAAAGTGGTCCCCCGGCTCTGTGGCCAAATTCGTTAGAACTTAATTTGCAACAGATTTTAGAAGAAAAAACCCCCTCCACAAATCAGTACTAATTATACTGCCTAAAGTTAATAGGAAGGTAGAAACAAAGTAAGAAATTTCCATGTATGTGACATAATGACAAAGGCTGACAGCATTTCCAGTGCTTTTTAGGAGGGGCACATTTGACAGGCATTTTATGAACAATAATGCCATTTTCTGTCCAAAGCAATCACCCTGAAATAAGTTGTTTAATGGAACAGATGGGCTGAAGAGGATAAGGTGCTTCTCCCATCTCTCCACCAAAAAACATCTAGACTGTGCTCATTTCCCTTCGACACATCTCCCTGCACATTTTAGCAGCATCTCTGACCCGCAAATCTGAGGATCCAAACATACTTTAGGCAAGGATAAACTATGGAAGGTGGCAGGATCATTGATTTCCTTTTACTTGGGAGGGATTAAGTCATTCTCTGCTGAACTCTGCAAATTATGAGAGGGGCAAGAGGAACCACTACCCCTACATCAAATTATGTCTCATAGCTACCATATTCAAGTGCTGTAGCAAAAATTGTTCATATCATAGACCTTACCTCCTCTCTGCTCTGCTGATCTTTTCATTTTTGAGTAAACGGAAAGTGTTGACTTCAGACTAGACTGTAGGCTCCTTATGGAAAGGGATTGTGTCTACCAATACTATCATACTGTACTCTCCCAAGCGCTTAGTACACTGGTAGGGACCATCTCTATATGTTGCCAACTTGTACTTCCCAAGTGCCTAGTACAGTGCTCTGCACACAGTAAGCTCTCAATAAATACGATTGAATGAATGAATGAATGAATGCTCTGCATACAGTGGGCATTTAATGAACACGACTGACTGATTGACTTGTTACTAACCTATCATCTCCCCCAATAAAGACTTTAAACTCCTCAAAGAGGAGGACTAAGTCCTTTAGCACTGGCACATAAAAATAAAAATAATTATTATTTATAATAATAACAATAATAATAATGATAGTTATTAAAGCACTTTGTGTCAAGCACTGCTGTAAGCACCGGTGAAGATACAAGGTGATCGAGTTGGACACAGTCCCCGTCCCACAAGAAGCTCAGAGTAAATCTGAGGGAAGGGGATTTAATCCTTATTTTGTTCATTCATTCAACGTATTTATTGAGCACTTACCGTGCGCAGAGCACTGTACTAAGCACTTGAAAAGTACAATTCAGCAACAGAGACAATCCCTCCCCACAATGGGCTCACAGACTAAGCACTTGGAAAGTACAATTCAGCAACAAAGAGAGACAATCCCTGCCCACAATGGGCTCACAGTCTAGAAGGGGGAGAAAGACATCGAGACATGTAAACAGGCATCGATAGCATCAATATAAATAGAATCAAAGATATATATACACATCAAAACAACAGACATTAATATAAATAAATAGAATTATAGATATGTACATATATACGCAGATGAGGTAACAGGCATAGAAGCTAAGTGTCTTGCCCAAGGTCATACACCAGGCAAGTAGTGGAGGCTGGATTAGAATCCAGGTCCTCCATTTCCCAGGCCCGGGCTCTTTCCACTATGCTACGCTGCTTCCCTAGTGCCTAGAACAAAATATATTTGCTTTTATTTATAGCTGTTTTTCCAGCTTGAAGAAGTTGCCGCTGAGAATGAAATTCACCTATGGTGGTGGAAGCCCCTCTAGGGTAGGGACCATGTCTTCTTCATTTATTGCATTGTCCCAAGTACTTAGTACAGTGCTCTGCACACAGTGGGCACTCAATAAATACCGATAATGATGATGTTTATCAGCTCATAGCGATTCCCAGTCATCGATGAGGTGGAATCAAAACTGAAATCTGGGCTTCAAGACTCTCTATCATCTGATCTCTCACTAAGCTACTCCCCTTCATCTCTCCAACATGTTGGCTTCTGCTCTGTCACCCAGGTTCAATCAATTGATCAATCAATTGTATTTATTGAGTGCTTACTTTGTGCAGAGCACTGTACTAAGCACCTGGGAGAGGACAACAGCATTGGTAGACTCGTTCCCTAGCCATAACAGATTTGCAATCTAAAGGGGTGGACAGACATTAATAGGAATGAATAATTTATACTATATAATTTATAGATATATACGTAAGAGCTGTGGGGCTGAGGGTGGCTAGGAGAGTCTGCTAAAGGGCCCATTTCTGAACCTTGGTTTATAACTATTTCCATTTCCATCTTGTCAAACCACACCTAACCCATTCTTCAAAATTCCACTGAAGTCTCAGAGACTCATGCGGTTTTCTGGAATTAATGTCTCCTGGCTGTGGGCATTTCAATGGCAGCTTCCTGCAGCACTTAATCATCTCTAGAAAGTAATCATATGTTCATGTTGACTCCCATCCCCACTGCCCACAGCAGCAGCTGATTCAGACTTTAAGCATCTTCCGCAAACTCCCTCTTCCCCTGCCTTCCCCATCTCTACTCCCCAGTGACCTAGACATACACTTTGTTGATAAAACTGAATCCTTTAGACATGGCCTCCCTAAAATCTCCCCTGCTCTTCTCCAAGTCTCTTTCTCTTCTTGCCCACTCTTTGACTCTTCCGTCCTTCCCGGCAGTACCTCAAGAGGAGATCTTTCTCCTCTAAAAGTCTACCCCCACAACCCATTCTCATTGTCAGTCCCTTTTGTGGGTTCCTCTTCTGCCTCCCAACCTCTAACTGTGGGAGTCCCTCAAGGCTCAGTTCTGGGTCCCCTTCTATTCTCCATTACCCTCATTCCTGGGGGAATTCATTCACTTCGCTTAGTACAGTGCTTTGCACACAGTAAGCGCTCAATAAATACGATTGATGACTTCCAGATGGAAGTGATGCAGATGATTCCAAATCTAACTTTCCAGACCTGACCTCTCTCCTTCTCTGCAGGCTCACATTTCCTCCTGCTTTCAGGACACCGCTACTTGGATGTTCCACCGATACCTCAAATTTGACATGTCCAAAACAAAACTCCTCGTTTTCCTACCCAAATCCTGTCCTAGCTTTCCTTTCACTGTAGACAGCACCACCACACCACCCCCCTTCCCATCTTTACTCCTCTCTCATTCAAGTCAATCTGTCACAAAAATCTCATTGGTTCAACCCTCACAACATTGCTAAAATGCACCCAAACTGCTACCACACTGGTCCAAGTTCTTATCCTATCCCCTCCTTGACTACTGCATCAGCCAACTTGCTGACCTCCCGCCCTCCTTTCTCTTCCCTCTCCAGTCCACACTTCATTCTGTTGCTCAGGTCATTTTTCTTAAAAAAAAAAATGTCTCCACTCTCCACTCATCAAGAAGCTCCAGGATTGCCCCTCAGCCTCTGTATCGAACAGAAACTCCTTACCACCATCTTTAAAGCACTCAATTAACTGCGCTCTCTCTCCTTACCTTACCTTACTGATTTACTACAACCCAGCCCATACATTTCCCACCTCTAATGTCAATATGCTCATTGTACCTAATCCATCTCGCTGCCGACCCCTTGTCTATGTCCTGCCTCTGAGCTGGAACTCCCTCTCCCTTCATATCTGACAGAGCAACACTCTCCCCATCTTCCAAGCTTTATTAAAGTCCCATCTCCTCCAAGGCACCTTCCCCAACTAAGCCCTCTTATTCCCTACTCTCCCTTCTGCGTTGCCGTTGCAAATTTACATCTTTCATTCACCCGATCATCATCATCAATAAATACGATGGATGATGATCATCTTTCATTCACCCCACAGCACTTACGTACATATCCATAATTTTATTTTGTCCGTTTTCCCATCTAGACGACTGTGGGCAGGGAATGTGTCTACCAACTCTGTTACACCGTACTCTCTCAAGCGCTTAGTACAGTGTTCTGCACACACTAAGTGTTCAATAAATACAATCAATTGATTGACTGACATCCTTATGCCCTATTTCCCCTATTTGTAGTTATTTTAATATCCGTCTCCCTCTCCCTGTGGGCAGGGATCTGTTCTATTGTACTCTGCCAGGTGTTTAGTACAGTGCTCTGCACATAGTAAGAGCTCAATAAACACTATCCATTTGATTGACTGACCCAGTTAATGGAATTCCAGTATTTCATTTGTGCCATGACTTATGTCACTTGCAAATTTAATCTACTTGTATATTGGTGTTAATTCTACCTCAACTCCCTGAAAGGTTTCACCCAATGGAAATGACTAAACACTGGGGTAGATACAACCTAATCAGATTATATAGTTTAAATTGCAAATTTGTTTTATCAGTCACTTGCCTACAGGAATAAATGTTTACCGATAAAATTAATGTTGCATAATGCTCTGGATAAGAGTTACACTCTCACCTTTCTTTCAGTTTTAAATGACAACTGGGTTTACTGGGGTCACACAATGAAAAAAACATTTTAAGGTGGGTGGTCCTATTCTTGATAGAATTTGGAACTTCACCCCTTCATCATGGTTTATCTAAACTCCACACTCTTGGTTTTCAGGGTGCCAGTTCTTCCACCATACGGCACTGTGAAATGTTGATATCGAGATAAAAATAAAGGACTAAATGGATGATCTACACTGAAAGCATCTATGATCTAGGGATCCTAAATACCTGAAAAGTCTGGCATCACTCAAAGTTTTGTTACCCCAGGCAGAAACGAAGGAAAAAACTCAGTTGTTCTCACTCTTGCTTAGTTGCTAGAATCAGATGGTAATCCAAATCATAAAAAGAAACGATTGGAGGTAGTTATTGCTGAGGCTTAATTTAAAAAAAAAATGCCCCAAAGTTAGTCTGACCAAGACAGCTTCATTCTATCTCGTTTGTAACTGCGTTTTTGTTTCCTTTTGTCGAGAAATTTTTAACTTGTCAGGCATCTGACGGACTTTTCTATGACCCACTGAGATTTTTATCTGAATGGAAATATTTGGGATTGAGTCTTTCAGGAAGAAAACATTTTGTAGTCATCAGCCTTACGAAAACACATTTTAGAGTCTAACAGAAATGCTGAAAGAACACTCAGTCAAAATGATTATCCTTAATACGTCACCTTAATTAAACAACAATTTGTAGCTGTAATTTCAAGAGCTAGCCAATTACAGCAATTGACTACTTGGAGTTTCAAAGTAAAACGAATAAACCAAGCATTTAACCTCTCCATACCTCAATTTCCTCAGGTGTAAAATGGGGATAAGATACCTGTTCTCCTGACCTGCTAAACTTTGCACCCGTTGGCTGAGCTGGTTATCTTGTGCCTGCCTCAGCACTTAGCACAATGTTTTGCCTAAAGTGCTTAATAAATACCATTATCATAAAAGAATTCCTGAAGAACAACTTAGGCCAATGGTCATAAACCTGAGTCCTGAAGCAGAGAAAGATAAGTGCATAGATGAAGGTTGAGGGTGCAGAGGTTTCTGCTGCTGTTGAAGTCCCTGCTATAACACCATAGACATGTACCTGCTTAGCTCTATCAGCCACCTCACAATGCAGGCTCTTGGTAATAGAAGGGACCATTGCAAACTATCCTTGTCAATCAATAATATTTATTGCATGCTTATTATGTGTAGAGCACTGTACTAACTGCTTGAGAAAATACAACAGAGTTGGTAGACATTATCACTGCCCAAGAGGAGCTTAATGTCTAGAGGGGAAGAAGGAAATTAAAATAAATTACAGATAGGGGAAATGACAGGATATAAGGATATGTCTACTTAAGTGCTAAGGGTGGGGTAGATATCAAGTGCTTAAGGGATATAGGGGGAAGTGCCTAGGTGATGCAGAAGGGAGAGAGAAGGCTTAGTCAGGGAGGGCCTCTTGGAGGAGATGTAACTTTAGGAGGCCTTCGAAGGTGGGGAGAGTGGTGGACTATCAGATTTGAAGGAGGAAATAATGTCAAGCCTGAGGGAGGATATGGATGAGTGGGTGGCAGAGGGATAGATGAGACTGAGGTACAGAGAGTACACTGGTGTTAGAAGGGTAAAGTGTATCAATCAATCAATCAATCAATCGTATTTATTGAGCGCTTACTGTGTGCAGAGCACTGTACTAAATGCTTGGGAAGTACAAGTTGGCAACATATATAGCAGTCCCTACCCAACAGTGGGCTCACAGTCTATAAGGGGGAGACAGAGAACAAGATCAAACATACTAGCAAAATAAAATAAATACAATAGATATGTACAAGTAAAATAAATAAATAAATAGAGTAATAAATATGTACAAACATATATACATATATACAGGTGCTGTGGGGAAGGGAAGGAGGTAAGATGGGGGGGATGGAGAGGGGGACGAGGGGATGCGCTCAGTTGTAGTAAGTGACCAGCGAGGTAAGGTAAGAGGGGGCGAGCTGAATGAGTACCTTACAGTCAAATTCAAGCGAATCTCCTGCTGGCATTAGAATGTACCTTTCCTCCGTTAAGCATGGCTATCCCCCGAATACCCTCTCAGGGTCACACCTGGGGAGTTCCCAGTACTCTACCAGTCTCAACTACAGGAGGGAGAGTCAGGCAGAGGCATATCCAGTCCATTCCTAGCGAGTGGACGGCAATCTGCTATAAGTCAGCGTGGCTCAGTGGAAAGAGCACGGGCTTTGGAGTCAGAGGTCATGGGTTCGAATCCCGGCTCCACCACATGTCTGCTGTGTGACCTTGGGCAAGTCGCTTAACTTCTCGGAGCCTCAGTTACCTCATCTGTAAAATGGGGATGATGACTGTGAGCCCCACGCGGGACAACCTGATCACCTTGTATCCCCCCAGCTTAGAACAGTGCTTTGCACATAGTAAGCGCTTAACAAATGCCATTATCATTTGTCTAGCGCTCAGAACAGTGCTTTGCACATAGTAAGCGCTTAATAAATGCCATCATTATTATAAGTCAAAATTCACCTGTTCTGGGCAGCAGCGGCATGGGAGAGAGGCGAAGGTGAAGACTCAAGTTTACTGAGTGAAAGAAGGCAATGTAAACCACTCCTGTATTTTTACCAAGAAAACTCTATGGATATGCTACCAGAACGTTTGCAGATGGAGGTAGGGCGTTCTGGGAGAGACGTGTCCATGGCATCGCTATGGGTCAAAGATGATTCAACGGCATAAGACAAGATCACCCAAATGGCAGGAGACAGAAAATGTGCACTACTGAATTTTCTTGGGCACAGTATGCATCAATACAAAGATAATGTCAGCATTATCTCAAACCCATGGACACAATCTCACCAGTGGCAGCGTCGTCTTCGAACCAAAGGACATCTCTAAATGAAAAAATCATATTTAGTGATACATACAGATAACCTTTACTAATGAAGATAATAATAATAATAATTTTGGTATTTGTTAAGCGCTTACTATGTGCAGAGCACTGTTCTAAGCGCTGGGGAGGATACAAGGTGAGCAGGTTGTCCCATGTGGGGCTCACAATCTTAACCCCCATTTTAAAGATGAGGTAACTGAGGCACAGAGAAATTAAGTGACTTGCCCAAAGTCACACAGCCAACAAGCTGAAGAGCCGGGCTTTGAACCCATGACCTCTGACTCCCAAGCCCGAGCTCTTTCCACTGAGCCACGCTGCTTCTCTGAGGTTTTATTAAAATTAGTGTGCGAAAGTGACCAACAGTTCCTTCCACTCTGTGGTCCTGCAAAGATTGCCTCTTGATTCTTAGGTGCATTTATTCAACCTACCACAGTTCTAGGTTTTTTTTGTCTTGGTGTCACAATTCCCCTGAAGTCTCTGTACTACGACAGTCATCCTATTTCTATTTGCTGTTCATTTGCTGACCTTATGGGACTAGTGGAAAGAACACGGGCCTGGGAAAAAGAGTACCTGAGTTCTAGTCCCAGCTCTGCCACTTGCCTGCTGTGTGACCTTGAGCGAGTCACTTAACTTCTTTGTGCTTCAGTTACCTCATCTGTAAAATGGGGATTAAGACTCTGAGCCCCATGTGGGACATGGACTACGTCCAGTCTGATTAGCTTATATCTACCCCAGTGTTTAGTACAGTGCTTGGCACATTGTAAGCATTTAACCAACACCACCAAAAAAGCAAAAAACAAAGCAAAGCAAGACAAAAAACACTCCATGGCTCTGAAGCCTCCCATTGTGGCGTTCTTTGACTCCCCCCTCTCTTTCAACCCCCATGGTCTGTCACCAAATCCTGTGAAATTTTCCTCCACAACATTTCTGGGGCCCACCCTTTCCTCTCCAATGATGTAGCCATCGTGCTAGTTCAGGCACATGAACGAGTTCCAGTATGAGATCCGCATCAGCCTCCTCGCTGGTCTCCTTTCCTCATCTCCCCTTTTACAGTTTACACTTCACTCTGCTGCCCAGATCATTTTTCTGAAACACTGCTTTCCACTCCTTAGAAACTTCCAATGTTTACCTATCCTTGTCTGCATCAAGCAGAAAAACCACTGGACTTAAGGTCCTCATCAGCTTTCCCCGCCTCATTTTCTTCTCCTTCTAGACCCCATCAGTCAATCAGTATTTACTGAGCACTTACTGTGTACAGAGAACAGTACTACTGAGCGCTTGGGAGATACAATAGAGCTGGTAGACATGATCCTACCCTTCAAAGAGCTTATAATCTTACAAACTTTGCTCCTTTCAAGTCAACCTACTCACTGTGGCTTGTCTCAACTATCCCACCTGTGATGCCCGGCCCGCACTCTTTCTTCTTCCCTACTGGGAATTCCCTCCCCCTTTAAATCCAACAGAAGACAGCACTTCCTTTTGAAATCACACCTCCTGCGTAAGACCTTCCCCAGTTTATCTCTACTTCTCCCAGAATATATCCTTTGACTTCAATGCCACATCCATAGTTCTGCGCTACCTAGAGCCTGGGGGTCAGAAGGACCTGGGATCTAATCCCAGCTCTGCCACTTGACCTTGGGCAAGTCCCTTAACTTCTCTGTGCCTCAGTTTCTTCATCTGCAAAATGGGGATTGACTGTGAGCCCCATGTGGGACACGGAATGTGTCCAACCCAATTACCTTGTTCTACTCCAGCGCTTAGTACAGTGCCTGACACAAGTGCTTAACAAATACCACAATTATTATTTTTATTACACGCTTAACTACTTGACTGCCAACAGCATTTATGTACATATTTTACACTCCCTATTACATGAGCATTATCTCTTATACTTATTCCCTTTTCCTTCTTCCTCCATTTATAAATTACTGTAACATCTGCCATCCCTGCTAGATTCTACATTCATTGAGGGCAGTGATCAAGGCTACTACCTCTACTGTATTCTCTCAGGTGCTTATTACAGTACTCTTCATAGGGGAAGGCGCTCATTAAATAGTACTGATGAATTGACTGAGGAGTGCTGTAATAGGGAAGCAGCATGGCTCAGTGGAAAGAGCGGGGGCTTGGGAGTCAGAGGTCATGGGTTCGAATCCCAGCTCCGCCATTTGTCAGCTGTGTGACCTTGGGCAAGCCATTTAACTTCTCTGTGCCTCAGTTACCTCATCTGTAAAATGGGGATTATGACTGTGGGCCCCAAGTGGGACAAACTGATCACCTTGTACCCACCCAGCGCTTAGAACAGTGCTTTGCACATAGTAAGCGCTTAACAAATATCACCATTATTATTATTATTAACCTTACCCATTGAAGTCTTTTTTCCCCAGTCACTTCATACTAATCTTTAATTGTAAGGGAGATAGGATAATGTGAGGGAAAGGGGGTGAGGGGACCTAGATTCAGCGTCATACAATATCCATGCCCATGCCCTCCTCACCCATTGGCCACACTGTTAATGCCCTCTAGGATCTTCGGCTGAGTCTCTAGACAAGAAAGCAACAACTTCTATTTTTGCGTGATTTTTTTCACCCATTTTTCAGTACTTATTGTCTTAACGCTGTTGAGCTGTCTCCAACCCATAGCGATGCCACAGACAGATCTCTCCCAGAACGCCCCACTTCCACCTGCAATCGAGCGTGGCTCAGTGGAAAGAGCCCGGGCTTTGGAGTCGGAGGTCATGGGTTCAAATCCCGGCTCCACCACATGTCCGCTGTGTGACCTTGGGCAAGTCACTTAACTTCTCTGAGCCTGTTACCTCATCTGTAAAATGGGGATTAAGACTGTGAGCCCCACATGGGACAACCTGATCACCTTGTATCCACCCCAGAGCTTAGAACAGTGCTTTGCACATAGTAAGTGCTTAATAAATGCCATCATTATTATATCCATAGTTTTCTTGGTAAAAATACGGAAGTGGTTTACCATTCCCTCCTTCCGCGCAGGAAACGAGTCTCTGACCTCGACTCTCTCCCATGCCGCCGCTGCCCAGCACTGGTGAGTTCTGACTTGTAGCAGATTGCCTTCCACTCACTAGCCGCTGCCCAAGCTAGGAATGGAATGGGTAGGCCTCTGCTGGACTCTCCCACCTATAGTCGTAACTGGTAGAGTACTGGAAACTCTTCAAGTGCGACCCTGAGAGAAGCAGTGTGGCTCAGTGGAAAGAGCAAGGGCTTGGGAGTCAGAGGTCATGGGTTCAAATTCCAGCTCCGCCAATTGCCAGCTATGTGACTTTGGGCAACTCACAACTTCTCTGTGCCTCAGTTACCTCATCTGTAAAATGGGGATTAAGACTGTGAGTCCCCGTGGGAAAACCTGATCACCTTGTAACCTCCCCAGTGCTTAGAACAGCAATTTGCACAAAGTAAGTGCTTAATAAATGCCGTCATTATTATTGTTCAGTACTATTTAATCTTATTTGCCTTATCTGGGTGGGATCATTTAAAAGTGAAACAAGAGCTTAGCAAGTGTGAAGCCACACCCCATCTGAGACATTCATATTTGACATATAGATACATATATACCCATTTCTATATAAATACGCACACATATAATAATAACAATAATAATAATAATAATAATAATAATAATAATGGGATTTGTTAAGCGCTAAGCGCAAAGCACTGTTTTAAGCGCTGGGGATGATACAAGGTGATCAGGTTGTCCCACGTGGGGCTCACAATCTTAATTTCCATTTTACAGATGAGGTAACTGAGGCACAGAGAAGTTAAGTGACTTGCCCAAAGTCACACAGCTGACAAGTGGCGGAGCTGGGATTAGAACCCATGACCTCTGACTCCCAAGCCCGTGCTCTTTCCACTGAACCACGCTGCTTCTCTTTTATATATATATATATGTATATATATATATATACACACACATATATAGAGAGAATCTCTCTATATACATATATAGAGAGAATCTGTTATATGTATAACATTTGAATATGAAGGATAACTATATACACATACACACACACGACTACCTGATAAACAGTTTTCATCCTTTTCCACAAATGCCTAATTCCAACATCTGGGAAGAATGCTACTGGGCTGGATCTGTCTATACTGCCACCAAACTGCCAGCAATAACAGCATTTAAAATTGCTTTGGCTGGGATGCAGACATGATTTCAGAATGATTAATAACAGCATTTTGTAGTAGCAGAAGTCATCATGATAGGATGGCATTATTCTTCCAGCTGCTGGGATTGCTTTCCTTTGAGAGCTCATGTATCCTACTGCCTGCTTTCTGCACTTCTTGTTTACCAGAACCGGCAGGTCTCACTGCTGCTCCTCTGAAGGGTGATTGCAAGCACTAAATTCATTCATTCAATCGTATTTATTGAGCGCTTACTGTGTGCAGAGCACTGTACTAATACGAGGCAAGTATACCAGCTTCCACTTTCCTACAAAACTCATGAAGTTTGAAAAAAATCCCTCTATCCATCACAATTTCTGTTTACTTCAGGGTCGAACGCTGTTGTCTGTGTTCTATAATGAATAATCTAGATTACGTGGTAACATGACTTCTGAATATTTTGCTCAGTTGCCATCACCTTAATGACAAAGGAAAACTTGAGAGGTCAACTAGGGAGACCCTACCTTTAGGCAGCAGTGACTGACACCAGCCCAGAGAGCGGAGGCATGGGATCAAGACAAGACATTCCATGCATGAACAACCAGAAATCTAAATATTAAATATTAAAAAGCCTATTTCTTTGTCATTGTGGTCATTTCCTTCGGGCCGCTGTGGTTTAAGTGTGTAGTTCAGTACTGTGTGGACTCAGCGTGACCACTAACTTGGTATCTGATGTGGTGACCAAGTCTGATCTTAGAAATTCAGTTCAAGTCACGCTGGGCCCAAACAGCTCAGTGCATTTGCAGAAATTGTCTAGGTGGGTCAGAGGGAAGTTCAGGCCTGGGACTTGGTAGAGCTGAGGTCCTTTCAGCCTCGGGACCGTTCTGGAGCTGCTGCCGGAGGCAAGTAGGAAAGTATGAAGGGACTGGAAATAGGGAGCCGGCAGTAACAATGATCATCTCTACCTCAACCACAAAGATGACGGCTTTTGCTGGAGGGGGTCCTGTTTTTGGTCCCAGTTAATGGGTGCTTTGGGGAGATCAGAAAACCCCCTGCACAAGATACCCGCTGTTCTTAGTCCATACAGGTGTCAGACAGTACTTATCCTATTTTTAAAGCTACACTGAATGAAGGAGCATTATACACCTATCTGAATTACTTTAGACTTAATACAAAAATTGTTCTTTAGTGCTGAAGGATAAACTTGAAAAAAAAAACTCAACAGAAGGCGAAAAATGGAACACAGAGGGAGAAGTTTTGATTCCCCTCACCAACAAACTACGGCCCTAAGTGGCTTCCTACAGTTTGGGCAGATGATGCCTCTACCTTTCATGCTTCTGAGGCATTTGTTCCTATGTTTATCTGACTGAAGCTGAGTTTTCTTGAGGAAATTCCCACATGACGTCACAGGTTCCGGAGCTGTATTATTTGATCATGAGAACTGACCCTAAACTGCTAAAGATAGTACTGATTTGTTTCCTTTACTTAAAATAGTGTTTGCAAAGCACTTACTATGTGCCAGTCACTCTACTGTGCAATAGAGTAGATACAAGCTAATCAAGTTGGACACAGTCCATGTCCCTCTCACATGGGACTCACAGTCTTAATCCTCAGTATACAGATGAGGGAACTGAGGCAAAGAGAAGTGAAGTGACTTACCCAAGGTCACGAAACAGAGAAGTGGCGGAGCTGGGATTAGAACCCAGGTCCTACTGACCCCAGACCCACTACACCAGGCTGCTTGTTTTTCCGGGTTATGCCGGGCACCCCTTGTATGTTTTCATCTCCTTTAAGAAGCTCCTCATTTTTCTCAGACCGAACAACCCCCTTGGTGATAAGCCACAGTGCTAAAGAGATGCCATGATGAAAACCAACCCCTTACAATATTCTTCTAATCTCCAGGTTCTTAGGAAAGTTGAATCCGGTTGAAATAAACACCCGGGATCGGCTTTAAAAACAGAAATGTAAATTATTCTTAGATACTCGCTCGACTCCAGAGTCTGCTTTTGACTAGAACTGCAGTATCCTCCAAAAGATCTGGGGCGACTGAGTGTGCCCTGGGTTAGCTCTTAAGCACAAAATCAGAAAGATTGACTTTGTACAGTTAATTGCTAAATGTAGCAGTAATCGTTTATAAGCACTTTACCGTTTGCGGTTTAAAGCACAAGGAGCCCTAATTAGGGATTTAATAAGTGTGTTAGAACTGCCCTGTGCCATTCTGGAATGTCACTGTATGGTAAATTAGGGGACACTTTTTTTCCATCTTTCATTAGTACTTTAATGCTAGGAGGTGGGAAAAGGCTGATCCATATTCAAGAGGAGAGAAGGGGGAAAACAATAACAAATTGGCATCTCTTTGGAGAATTGCCCCACAGGCCAAGCATTTTTATGTTCTTAATCATTATTAAATGACTTAACATGACACACAGAGCCTGCCGAATGATTGCATCCTGACATGAGAACGAATTACAAATGAAATGAAAGATCAAGCCGTATTAGAGGACTGCCTCTGGGAAATGAAAATCTTTAATTCTCTTTTATTATTGACATTTATTTGGCTGCCATGAATAACAACATAGGAAAGAGATTCAGCTATGCTTGTGCACTGAATAGCTTATCCCAGGGCTCAAAACTGCATTAACATTTATCATGTTTGCTTTTGTAGCTGACATCCCGGCCCAGATTCTCTATCCATCTTGTATTTATCATGCACTGCAGATAGAGAGCAGCCTCTAATTTAAGTTAATTTTCACACAGAACAAATAGCAAAGATTAACAAGTGTCCTTCCTCAAAATAAGCTCCTGATTGTAAACATACCAAAGAACAGATTAATGGATCTGCTACCATCAGCTGAAGGAATAAAATGAGTGCACAGGGACAATTCAACTGCAAAACAGAGGGGTTGAATTTTGAATATTTAAATTTTTGAAAAACGATTGCAATCTCCCATTATTGGAGGTGCAACTAATGTGGTTCATTCCAAATAAAATGTCCTAAAATGACCATTCCCAAACACTTTTTTTAACCTGTTCAAACAGAATTTGCTGCCAGCACAGACGAGGCTATATGTTACAGAAAAAAGCAATTATGATTGCTTCACTAAATGATTAGGAATGCAACAACATCTCTTCTTTGTGGATTTTGCAGAATTCACAGCAAAAGTGGCTTTTATGCAACGAATAAAACTACACTGTATTAGCCCGAATGCCTAGGAAAGAGGAAAAACCAATTGTCAGAGGGAAGGCAGTCATTTTGGCCAGGTCACTTTACGACATTTCAGACAGAAAGACCCACCTGCCTGCTCATTAGGACAGCTGTTTCACCTGCTCCTCTTGGCTGTGCTGAGAAAAGCTGGATGTGACATTTTTGCTCAAAGCAAAAATTCTGGGACTTCAGCTAGTCTTGGATTTGGATTTTTTGCCTTCACTTTCACAACTGTTCAAATGCACTTTGTTTTCTGAGCAGCTGCTTATCTCAAATATTGGCTGTTTCTCATTTGTAGCAAAGATGCTTATACGTTCTACCCCTTGAAATGAGCTACTGTATTCCCTTAGAACATCACCCTCTAAAATGAGATTATACAAGGCCGGAAAACTGACAAATATTTTTTACCAATGTAAAAATCCTGATGGACAGATTATTTTGAATATACAACAGAATCAAGTTTTTTAATGGTATTTGTTGAACACTTACTATATATATTTGTCAGGGACTGTACTAAGCCCTGGGGAAGACCCAAGCTAAGTAGGTTGGACACAGTGCAGGGCCCTAGTGAGACTCAGTTTTCATCTCCATTTTACAGATGAGGTAGCTAAGGCACTGAAAAGTGAAGTAACTTGCCCAAGATTATGCAGCAGACAAGTGACAGAGCCAGGATAAGAACCCAGGTCGTCTGATTCCCAGGCTCATGCTCTTTCCATTAGGCCACGCTGCTTTGCACTTGTGTGAGAAGTGACAGAAATTAAATATTTTAACAGATACGGACAAATTATTTTGAATACATAACAGAATCAACTTTGTTGAGGTGATAAAAACATGATTAAGCTCCACAATACAACATATACCACACAGCTCCAATGCGTACCTGTAGCCACTACAGTGTCATATTTCCCTTGAGTGAAGATTACAATTCGCTGCTTTTTTGAGTTCAACTTTGGCAGGGCTTGGGCTTTCCGGGCTATCTCTTTAATGTCTTCAGTCTATGAAAAGAAATGGAGAGAACATTCTTACAACCAGCAAAGTACAACTTTATTAGTAGATCAAAGATTTAGCTTCATTTGCTCAAAATAAAAGAGACTTCATTATCTTCTGAGAAAGGTTTTAAAAAGTGACAAGGTTTCATTCTTGTAAAGGTTTATATAGTATAATCATGGTATTCACTTTCATTTTCGAAGTTCTACTTTGGTTAAAACCAACTAACAACTGAAGTCAAACGAAGAAATGTCTTCCTTTGAGTCTGTCTTGCCAAAGACTTGATATTTTTTTAGAAAGAGAAATAATAATAATAATAATGGTATTTGTTAAGCGCTTACTATGTGCCAGGTTCTAAGCGCTGGGGCGAATACAAGCTAATCAGGTTGAACAAAGTCCATGTCCCACAAGGGAGTCACAGTCTTAACCTCCATTTTACAGATGAGGTAACTGAGGTCCAGGGAAGTTAAATGACTTGCCCAAGGTCACACAGCAGACAAGTGGCAGAGCTGGAACTAGAACGGAAGACCTTCTAATTCCCAGGCTCGTACCTTATCCATTAGGCCATGCTAAGAGTCACTGCATGGATGCCATTTTCTATATCATCTAAGTAGCCTGCATTACATTCAAATTTTGTTTATATATCACAGGTTAGTGGGGGGATTGGATTTGGGATTTTGGATCCCTAGAGTTAGTATTTAGGGTGATTTCTTTTGAAAAGCAGATCTAAAAACCAAATGGAGCATCTACTAAGCATCCTTATATACTGTGTTCTAGATATAAGTAAATTAATAAATGGTTGGCCAGGGTGACAGGGAGGAAAGCATGGAAACAATAAAAGAAATGTTGGGGAATAAATACCAGGTACGAAGGGATATATGACTGAGTGACTTTAAGTGCTCAGTACTGTGCTCAGCTCGGAGCAAACAGTCAATAAATATCATTGATTGGTTTGAGAAAGGGTGAATCAAGTTAGCACTAAAAATAGATTGTGTAGTGAGATGGACCAGTAAAGAGCAAAATCAGTGGAGGGCAAATTTGCAAGGCTGTAGAAACAAGGCACAGAGCCCAGAAGTGAATAATTCCTATTTATTGAAAATCTAATGAGAGAGAGAGATGTGAAAAGTAGGCAAAAAATATATGTACAAATTTACAGAGATAACACAACTCATGAAGGGAAACTCGAGTGGCTAGAAAGCTCAGAGTTAAATGAGGTTAATCCAGGAAGGCCCCTTGAAGGCAGAAGAATGCTTAGCATCTCTGAACTGGTGAAAGGGCACTGTAGTCCAGGCAGGAGAATGATATCTTAGTGTTTGAAGAAATAAAAAATATCTCCCTCAGTATGAGGCAAGGACAGCAGGGTAAAGGAAGCCGACTGTTGGAGAAATGCGAAACTTGAAAAACAATCTGACGGGCAGGGTGGTATCCCTGTCAGAGTGATGCTTGAAGATGAATTCTTGCAGAACTATGAAGGCTAGATTGAAGTAGGTAGAGGACTGAGATGAAGAGATCACCAAAAAAGCTATTTTGGTAATCTAGGCATGAAGCTGTAGGGGATGGAGATTGAATTTGCAGTGGACTCTAGACTCTGAGCTTCTTTTGGGTCTGGAACATGCCTACCAACTTCGTTATACTGTACTCTCAAGCACTTAGCTCAGTGCTCCGTACAGTAAACATCCAATAAATGTGATGGGTTAATTGCAAGGGGCTTGGAAAGCTAATGGAAATGACCCACTTAGTGAGGATGCCACAATAAAAAAAGCTCAAGATCAGTAACACTACCTTATATCTTCTAAATGAAAGACATCAAGAACGTAACCCAAGTTATACACAATGGTATATCATCGATTACACTATCATCTGACAGTGGAACTTGAAAGATGAAGGGGATCATTGCAGTCATGTGAGTGCTGCCAATTTGACTAAGCAAAGGCTCATGTGTCCTTCCTTGAACGAGTAATCAACCAATGATTGAAAAGTGACATTCGAACAGAAGAATCCTCAGGTCCCATCACAGAGATCCAAGAAACATGAAGTGCTATGCAACAAAGTAACAAAACGCCACTAAACGAATTGTGATGTGACAATCAAATTGAGCTTAGAAATAGGTGCGACCAGTGGGGTGATGTCAAAATTGAAGAGATTTGGGTAAAAGGCTTTGGCTCATCACTAAAAAAGAGACAGGGCCCCATCCACACTATCACGTTAGCACTAAAGAGTATATACGGAAATACCCTCAACAAGGACAAAGAAGGAATCTTATTCAGATGGCAAGAACATTAAGCATATTCATTCATTCATTCAATCGTATTTATTGAGTGCTTACTGTGTGCAGAGCACTGTACTAAGCGCTTGAGAAGTACAAGTTGGCAACATATAGAGACGGTCCCCACCCAACAACGGGCTCACAGATTGAGCACTTACTGTGGGCAGAGCACTGTACTAAGCACCTGGGAGAGCACAACAGTGGAAAGAGCACGGGTTTGGGAGTCAGAGGTCGTGGGTTCGAATCCGGCTCCGCCACTTATCAGCTGTGTGACTTTGGACAAGTCACTTAACTTCTCTGTGTCTCAGATACCCCATCTGTAAAATGGGGATTAAAACTGTGAGCCCTGTGTGGGACAGCCTGATTACCCTATATCTACCCCAGCACTCAGAACAGTGCTTGGCACATAGTAAGCCCTTAACAAATACCATCATTATTATCATTACAATACAACAGAGTTGGGAGACAGGTTCCCTGCCCAGAATGAGCTTAAGGGGGAGGGCTCTTATCACATCACAGTGAACCTCTGAACATATTTTTCAATATTTTTTAAAAAAGCCCTGGGAAGCATAAAAACCGGCCAAATTTTAAAGCTCCTGAAAAATGGCTGAGCAGTTTGATCTGATGGCATTCCTACAGAAACCTATAAGCAAAAAAAAAAAACCCAACAATCTTTAGATATCTGCATGAACTCTCCCTCAGACTAGGTGACTTTAAAGATGTCACCATAAATTACAGTCTTCAAGAAGAAAGGTGAGAGAGTCGACTGTGTAAACTACTGGGGTGTCTAAACTGCTTTTATATTTATGGCAAGATTCTCTCGAGAATCCCTCTGGGCAGGCTACTGAGGAAGAGAGTTAGCCATGCACATGAATTACAAGGAGGTTTTGACACCATCAACTGATCTGAGTGCTGGAAACTATTAGGCAAATTTAGGCCTTTAAAGTAGTCTGTGGTGTGCTAGAGTCCATTCCCCATCACAATGAAGACGAGAAGTGCCATCTGGTAGGCCTAGTGCTGTTTATCCTATTCTATTCTGCCATACTAGTTATGTGACCCCCGAGCACGCCAGACCATCACTCTCCCCACTTCCAAAGCCTCATTAAAATCACATCTCTTCCAAGAGGCCATCCCCGATAAAGTCCTCTTTTCCTGATTCCCTCTCCCTTCTGCATCACCTATGCACTTGGATCTGTACTATTTAAGCACTTGATATTCACCCCACCCTCAGCCCCATAGCACTTATTTACATATCCATAATATATTCAGATTAATGTCCGCCTCCTCCTCTAGCCTGTAACCTTTTTGTGGGCAGGGAACATTACTACCAATGTGTTGTACTGCATTCTCCCAACCACTTAACATACAGTGCTCTGTACACAGTACGTGCTCGGTAAATGCCACTGACTGGTAACTGAGGACGCGACAAGAATCTAAGGAGCTAGTCAGAATCTGCTTCTGATTCGCCAAGAAACTCTTCCAATTCCACATCCTTCAAACATCATTGAAAATCTTGGAGAAAGTCACCTAAAACTGCAGCTTGATGAATGTTGGTGAATGTGCTCTTGAGGAACATACACTTGAAGGTACTTATGAATCACTCTGTGGTTGTAGCATAACTATAGGGACTAACAGTGATCCTGAAGAAACCTAAAATTATTCTCCTGTTTACTTCTGGGAAGGCCGAAACCCCAACACAAACTTTTAGTCAGCAATAAAGAACCTATCATTACCACTGAATTCTGCTACCTAGGCAATCACAGACTGAAAGCTACTTGTGAGCAGGGAACACGTACTTTTCTCCTGATGCACTTTCCCAAGCATTTTGTACTACGCGTTGAACTCAGCAGGCAGTCGATACACCCGACCATTACATAACACCGCATGCATACGCAAAAACAATACAAAAACAACCCGCAGTTTGGAAGACATTGACGGAGTTTGGCAAAGTTGAAGGCATTTCAGTTGTAAGGAGAACTGAAAGGCACTGTACTTCAGTAAATAGGAAAAATTCAAATTTCTAGACACGATGAAGCATACTGAAGTCACAAGTGATGGTACAGCAGTGAACTGTTAGGAATGTAAAGACCAGCTTGGTGAGCAGCAATCAGTAAAGGGGATGGAAGATACTAGAAGGATATTTTCTGGAATCCCACGAGGTGTTCTTGAGAAGAATGACGGGCTTTTTTAGTGGTAAATGTATCAGGAGAGAAAGGAACCATCTTTGGGTGCTCTCAAAGTCGAAATGTCACACATCAGACTTTTCGACTACACCTAAACCAGGATATGATCTTGACACTAGAAGGGTAATTTTAGAGAATAAAGGATAGCTTATATGTGGTATGTATAGATAAAAACAGCAATAATAAAAAAAATCCATTAATAGCCAATCAATAAATGGTTTTTCTCCAGTGCTTCCTGTGTGCAGAGCATTGTACTAAGCACTTGGGAGAGAGCAATGTAACAGAGCTGGCAGATGTGGTCCCTGTCCACAGTGAGCTTACAGTCTAGCGGGGAAGACAAGTATGAATATAAATATGTAATTTAAAATATATAGTTTATAGATAGGCACATAAGTGCTATGGGGCTGAGGGTAGGGTGAATTCCAAATGCCCAAAGATCACAGACGCTAGGGTAGTGATGATGCAGAAGGGAGAGGGAGCCGAGGAAAACACAGTTTAATCAGGGAAGGCCTCTTGGAAGAGAAATGAACTTAATAAGTATTTGAAGGTGGGAGAGTGATGACCTGGCAGCGTGGCAGTGGAAAGAGCATGGGCTTTGGAGTCAGAGGTCATGAGTTCAAATCCCAGCTCCGCCAATTGTCAGCTGTGTGACTTTGGGCAAGTCACAACTTCTCTGTGCCTCAGTTCGCTCATCTGTAAAATGGGGATGAAGACTGTGAGCCCCCCGTGGGACAACCTGATCATCTTGTAACCTCCCCAGCACATAGAAAAGTGCTTTGCATATAGTAAGCACTTAATAAATGCCATTATTATTATTATTATTATTATTGTTATTATTATATAGAGGGGGAGGGAGTTCCAGGCCACTAATAAATTTCCTCTTAGCCACCCTTCTTCTGGTTAAATAATTCTAGTTCTTTCTGGATTCCCTTACAGATAATAATAATTGTGGTATTTGTTAAGTGCTTACTGTGTGCCAAGCACTGTACAAAGCCCTGAGGTAGAAACCAAATAATCAGGTCAGACAAAGTCTCTGTCCCAAACGGGGCTCAACAGCCTATGTAGGAGGGAGAACAGGTATTAATAATGAAGGTACTTGTTAAGCGCTAACTATGTACCACACACTGTTCTAAGCACTGGGGGAGATACAAGGTAACCAGGTTGTCCCACAAGGGGCTCACAGTCTTAATCCCCATTTTACAGATGAGGTAATTCAGGCATAGAGAAAATGTTAAATGACTTGCTCAAAGTCACACAGCAGACAAGTGGCAGAGCCGGATTAGAACCCACAACCTCTGACTCCCAAGCCTGTGCTCTCTCCACTAAGTCACGCTGAATCCCCATTTTTCAGATGATGAAAGAGACACTCAGAAGTTAAATGACTTGTCACACAGCAGGTAAACGGCAGAGGCAAGATTAGAACCTAGTTCCTCTGATTCCCAGGCTCGTACTCCTTCCATGCCATGCTGTTTTTTGGTTTCCAATCTTTAGTCATCTTTGTGCCTCCATATTCAACCCTGTTGAAGTTTTCCAAATCCCTTTTCAGTGCATCGTCTAACACTGCTCATAGAATGGTATTCAAGTACTTGCAGGAATGAAGGTATCCACCGAACCCCCCCGTCATATAGATCCTTGCCCTTTTCTTCTATATTGTTTTGTGTTTTTGTTGTTTCACTCTTCCTTATGTATCTGTCACCTATCCCCGTTCCCGTTCCTTATTGTGAGCTCCTTTAGGGCCAAGCACAGTGTATAATTTTCACCTGCGAAGAACAGGACTTTACACCAAGTAAGCACTTAATAAGTATCATTACTCCTTCTCCTAGTACTACTACAACTAAGTGCTTGGGGAAAATACAAAAAAAAGAATGAGTCATATTTCTTGACAACAAAAGGATGTGGGAGGTAGACAGGGTAGTGGAAATAAAACAAAATTGACTGTACAATCAGTCATGCCTTTATCACGTTGAGGGAGGACATAAGTAAATGCAGACGTGCTATTGGTGGCTGATGGGTTGGACTCTGCTATACTGTATTCTCCCATGTGTTTAATAGAGTGCTCTGCACAAAGTAAGAACTTGATAGATACCATTGATTGATTGATTTGATTTGGGTTTGGTGAGTTGATCAGGGAAAGACTGTTAGAGAGGGGGGGATTTTAAGTGGAATTCGAAAGAGGGGAGAGCTGTAGTTAATCATATTTATTGAGGGCTTACTCTGTGTAAAGCTGAATATTTGGGAGAGAACCCCAGAACAAGTATCCTTGGCCTGTAGGATCTTAGCTAGGCAGCATCTATAGCACCAGTCTGCTGGATTCTATTTGTTGCTGAATTGTACTTTCCAAGTGCTTAGTACAGTGCTCTGCATACAGTAACCACTCAATAAATACAATTGAATGCCAAAAGGAGGGTGCTCCAAGCTGGTTGAGAAATGAGAATGAGGAGACAGTTAGGAGAGTTGAGAAAGATGTAGAGCTAGAAGGATGGCTTGAGAGGAACAAAGAGAGCAGGTTTGAAGGTGGGAAGAGAATTCCAGGCAGGGGGAAGTGCATGAGCAAGGGATTCAAAGCGGGAAAGACAAAAAAAAACAGAGGTAGAATGAATAGGTTAACTCAGGAGGAACTAGAAGCAAGAGTTGAGGGATAGTGGAAGAAGAGAGAGAGAGCGAGAGTGAGAGAAAGAAAAGTAGGTAAGAGAGTTGATTGACTACCTGAAAGCTAATCATCAGGATATTTTTAATTAAAGAGGGTTTTTGAGGAGAGGGGAGATATGTCCAAGACTATGTTTTAGAAAAATGATCCTTGAATTGTGCGGTATTCACTCATTCATTCAATCATATATTACAAATTTACTATTCTGTTTATTTTATTTTGTTAATATGTTTTGTTTTGTTGTCTGTCCTCCCCTTCTAGACTGTGAGCCCACTGTTGGGTAGGGACTGTCTCTATATGTTGCCAACTTGTACTTCCCAAGCCCTTAGTACGGTGCTCTGCACACAGTAAGTGCTCAATAAATATGATTGAATGAATGAATGAATGAATGAATTTGAAGTGTGTGCTGGAAAGGGGAGAGACCAAAGGCGGGGAGACCTGTGATGAGGCTGATGCAGTAGTTGGAATACGGTGAGTGTGGCCATTTAGATGGAGAAAAAGGGGTAGATTCTGAAAACGGAGCAACACCAACTGGACTTAGCAGAAGGAACATGGGAAGACAGTCAAGGATAATGCCGTGGCAAGTAGGCTGCAAGTTTGAGGGCAGGGACTATGTCTATCAACTCTACTACAGTGTCCTTTCCTAAGTGCTGGCACAATCCACTGCACACAGCAAGTGCTCAATAAATGCCCCTGATTGATTGGTTGTGGGCTTCAGAGATTGGGAGGATGATTTTGTTGTCAACAGGAAAGGTTAGACAGAAGAGAGGGTAGAGGAGGAAAGATAATAACAACAATAATAATGGTATTTGTAAGCACTTACTATGTGCCAAGCACCATTCTAAGCTCTGGGGGGGATACAAGGTAATCAGGTTGTCCCACATGGGGCTCACAGTCTTAATCCCCATTTTACAGATGAGGTAACTGAGGCACAGAAGTTAAGTAACTTGCCCAAAGTCACACAGCTGACAAGTGGTGAAGCCGGGATTAGAACCTATGACCTCTGACTCCAAAGCCAGTGCTCTTTCCACTGAGGCATGCTGCTTCTCTAAGATGAAAGAGCACATCTCTTCCAAGAGGGCTTCCCCAACTAAGCCCTCACTTCCCTGAATTGGAGCACTTCCTTCTGCACTGTCTATGCATTTGGGCATGTTTTCCTTAGGCACTTGAATCAATCAATCAATTAATCAATCAGTGGAATTTATCGAACATTTATGTGGTACAGAGCACTGTACTAAGTGCTTGGGAGAGTACAATACAAAAGAACTAGCAGACACATTCCCTACCCATAACACAGTCTATATTCACCTTTCCCCCAGCCCTACTGCACTTATGTATATATTCATCCATAATTTATTTTCATATCTATTTCCCCTTCTAGTCTGTATGATTTTTGTAGGTGGGGATCATGACTACCTAGGGAAGCAGCATGGCATAGTGAAAAAAGCCCAGGCTTGGTAGTCAGAGGTCATGGGTTCTAATCCTGGATCCTCCACTTATCAGATGTGTGACTTTGGGCAAGTCACTTAACTTCTCTGGGCCTCAGTTACCTCATCTGTAAAATGGGGATTAAGACTGTGAGCCCCATGTGGCACAACCTGATTACCTTGCATCTACCCCAGTGCTTAGAACAGTGCTCGGCACATAGTAAGCGCTTAACAGATACATTATTATTATTATTATTGTGGCTCTACCACTTTACTGTGTGACCTTGGGCAAGTCACTTTACTTTTCTGTGCCTCAGTTACTTCATCTGTAAAATGGGGATTGAGACTGTGAGCCCCATTTGGAACAGGGACTGCATCCAACCCAATTTGCTTATATCTATCCCAGTGCATATTATGGTGCCTGGCACATAGTAAGCACTTAACAAATACCATCATTACTATAACTCTTCTGTACTGTATGTTTCCCAAGCCCTTAGTACAGTGCTCTGCACAGAGTAAGCGTTTAATAATAATAATAATGATGGCATTTATTAAGTGCTTACTATGTGCAAAGCACTGTTCTAAGTGCTGGGGAGGTTACAAGGTGATCAGGTTGTCCCATGGGGGGCTCGCAGTCTTAATCCCCATTTTACAGAAGAGGTAACTGAGGAACAGAGAAGTTAAGTGACTTGCCCAAAGTCACACAGCTGACAAGTGGAGGAGCCAAGATTTGAACCCATGACCTCTGACTCCAAAGTCTGGGCTCTTTCCACTGAGCCACGACTGATTGGTTGAGCTTAGTTTTTGATATACTGAATTTGAGGTGCCAGTGGGACATCCATGTGGAAACAGCAGCTCCACTTCCCCAAAGCGGCCATGGAACCGATCAATTGGGGGGACCAGATTAATCAATCAATTGACTAGTACTAAGTAAGCACTTGACCAGATCTCCCAGGGCTTCCATTCATACGTCAGATGTCCTCTTCGGTTGGAATTTTATCCACTCCTAGTCTTTACAAAAGGGAAGAAATACCCCAAGTGAGGAGGTCTAAACTGTAATACATCTTTGGCACTGTTTTCACAGAGGAGAATACTAAATCCCTTTACATCTGAGTGGTCTACCAAGTAAGTTTTGGGTGGGTTTCTCATATTTTATTTAAACCAATCCAATAAAATAGCAGGGGTCTCTACACATGCTTTTAAGCAAATTTTGTTCAATCCTCCTTTTAATAATCAGTCATTCAATGGCATTTATTGAGCACTTGCTATGTACTGAGTCCTGCACTAAGCACTTGGGAGAGTACCATACAACAGAATCTCTGCCAACTTTCTCTGCTTACAGTAGAATGCAAATCCTTAATTATTTCAGCCCAATTAAAAGGTAGGACTGTTCGCAACATTTCAGGTAGAACTGATTTTCTAAAGGAAAAGAACTTATGAAACTTTATCCAGCGTACTGACATTTTAAATTCTTAGCAGAGCTGTTATTTAAATCTGGCACCAGGCAATTTTCCATCACCTACATAAAAAATACCCTCTCTTCTTCATATTTTGCTCTGCCCAGCTTCAGTTCTTATCTCATTCTCCAGTACCCTGCTAGCTCTCTCCTTTAACTGCAAATTACTCAATCCATTTTAAAGATTGAAGATTTTTTTAAAGGAAAGATTATCCAAAATTTAAAGGGAAACTAACTACAGTATCACGCCCAGCCACTGCCAGCAAAGCAACATTTCCTGGTAACTGAAAAGTGGCCACTATCTCGGTCTTTCACCCACTTGTGACTCAGACCCTGCCTGATTAGGAGCTGCAAATGAGGAGGAAGAAGGAAGATGGAAGCAGACCGAACATTTTCTTTCTCCTTTTTCCTCTCTTTGCACTCTCTCTCCTACCTCAAGTTCTGATTGTTCTAAAATGTCCCCCATGAAATCTCTGCAGTTAGCCGATTGTCTCCAAACACAAGGAAATAACATTAATGATGGAAACTAATAATAGTGATAATGTGGTATTTATTAAGCACTTGCTAAGAAGCAGCATGGCCTAGCAGAAAGAGCACAGGCCTGGGAATCAGATGACCTGGGTTCTAATTCTGACTCTGATATTTGTCTGCTGTGTGACCTGAACTTCTCTGTGCTTCAGTTTCCTCATCTGTATAATGGGAATCAAATACCAGTTCTCCCTCTTACTTAAGACTGTGAACTCCCTGTGGGATAGGGATGACATCCAGCCTGATTAGACTGTGAGCCCGTTGTTGGGTAGGGACCATCTCTATATACTGCCGACTTGTACTTCCCAAGCGCTTAGTGCAGTGCTCTGCACACAGTCAGCGCTCAATAAATACGACTGAATAAATGAATGAATAAATACAATTGAATGAATGAATGATTAAACTGTATTTTTCCCAGTGTTTAGAACAGTGCTTGATCATAATTATTACTTATTACATGCCAAACACTGTATTAAACATGCAGACAGATACAAGATAGTCTGGTCAGACACAGCTACTGTCCCACTTGCAGCTCCCTGCTTTAACAGGAGGAAGAATAGATTTCCCCATTTTACAGATGAGAAATCTGAGGAATGGATGAGTTAAGTGATTTATGGTACACAAAAGGTATTAGTGTTCCCTTTGTGCCAAACACTGTGCTAAGAACTGAGGTAATAATAATAATGATAGCATTTATTAAGCACTTACTATGTGCAAAGCACTGTTCTAGCACTGGGGAGGTTACAAGGTGATCAGGTTGTCCCACAGGGCGCTCACAGTCTTAATCCCCATTTTACAGATGAGGTAATTGAGGCACAGAGAAGTTAAGTGACTTGCCCAAAGTCACACAACTGACAATTGGCAGAGCCAGAATTTGAACCCATGACCTCTGACTCCAAAAGCCCGCTCTCTTTCCACTGAGCCACGCTGCTTCTCTGACAGAAGACAGAAGATAATCAGATCAAACAGAGTCCCTGTCCCACACTGAGCTCACAGTTGAAGAGAAGCAGCGTGGCCTAGTGGATATAGCACAGCCCTGGGAGTCAGAATAATAATTTAATAATTTTGCTATTTGTTAAGCACTATGTGCAAAGCACTGTTCTAAGCGCTCGAGGACCTGGGTTCTAATTCCAGCTCCACCTCTTGTCTGCCGTGTGACCGCGGACAAGCCATGTAACATCTCTGTGCCTCAGCAGTTACTTCATCTGTAAAACAGGGATTAAGACTGTGAATCCCATTTGCAACAGGGACTGTGTCCAACCTGATTATCTTGTATCCACCCCAGTGCTAAGGAAACTGCCTGGCATATAATATGCACTTAACAAATACCATCCTATGAAAAAGAGAGGTGTTCTATCCCCCTTTTACCACTGAGAAAATGGAATCACTAAAAAGTTAGGTGAATTGCACAAGGTCACATGGCAGACAAGTGGTGGAGCCAGGATTAGAACCTGGGTCCCCTGGATTCTGGCCCTGTCTCCTTTCCACTAAGCAAGTTGCCTCTCAGCCCACTACTTCCAGGAATCTATTGGGGTTTGGATGTATTTTTAAATATACTATTCACTTACACTTAACTGTTCTGCTAAATGCTAGCATTTTCACCTCACACTATCCTTTGCATTTTATTATATTTATGTTTCGTTTTTTTGCAAGCTCCTTGAGGGCAGAGATCATGCCTGCTAATTTTATTGTACTCTACCAAATACTTAGGACAGTGCTCTGCAAATAGCAGGCACACAATAAATAGTATTGCTTAACTGAGGTTTATCTGTGGTTTCCCTGACTACCTCATTATATTGTATGTTGCTGAGCTGCTCAGGACCTGTTCTTTGTAATAATGAAGATAATAATAATAATGATGGTGTTTGTTAAGTGCTTACTATATGCCAGGAACTGTATTAAGCACTGGGGTGGATACAAGCAAATCAAATTGGACGCATTCCCTGTCCCATGTGGGGCTCACAGTCTCAATCCCCATTTAACAGTTGAAGTAACTGAGGCCCAGAAGTGAAGTGACTTGCCCAAGGCCACAAAGAAGAGAAGTGGTGAAGCCGGCATTAGAACCCAGGCCTGTGGTCTACCCACTACACCACACTGCTTCCCTAGACTCTAAGCTTCTTCTAGGCAGGTACACCAAGTTCGGCCATATCGTTCAATCAATGGTATTTATTGAGCGCTGACTGTGTGCAGAGCAACAAAGCCAGTAGACACGGTCCCTGTCCACGAGGAGCTTAGGGTCCAGCCATATAATAATAACGGCATTTATTAAGCGCTTACTATGTGCAAAACACTGTTTTAAGTGCTGGGGAGGTTACAAGGTGATCAGGTTGTCCCACGGAGGGCTCACAGTCTTAAACCCCATTTTACAGATGAGGTAACTGAGGCACAGAGAAGTTAAGTTGTGTTGCCAACTTGTACTTCCCAAGTGCTTAGTACAGTGCTCTGCACACAGTAAGTGCTCAATAAATACGACTGATTGATTAAGTGACTTGCCCAAAGTCACACAGCTGACAACTGGCGGAGCCGGGATTTGAACCCACGACCTCTGACTCCAAAGCCCGTGCTCTTTCCACTGCATTTTGGCTAGAATGCGATGAGGGTATTAGGGGGAATGCTCCCCCAACATGAGCCTGCTTAGGCTGGCTGGGCGACATGTTTGAAGAAACCACCTGTTCTCACGCGCACATCATAACCCGGTCGGCTGTCCCACCGGGTGCTTTCCGTAAGAAGAGGTTCTGAAAGAACGCAGCCCCCGCCGTGTACCTCCTCTGCCATCATTATAGTATGGTGCTGCTCTGCACATAGTAAGCGCTTAACAAATACCATTATTATTATTATTAAAGCCAGGACACTCAACAAATACCGCTCACTGCCCAGTTGAGCACTGAGCACTAGGCGTGAGGGTGGGGAAGCACAACCCAAAGAGCTTCACGAGGCTTCAAAACATTCGATTAATTTAAATACCTCGGAAAAGTCACACCTTTTCAGGTACTGCCGTGGTCAGAACAGAACTGCCAAGACGTTCAGAAATCTGAGAGAACCGGCTTAACTTTTCCAGCCTGTTCCTCACAGACGGATGGTTTTAGTATTAATGAAAGAGCTAACCAAAGTTATCCCGCTTATTCTCCCTGCTCATCACTCAGTGCTGCTTAGGGGAAACTCTGACAGGAGAACACCTGCTCACAGCACCCTGTGGGCACGGCAAATTTGGCCCAGCACTATCACAAGGCCGACGTGTCCGTTTGTGCTGGGGAAAGGGGTAATAAGCAAGGAGATGATAATCACTGGGCACTTTGCTGAAACGCTGTAATCAAATATGGCAGATTTAAGATGCTTAGAAGAAACTGTGCTGGAATGTAAGTGGAACGCTAATGGAAAGGTTAATACGATGGTGGTTAGGAGCAGCGGCAAAAGCAGCTTGTCACTGAGGCTGAACTGAAACCATGCATATTCAATGTCTGTGGCCCAAGAGGGCAATCAAAATACAAAATGGGTAGGATTAATAAACTGTTTCCTTTTTTTTTAAATTATCCAGGTACCCCAAGATCAAGATAATGTTATACTATAGCTCCATTTCAAAGCCTCTGCCGCAAAATGGATTTACTTGACAAAATAAGCCGAAAGGATTTTCTGTATTAAAACATATAACCCAAACTGGCAGCACGGGGGAAGCCCACAGTCCCACAGGGTCAGTATCTGCGGAGAATCGATACAAACAGAAGCGTATAAGCATTCATTTTTAATATTCAAATATAGTATAATCCTGAATGCAACTTAAAAATCAGCTCTGGGAATAGATGATTCGGTTCTCATGATCGCAACATTTGCCTCCTAAAATAAGCATTCTGTTGACTGCATTAATCTGTTACTTTGCTGGAGAACTTTCAAATTGAAATCTAAATTGCAGGGAAAAACATGTAAATGCCTTCCCCCTTTCCTCCATTTGAATCAGGCCAACGTGAACTGGAATAAATCGAAACAAATATGTAAACAGTTTCCTGAATGTTTTGTAGTGAAAAACAGTTCTTATGAACACTAGTGGCAGAAGGGGTAATTTCCAGGGGTTTAGGAGCTGTGGCTGGGAATCCACATCTCAGGGTTCCGTCGTGAGGCCAGACAAGAATCTTGACGCGTGACCTTGGGAAAGTCACTTACGCTCTGCCTCGTTTTCCCCATCAGTGGGTGGAAAAGCACCGTTCCCGCTTTGTTCCGTGTGGGCGACACGGGTGACAGGCCGCCTGGGAGTCCGCGCTCTCATTACCGCACAGCTCAATGATAAAAACCGGCTGCGATGTGTATTAATAACAGCACTACGATGAATTCAGGTAACCCCTTTCTCTTAGAAGCTCGAAGTGCTGTATGAACACTACTTACATCCATCTGCACAGTTTCTCCAGAAATTGGCTAACGGGAGGATGGAAAGACAGGCAAGAGAAACTGCTGGCCCTTTTCATTTAGATAGGGCTGGATTCATTATCACTTCACATTCTGAACAACAGCAGCGTGTAAAGGCATCATACCTATCACGGCACCCCTGCATCTAACTGTAGCAAACACTGTTTGTTCTGGAATCATAGCCAACGGCGGTCCCCACCCACTAAATCTGAAAGACAAGACCTATAAACCCAAGGATAGGTTCATTCACTCGGTTAAATTGGTTTAGATTAGCGGCAGAGATTTCCAACATCCCGTTCTGGGACTAGAGCCTATGGCTAATAACTTTGGTTGTGGTCATGACAGCTTTTGAAGGAATCCATCAACATGGAGAGCTTAGCCATTAAAAGACATGATAAAGATAACAATGCTGTCAGGAACGCAGAATCACGATCTGTACTTCACCATGAAACACGAGTGCCTATTTGGGAAATTTACGGTCCGAATAAAATCCCATTTTAAGCAAAGATATGAAAAACACCAACTTGTGGGTATTCGCAACTGCACATAAAACCCCCACAAACCGGCAATTTGTATACGCAAGGTTTAAATTAATCAGTTCCTAACAACTTTAAATACAACCTTTTTAAAATTCGTTTGCCTGATGATAATCCGCATGTGGCAGGGCTGAAGTTATTTAAACGGTATTATATTTCACTATTTAGTCTTGCTTCACCACTGCTTTAGCAGCAAATCCTTATGGAGTGTAATGCAGCTAATGAGGTAGCTTTTTAACTGAACAAACTGACAGGCCCCATATCTGCAGAGGCAGCTTGAAACCATGCCCAACCTCTTGGCTTCCCAAGAGGCTTTTCAAAATTCAATAAATAACATCTGTAGGCGATGTTGGGTGCAGACCTAGCAGAGTGCGTCATAACACTGAGCTGGCAGAACAAAGAAACCATGACGACTGCCAGGTTTCCATAGCAACCGCTGCGAGGCTCGGAGAGTATAATAGCACATCAATCACTGTCCAAAAGAACTTCATTATCAGCAAGAAAAAACCTTTAGGATCTGTTTAGTGTGCAATTGTGGGTTAACTCACCTCAAAGCCTTGCTCTCTAGCAAAAGTGGCAGCTTCCTGAAATAAAAAAAAGAACAGTTAATTATAAAGTGCTAGATAATGAAGAAATAACCCATTTTGAAGCTCATTCAGGCAGTCTTCTTTTTACACAATTATCTCGATATACCCATAGAGTTCAATTTTGATTCTTGCACTAAAAGGGCTCCTTTTTCTCCCTGGTAAAAAAGCAGCATAATGTCAACATACTTCACAAGTTCAAATGAGGAGGATGCAGTTAGTGTTTTCACTCCAACTGGCAGGGTGAGTTTGGGTGATCTGACCTTAACGACTAAAGACAACCGTTTCAAACCCAAGCACCCAACTGACGGTTAAATTTAATTTTCACCATCTTGGTTAGTCATGTAACCTCAGGTGAACTAAAGTTAAAAACTTACCCACTGCACCAACCCCTCCAAAATCAAGATTTTCTGGGTAATAAAATGGTATTACTTATGCCATTTTGCCTTTTACTACAGAATAAATCTTATGGTTCTTAATTCAGGACCCATAGAAAATGGTAGCATTTTACATTTCAATCTGGTTCCCTCTTTAACGTGAAAAAATACTGCAGCAGACAACTGTCAAGAGTCCTTACATCTTAACTTGCATTCCTTCAAATTATCTCTGCCAAGAGATATTAATAGAAGGTTGGGATTTGAGCCTGACTAGTGAGCTGATCCAACTCAACTAAAACAACTGCTATACCCAACCATGTAAGGGAGTAAATACAGTCAAGTGCCTCTCAGCACAACTCTGGGTACTCTCTACATTTTGGGTGTTGCGCATCGCCAAATGAAATACTATCGAATGGAATTTTTTTCATGACTTTGAGACTGTGGAAAACATAAAATGTACATTGAAGGTGATGAGCTCAAAAGCCCAACTTCTCCAGCCGCTTACTAAAGAAACATGAGACTGACCAAGTTGGCTTTAGCTGATGGGGACAAAAAACAACAACAACTGAATCACAGCCTGGACAATTGGGTTGCGGGCAAGGTTAGCCACTTAGACAATTACTTACAATAGAATTCCTTCTTGTACATCACACAGCCAGTGACATTTGTTGGCTGGGCTGACAAGGAGGAGTGTAAGGTTCAAGAGATATCAATGCAGTGTTTTCCCAGACTGGCATGTGATTAGCCAAGCTCATTGTCATGAAAAAGACGCCCTGAAAGGCCTCCACTGGAACTCCATCACAAGCAGGGAACACTTTCTTGGGACTGAAATTCAGTACTAAAAGGAGAGTATTGGAAGCCAGGTGCTTAATGAAATTAAAATCTCATATTGTCATCAGATTCCTATTTAAAATGGTGGTTTCAGTCACACAAATGAGGAAGAAATTAGGATGATCTATATCATATGGCATTACTGTCCTAAAACAGCAAGGCATTTGCCTCCAGGTTAAACCATTAAGTCATGGTTTGGCAGGGAAACGACATCTCAATACATTTTTACATCTGCAAGGTCAGTGTATTCCAAGAAACAGCATTTATATTTTCCTTTGAGGAAGAAAGTCAAGCTGATTTTCGAGAGCTGCACACACCCTCACAAAACTCGGGAGGTTTGAAGCCTTGCTCTGTCACCGGAATGGCTGCGCACTTGTTCTGTGGCTTTAAAAGATCTTATCTTCAGATTTCCTCCCTCCCGGCCCCCTCCCACCTTCTTTTTATCTTGGTCTGGCGCCCACTTCACTCCATTAGAGATGGTAACTGGCTCATGTCACTGTAGACTTTCCCACAGCTGACCTCTGATCTCAAGGTGTTCGAAGGCTTAATGGAGCAACAACATTTATTTTTCCCTCTCAGTAAAGCCATCAGACACACACACACACACACACACACACACACACACACATGCACGCACGCACGCACACAATTTGCCTTAGAAATAATTTTAGGCAGAACAATAATCCTTAAGTTATCATAGTGCAGCGAACAATAAAACCTAAACCCCAGATTTAGAGCATGTCATTTGGGCTTTAGCTTTGGACAGAAACGGGAGGCAGGTTCCAAACACCGGGGGCCATTCCAAGTGAATCAGGCAGACAAAAATGAAGAGTGCGTGCTGCAGTGTCTCTGCACAGCGAGCGAGAAAGAGAGAAGGAAACAAGCAGTGCCCATCTGTGCTGCCCTGGGGGCACCTCACACTGAGTTTCCCATATCTAATAAAGTAGTCAGCCTAAAAATCTAACCTCGGAGTGGCTCAGATGGGAAGAATGGCCATGGCTAGGACTGGGATCTACTGTATTGCCTAACACAGGTGATTATCCGTGTGATAATCATTATATTTACAAGCTTTCCATTTTAAAGCTGACATCAGGCATCACAGAGGAGGAGAGATTAAGGAAATAAACAACCGACACAGAGGCTTTACTGCTCCCCTGAGAGTGCTGCACTTTCATTCATGCGTGGCCTGCGACAGCAGCCAACCCAAAGAATTTCGGAGGAGATTGGATTTCACGTTCATACTCCTTTCCACTTTGATACCTCTCACTCTGATCATGATTCTCAGGGTCTGTCATCAGTTTCTGAACTCCCCGTGCGTTGCCTCGGGTTGAATAGTTTCACTTTGTTTACAATTAATGATGGTTTCCCCATGTCCCTTTCACCATAAACAAATCACTCCCAACCCAGACATGACTGCTGGAAATAAAATGGTCAATTCCGGAGAGGGAAATGGCCGTCCGGTCTCTGACCCATGGCCTGGGAGTCAGAAGGTCATGGGTTCTAATCCCGGCTTCTCCACTTGTCTGTTGTGTGACCTTGGGCAAGTCACTTTACTTCTCTGGGCCTCAGTTACCTCATCTGGAAAATGGGGATTGAGACTGCGAGCCCCACGTGGGACAGGAACTGTGTCCAACCCGATTTGTTTCTGTCCACCTCAGCGCTTAGTACAGTGCCTTAGTACACTTAGTACTGCAAGCACTTAACAAATGCCATCATCGTTATTATTATTCTTGTTAGTGGTGAGGGATGAAGGCCAAATGGCACAGAAACTGGAGTCCCGGGAGAAGTGGGGGCTTCCTGACAGTGCCATCATGTGACCCTTCCCCTCAACATTTTTCCCCGCATCCCCTCCCACCACAAGCTCTCGCAATCCCTGCAGAAGCACCTGATCGAAACCATGTCATTTTTCACTCCACTCCACAGTATGTTTGCTGCCTCAAAATGGCATCGGTGTCTCAACGACTCAAACTCATTAGCAGAATATCCAACACGGGAGCAAAAAGAAAGCTTATCAACTTGTGAAAATGTATAGGTAAAAACTGCAAGATATTCTGTATAAAAATATCGTTTGATGTAACTAGCATACCGTTACCCAAAAGTACACACCCTCTCTGTTGGCACAGCATGAACATTTACACAGGAAAGGGGAGATTAAACCCTAGAGATAGCTATACATAAAAGTCAAATCCCTTTAGCATTAGCTCTAGCTGAAAACTATGCTTTTTCAAACATTTCATTTGTTTCCTACACAGTGCTTATTTCAAAAGTAGTGCTTCCTCAATCTAGATGAAACTTGAGTCTCAAAGTTTGCACTGAACAGTATTAACCCAAACCTATTTTTACAATTTCAAAATGAAAGAATGCCTGTCATGAACTCTGAGTCTGGACAGGCTTTGCATAACAAGGAAAATGTTTAATTAATCGGTAACTATATCTTCTCATACACCAGAAAGTGTTATATCATTGCTGGCATTTACTGAGGGCTGAGATGTGTCCATGGAGTCGCTATGGGTCAGAAACGACTCGAAAGCATGAGATGGGACCGTATGCAGGGCGATGTTAATACACTTAATAGTGCTTGGGAGAGTACCATGCAACAGAGTGGGCAGACACATTTCCCGCCCACCACGAGCTTCCAGTCTAGAGGACTGTTATCCTAGGAGGTCTATTTTTGTTTATCTTGGGAAAATAATGTATGGGTTTCTAGGTAAAAGGAGAGGCAGCATGGCCTAGTGCAAAGGTCTTGGTCCCAGCTCTTCCACTTATCTGCTGTGTGACCTTGGCCAAGTCACTTAACTTCTCCTTGCCTCATTTCCTCATCTGTAAAATGGAGATAAAATGTCTGTTCTCTACCAATCTAACAATCATATTTACTGAGAGCTTACTACGTGCAGGGCACTGGACCAAGCACTTGGGAAAGTATAGCACATTACGGCAGACAACTTCCCAGGCCACAGTGAGCACTTGGCCCTCTTGGACTATGAGACATATGTGGGACAGGGGCTGTGATCACCATTTTCTTTCTACCCTTGGGTTGAGCCCAAAGTTTTCATTCATTCATTCAATCATATTTATTGAGCCCTTACTGTGTGCAGAGCACTGTACTAAGCGCTTGGGAAGTACAAGTTGGCAACATATAGAGACAGTCCTTACCCAACAACGGGCTCACAGCCTAGAAGGGGGAGCTTCTGTGCCAAAGCTTGGCACAGAAGGAGTGCTAAATATATACAAATATTATAATCAACAGGAATAAAGCTGTATTTTGACTAATAAAATGAAACTAGCGATGACCAATTCAATAAATACTTTGCGCTGCCAATATAGCCAATTCTAGATTTTCAAAACAAACTACAGGACTTTGTATGGAAAGAATTAAGTACCCTAAGCAAATAATTAATGGAATTAATGTTGCAATAAAGTACGTACTTTCATCATACTAGGAAATGAATTAAGGATGCAGGGGTAATCCTGTTAAAAGGAAAATGAGATTACAGATTGTGGTCTTTTTTTTGTGCAATATAATATTCCACTTCTCAATTTGGGTTACCTTGCCATGGCAAAAATTGGTAACATTTGGAATTTCAAAGGAATCTCAGTAATGTAACCATGAAGCAGGCATATCTATCATCAAAGCACACAAACAGGATGATGCCTAAAATATTTTCACATGAAATTTAACAAGTACCATAGTTTCAAATTGCAGAGTTCATAGGCAATGGAATGGGCAAACCTGTTCTGTCTGTCAATGGATATTTGCTGAATTCCAGGTCTTAGGGTGGGATGAAGATGTCTTGAAATAAGAGGTTCCTGGGAATCCAACAGTCCACCCTTGGTCTCTAGTTTCAGGGATTATATAGACCAGCATGGGGACAAAGCCTTCTTCAGGGAAAATATGCTAAATGGATCCCTTCTCCTGGAGGGTTACTTCTAGTATATGACATGACTAGAATTTAATAGTGATGGTATTTATTAAGCACTTACTATATTCATTCATTCAATCGTATTTATTGAACACTTACTGTGTGCAGAGCACTGTACTGTTTGGAAAGTACAATTCAGCAACAAATAAGACAATTCCTGCCCACAACGGGCTCACAGTCTAGAAGCAGGATGGCCTAGTGGGAAGGTCTAATCCCTGCACTGGACCTTGGGCAAGTCACTTAACTTCTCTGGGACTCAGTTTCCTCATTTGTACAATGAGGGTTAAAATTCTACGCCCTTCTACCTAAACTATAAGCCCAATGTGGGACAGGGCAGGGTCCAACCTGATAGCGTTCTCTGATTTCCAGACCCTCCCTCTTTCTGCTAAATCACACTACTTCCCATATTTAACTCTGATTTCAGAACGGGGGGGATTTAAAATGATCAATAAATATTTGATCTAAGTATCAGTGACTGATCTTAACTCTTTGTGCTATGGAGTAGAGTTATTAATCTCAACAGAAGATTTATTAATGAGTAAAGGCTCATATTTCAGGCTGGGCTCATTTCCTGCATTAATTTCGGTTTTAACCCGCAATATTGTTTCCTACCTTAAAATAGCAGCTTAACAGGAGAGTGGCTAGTGCCAGAATCATAATTATGAGTCAGTATGTACAACTGAATCAAAATCAATGTGCTAACCATTTCTATAACAGCTGTAGTAGTGCTATATGTCTGAGTCATTCTGGAAACTTTTGATGGCTAAAGAGCTACCTATTGTTATTTCTCTGAATTCCACACATCATAATACAAAGAAAGACACTGACTATTTCTCTTCCTGCCAACACTGTTGTTATATGCTGAATTTCCTATTCTACCATTCTAAATTACTGGTTCGTTTTCATTTATCCAAAGACAAACAGAAGAATATTATAAATTTTGCAAAACAGGATTCTCAGGAGAGGTAAATGCAAATCAAGCAAGGACTAAAGCAAATCTACAAGTATGAAATGAACTCAGCAAATTCTTTTTCACCTCACCCCTCACTCCCACCCCCCCCATTGCGTTAAGGCTTTTTGAGGTTTGCAACAAAGATTTTTTCAGGGTTCACAGCCTGTCTCCTGACTTTTATCAAGATCCATTTCCTGTGTGATGGATGCCAAATAGAATTATCAAACGGTCATTCAGTGGCTGAAAATGAGGCTGGATCTACAACCAATTAATTTGTAAATAAAGTGTTTCTCTAGGAAGCAAGTTCATTCATTCAATCGCATTTATTGAGCGCTTCCTGTGTGCAGAGCACTATACTAAGTGCTTGGGAAGTACAAGTTGGCAACATATAGAGACGGTCCCTACCCAACAATGGGCTCACAGTCTAGAAGTTCACCCTAAGCATGCTCTGTGGATGCAACCGGGTAGGAAGAAAGAGAAATCAAAAGAGAAACTGGTTCTTCGAAAAATGTACTGACAAAATTTGGACCAAAATTTTACCTGTTTTAAAAAAAAGCAAAACAAAACAAAACAAAACAAAAGGCAAAGAAAGTAACCCCATCAAAAGCATTTCCTCAACGTAGTCAGGATAAGTGTAGACATTTTGACTGGGGGTCCTGGATTTCTTTGACAGAAGAAGCTCCTGTCAAAGGATATTTTCTATAGCTCTAATAATAATGATGATAATTATGGTATTTGTTAAGCGCTTACTATATGCCAAGCATTGTTCTAAGTGCTGGGGTAGATACAAGGTAATCAGGTTGTCCCACGTGGGGCTCACGGTCTTAACCCCCATTTTACAGATGAGGTAACTGAGGCACAGAGAAGTTAAATGACTTGCCAAAGGTCACACAGCAGACAAGCGTGGAGCCGGGATTAGAACCCAGGTCCTCTGACTCCAAAGCTCAAGCTCTTGTCGCCAGGCCATGCTGCTTCTGCTTCTCTGCACCCTTTCCCCTTTAGATGGTAAGCTTGCTGGGCAGGAAACGTGCCTGTTATAACTCTGGTGTATTTTACTCCCCCAAGCGTTTAGCACAGCGCTCTGCACACAGTAAGGGCTCGATAACTTCTATCGATTGATTGCTGTGTATAAGGTTATGTCAACTTGTGAGGGAAAATAGGAGCGTGGGCTCAAAATTCATTCAATCGTATTTGTCTCCCCCTTCTAGACTGTGAGCCCACTGTTGGGTAGGGACTGTCTCTATGTGTTGCCAGCTTGTACTTCCCAAGTGCTTAGTACAGTGCTCTGTAAGCGCTCAATAAATACGATTGATGATGATGATGATCTTTAAGTCCCAGAAGGTCACTGACTATGTAACTAGAGAACAACATGAATCATCTTCCAGAGAAGTCCAGTGATACATAGCAGGAAATGTTCTAGTCTCTGGATGACTGTCTTAAAAGCTTTCTATTCTCCCCAGGATATATCCCTACAACTGCCACTTCAGCACTCTTTTTTCCACCTAAGTTTTCATAACCTGCATTTATGCATATAGCTTATATACTCCATTAATTCCTCCCATCCGTAATTTATTTTAGTTTCTGTTTTCCCTGCTGGACTGTAAACTCCTTGAGGATCATGTAATCTAATTCTATTATATTTCCCTAAGTGTTTAGTACAGTGTTTTGCATATATTAGGTATTCTACAAATACCATGGATGAATAGATTGATTGGTCATGGTAAGACAGGCCCTAGCTTCAGGTGCTTTGCTTTGCTTTGACCTTTTTATTTCAATGAAGCGTAGAACAAGTAAAAGAACTACATTCATTATAACAAACTGACGACATCTAAAGGAAAAGAGGATCAAATATATGACGGCTAACAATCTACAGGGATTAGATGCCTGAGAAAGCTGAACTGCACTGTTGACCTGAGTTTCACCATGGCTGGAAAAATATAAATGCTTCTTCACTTCTGGCTGCTACATGGAATCTTCTGAATTCTCTGAACCCAATATTTGGGCAAGTCACTTACCTTCTCTGTGCCTCAGTTACCTCATCTGTAAAATGGGGATTAAAACTGTGAGCCCCCCATGGGACAACCTGATCACCTAGTAAACTCCCCAGCGCTTAGAACAGTGCTTTGCACATAGTAAGCGCTTAACAAATACCATTATTATTATTATTAGTCTAGATTATGAAACAGCATTCATTATCATTCCCAGTTTCCACTTACTGCTTCTCTGTCTCGGTTTATACCTGAACAAAATCTACCCATAAAGAAGGGCACCCCATTCCCGCCTCCCTGAAACACTCACACCTGACAAAATGACTAAATTGTCCTGTACCTTTTTATCAATTGATCAATCAATCACATTTATTAAGTGCTTACTACATGCAGAGCACCTTGCTAAGCACTATACTAAGCATGTGGGAATGTACAATTTCACATGAGTAGCCGTGTCAGCCTGTGGAAAGAGCACAGGTCTTGGAGTCTGAGGACCTGGGTTCTCATCCTGGCTCTGCTACATGTCTGCTGCGTGACCTTGGCAAGTCAATTAACTTCTCTGTGCCTCAGTTACCTCATCTGCAAAATGGGGATTAAATCCTACTCCTCCTACTTAGACTGTGAGCCCCAAGTAGGATAATGCTGTGTCTACCCCAGCACTTAGAACAGGGCTTGGCACACAGTAAGTGCTTAACAAGTACCATAATTATTAATACAACAGAGTTAACAGATACGATCCCTGCAAACAAACAGCTTACAGCTAGCAGGGGGAAGACAGACATTGAAGTAGATTAAGGATAGGGGAAATAACAGCATAACAAAATATTTACATAAGTATTGTGGGATCTGGAGGAGTATCTGCGTGCTCAAGGGTAACGCAACCATTTTCATAGTTGATGTAGAGTGGAGGTTGGATGGAGGAAATAAAGAACTTAGTCGGGGAAGGCCTCCTGGAGAAGATGCTCAATAAATACCACTGATTGACTGAATTCCATCACGCTATGTTATTTCTATAGCCGTTGGGGTGAGTGGTGGACTAACTGGATACGTACGGGGAGGGATTTCCAGGCCCAAAGGAGATTGTGGATAAAGGGTTGATGGCAGGATACCCACTGTCAAGGGCAGCCATGCCCAGATCTTTTCACCAGGTAACTGGGCAATAGCAATGCCATCTATTAAAGGAACAGTCAACAGTCATATAGCGTTCTAAAACAGTCAGAGAAAAGCAGGTCGTATGAAAAATTAAATGAATAAATGCTAATTCATTCATTCAATCGTATTTATTGAGTGCTTACTGTGTGCAGAGCACTGTACTAAGCGCTTGGGAAGTACAAGTTGGCAACATATAGAGACGGTCCCTACCCAACAGTGGGCTCCCAGTCTACGTACATATATACAAATAGAGTAATAAATTCATTTATTCATTCAATCGTATTTATTGAGCGCTTACTGTGTGCAGAGCACTGTACTAAGCGCTTGGGAAGTCCAAGTTGGCAACATATAGAGACGGTCCCTACCCAACAGTGGGCTCACAGTCTACGTACATATATACAAATAGAGTAATAAATTCATTTATTCATTCAATCGTATTTATTGAGCGCTTACTGTGTGCACAGCACTGTACTAAGCGCTTGGGAAGTACAAGTTGGCAACATATAGAGACGGTCCCTACCCAACAGTGGGCTCCCAGTCTACGTACATATATACATATATACAGGTGCTGTGGGGAGGGGAAGGAGAGGAGAGGAAGGAGACCTAATGTTCTTTTTGCTTAAAAAAGTCAATAAGACACATCGATTGAAAGCAGGGTATCATTAGATCTTCCTCATTCTAGAGATTAAGAACTCGAGGTGGTCTTCTCAATGAGCAGGGCTGAAGGACTCAAACTGCACTTGAAACTCAGAATTTCACCTGTTCTTTAACCTAGGAGCAAGACCTCCCTGAGTCAGGAATGACTTCTTGCCAGAATCTGGTTGTCATATATGTCTAAAGCTTCCTAGTTGGACTGCTCATATCCTTTATGACAGAGGACCAATACTGAGTACAAACAACACACTAATCCCTGCACATAACATAGCAGAGACCCTGATTTAAGGGTCTACACAAACTTAAAATACAAAGAACATGCAACCAAGAGGAATGAAATGATGATGATGGTATTTGTTAAGTGCTTACTATGTGCCAAGCACTGTTCTAAGCGCTGGGGGGATACGAGGTAATCAGGTTGGCCCAAGTGGGGCTCACAGTCTTAATTTCCATTTTACGGATGAGGTAACTGAGGCCCAGAGAAGTGAAGTGACTTGGCCAAAGTCACACAGCTGACAAGTGGGGGAGCCAGGATTAGAACCCACGACCTCTGACTCCCAAGCCCGTGTTCTTGCCACTAGGCTATGCTGCTTCTCATAAAAGAGAGCATGTTCATGAGAAGGTCATTATTTACAGGGTGAAAAATTCATTCCATGAGATTCAAGGAAAGACAATGGCTGCTTCAGTGGCCCTAAAGTAGAAAAGCTAATGTAGTCAAAGTATAAAACCAGTGAGAGAAGCAGCGTGGCTCAGTGGAAAGAGCACAGGCTTGGGAGTCAGAGGTCATGAGTTCTAATCCTGGCTCCGCCACTTATCGGCTGAGTGATCTTGGGCAATTCACTTAACTTCTCTGTGTCTCAGTTACCTCATCTGTAAAATGGGGATTAAAACTGTGAGCCCCATGTGGGACAACCTGATTATCATGTATCTACCCCAGCACTTAGAATAGTGCTTGGCACATAGTAAGCACTTAACAAATACCATCATTATTATCATTATTATAAAAGGCGATCTTAGTTGGCTAAGTATTACATTTTTAATGCTTTCATTCCCTGGCATTCTAGGTTCACCCTGATGTTCAAGGTTGATGGGTTTATTCATCTCTTTATTCATTTGTTCACCTCTAAAACTGAGTTTTAGATGAAAGACCAAGACAGAGTCTTTCTAAGAAACTGAAAACTCATGTGATCACATTTCCTCTTGCCTTCAAGACATCTCTACTTGGATGTCCTCCTGTCACCTCTGGTTTAACATGTCCAATAGTGAACTCCTTATCTTCCCGCCCAAACCCTGTCTTCCCCCCGACTTTCCCATCACTGGGGATGGCACCAACACCCTTCCTATCTCACAAGCCCGTAACCTTGGCATTATCTTTGCCGCCTCTCTGTCATTCAACCCATATTTTCAATCCATCACTAAATCCGGTGGGTCCCACCTTCCCAACTTCGTTAAAACCTGCCCTTTCCTCTCCATCCAAAGAAGCAGCGTGGCTCAGTGGAAAGAGCACAGGCTTGGGAGTCAGAGGTCCAGGCTCTGCCACCTGTCAGTTGTGTGACTTTGGGGAAGTCACTTAACTTCTCTGTGCCTCAGTTCCCTCATATGTACAATGGGGACTAAGACTGTGAGGCCCACGTGGGACAACCTTGATTACCCTGTATCCCCCCTGCACTTAGAACAGTGCTTGGCAAATAGTAAGTGCTTAACAAATACCAACATTATTATTATTAATAATAATAATAATAATAAAATCACTCATCCTATCCCACCTGGATTACTGCATCAATCAATCAGTCAATCGTATTTATTGAGCGCTTACTACGTGCAGAGCACTGTACTAAGCGCTTGGGAAGTACAAATTGGCAACACATAGAGACAGTCCCTACCCAACAGTGGGCTCACAGTCTAAAAGGGGGAGACAGAGAACAGAACCAAACATACCAACAGAATTAAATAAATAGGATAGAAATGTACAAGTAAAATAAATAAATAAATAAATAAATAGAGTAATAAATATGTACAACCATATATACATATATACAGGTGCTGTGGGGAAGGGAAGGAGGTAAGATGGGGGGATGGAGAGGGGGACAAGGGGGAGAGGAAGGAAGGGGCTCAGTCTAGGAAGGCCTCCTGGAGGAGGTGAGCCTCCTTGCTGACCTCCCAGCCTCCTCTCTCTCTCCACTCCAGTCCATACTTCACTCTGCTGCCCAGATCATTTTTCTACAAAAACATTCTGGACATGTCACCCCACTCCTCATAAAACTCCAGTGGTTGCCCATCCACCTCCGTATCAAAAAAAAGCTCCTCACCATTGGCTTTAAAGCACTCCATCACCTTATCCCCACCCTCCCTCACCTCACTACTCTCCTTCTACAACCCAGCCTGCACACATCACCTTCTCTAGTGCTAAACCTTCTCACTGTGCCTCAGTCTAGCCTGTCTCAATGCTGACCCCGGCCCAACTCCTGACTCAGACCAGGAACACCCTCCCTCCTCAAATCTAACAGACCATTACTCTCCCCCACTTCAAAGCCTTATTGAAGGCCCATCTCCTCCCCACATCCTCTTCTACCTCTCCCTTCTGCATCACCCTGACTTGCTTCATTTGTTCTTCCCCCCTCCCAGCCCCAAAGTGCTAATGGACACAACTGTAATTTATTTATTTGTATTGGTATCTGTCTCCCCCTTCTAGACTGTAAACTTGTTGAGGGCAGAGAAGGTGTTCATTGTATTATACTTTCCTAAGCACTTAGTACAGTGCTCTGCACACAGTAAGCGTTCAATAAACAAGACTGATTGAATGAATGAATGAATGAATGCGCTCTCCTCTACACCTTAAAGTTTCCATCGGACAGTTTTAGTAACAGTCTGCAAAGATGAAATAAAGTAGAAAACAAATAAACCTGAAACATGAAAATTCAACATGTTACTAACAGTTCAAATCACAAAAGGTTCCTATTTAATCTTGTAGACATCCAATTTAATCAGCATTTTAACCATCAGTGATGCACTGTTCTAAACTTTCTGGAGATTAATGTTCTAAAAATATTGTATTAAGAATTTATAACAGAACTAATTATAACAATAACTACAATATTTGTTAAATGCTTACTATGTGCCAAGATTTGTATGTACAAAGCACTTGTGTGGAGACACGTTTATTGGGTTGGACACAATGCCTGTCCCATATGGGGCTCACAGTCAAAGTAGAAGAGAGAACAGGTACTGAACTTCCATTTTCCAGATGGGGAAACTAAAGCATAGGGAAGGCAAGTGACATATTCAAGGTCACACAGCAGGCTAGAGGCACAGCTGGAATTAGAACCCAGGACTTGGCTCCTCCTTCTAGACTGTAAGCTCATTATAGGCAGGGAACGTTTCTGCTAATTCTGTTGCCTTGAACTCTCCCAAGTACTTAGTAATAATAATAAGGGCATTTATTAAGCGCTTATTATGTTCAAAGCACTGTTCTAAGCGCTGGATAGTTTACAAGGGGATCAGGTTGTCCCATGGGGGGCTCACAGTCTTAAGCCCCATTTTACAGATGAGGTAACTGGGGCACACAGAAGTGAAGTGACTTGCCCAAAGTCACACAGCTGAGTGGCGGAGCCGGGATTTGAACCCATGACCTCTGACTCCAAAGCCCTGGCTCTTTCCACTGAGCCATGCTGCTTCTCAATGAGACCACTGATAGTACAGTGCTCTATCCATAGTAAGTGCTCAATAAATACCATTCATTGATCCATTTCCATTAGGCTATATTATTTTCATAGTAAATAAATGAAAAGACACGTTCAACTGAATCTCATCACACCAAACAGTGCCCACTAGTGTCCACGATATTAAAGATTACACACACATATACAAACTCTAAACCATGTTATTTTTTCCCCTTCATCATCGGTAACATTAACGGAACATCTACAATGGGCAAAGTATTGTATCAGGCATGGGGAGATGTATAAGGAAAATATTAGAGTACCTTCCTGAAGGTTACGCTACGATGGAGGAGATAACCAAAGAGAAAACAAACATTGGGGTTAGAAGGAAATGGGCATAGATTCAAAAATGATCCTCACAAAGAAATGGGTAACATATTCCAAGGGAACACAACTCCACGGTGAATGGCCGGGATGGAGGAAGTGGGCAGGGTCTGAGGAAAAGGCCACTGCCAGTTCGGGTAAAGCAGTCCTCCAGTGCCATGCCACCCCAGCACAAAGCTAGTGCCCTGTTCCTCCACTGGCTCTCCATTCCAGGTGTAGCAAGTAGCTTGGAGCCAGAGGTTGGATTGACCTTTCTCAGGAGCGGGCATGACATCGTAAATTGCCACCCATTTGGGCCAGGGACTGCGTTGGAAGTGACTTTCTGGTACGGACCCCAGTGTGTAATATGGCGCTTGGCACGGCTTAACAAATACTGCAATTATTATTCTTACTGGTATTCAATCAATCAATCAATCATATTTATTGAGCACTTACTGTGTGCACAGCACTGTACTAAGCGCTTGGGAAGTACAAGTTGGCAACATATAGAGACGGTCCCTACCCAACATTCATTCATTCAATCGCATTTATTGAGCGCTTACATTGTGCAGAGCACTGTACTAAGCGCTTGGGAAGTACAAGTCGGCAACATATAGAGACGGTCCCTACCCAACAGTGGGCTCACAGTCTAGAAGGGGGAGACAGAGAACAAAACAAAACATATTAACAGAATAAAATAAATAGAATAAATATGTACAAGTTAAATAAATAAATAGAGTAATAAATGCGTACAAGCATATATACATATATACAGGTGCTGTGGGGAAGGGAAGGGGGGAAGGCGGGAGGGATGGAGGGGGGAGGAGATTACAGTGTAGCTTTATTATACTATGCTATGTATGAAGTGCTTACACAACAGTGGGCTCACAGTCTAGAAGGGGAGACAGAGAACAAAAACAAACATATTAACAAAATAAAATAAATAGAATAGATATGTACCAGTAAAATTAATAGAGTAATAAATATGTACAAACATATATACATGTGCTGTGGGGAAGGGAAGGAGGTAAGATGGGGGGATGGAGAGGGGGAGGAGGGGGAGAGAAAGAAGGGGGCTCAGTCTGGGAAGGCCTCCTGGAGGAGGTGAGCTCTCAGTAGGGCCTTGAAGTGGGGAAGAGAGCTAGCTTGGCAGATGTGTGGAGGGAGGGCACTCCAGCCCAGGTGGATGACGTGGGCCGGGGGTCGATGGCGGGACAGATGAGAACGGGGCATGGTGAGGAGATTAGCGGCGGAGGAGCGGAGAGTGCGGGCTGGGCTGGAGAAGGAGAGAAGGGAGGTGAAGTAGGAGGGGGCGAGGTGATGGACAGCCTTGAAGCCCAGGGTGAGGAATTTCTGCCTGATGTGTAGGTTGATTGGTAATCACTGGAGATTTTTGAGGAGGGGAGTAACATGTCCAGAGCGTTTTTGGACAAAGACAATCCGGGCAGCGGCGTGAAGTATGGATTGAAGTGGGGAGAGACAAGAGGATGGGAGATCAGAGGAGGCTGATACAGTAGTCCAGATGGGATAGGATGAGAGCTTGAACGAGCAGGGTAGTGGTATGGATGGAGAGGAAAGGGCGGATCTTGGCAATGTTGTGGAACTGAGAATGGCAGGTTTTGGTGACGGCTTGGATGTGAGGGGTGAACGAGAGAGCGGAGTCGAGGATGACACCAAGGTTGCGGGCCTGTGAGACGGGACGGATGGTAGTGCCGTCAACAGTGATGGGAAAGTCAGGGAGAGGGCAGGGTTTGGGAGGGAAGGCAAGGAGTTTAGTCTTGGACACGTTGAGTTTTAGGTGGTGGGCAGACATCCAGACGGAGATGTCCTGAAGGCATCATACCAAGAATCATACCAACTGCTTTGGCTTATTGGGGAGTACAAGACAGCAAACCATGAATTATTCATTGGAGAGTGTAGTAAGTAACAAACCACAAACTTGCTTCCACACTTTTCTAGACTGTCTTTAAGCCCGTTGTTGAGTAGGGACTGTCTCTATACGTTGCCAACTTGTACTTTCGAAGCACTTAGTACAGTGCTCTGCACACAGTGAGCGCTCAATAAATACAATTGAATGGGTGAATGAATGAATGAGAAAGGCATGTGACCGATGATGACTTCGAGTCGCTGCCAATTATGGTTACATGGGTGGATGTTATGCGGAAGGCAAAGACTTTCTAATTGGTCACTAATTATGAGGACCACCGAATCCCCAAATCATTGGAAATTTAATTCGGGGATCAATTTTTTAGACATAGTTAAGTAAAAAAAAAATTATCATTTGCTCTTGCTTAGGTGTCTACATTACAAAAATAAAGTTTTGAGGAGCAGTGTGGTCTAGTGGAAAGATCCCAGGCTTGGGGGTCAGAAGACCTGAGTTCTAATCCCAGCTCTGCCAATGTGCCCCACTGTGTGATCTTCGGCAGGACACTTAACTTCTCTGTGCCTCAGTATCCTCATCTGTAAAACGGAGATTCAATACTTGTTCTTCCTCTTAGACGGTGAGCCCCATGTGGGACAGGGACTGAGTTATTTATACATCCCAGCACTTAGCACATATAATACAACAATGATTAATATTATTATTTAGTGGGAAAAACTTCTTTCTAGGAAATGAAATTCATGTCTTTTTCCCTAACAAATTTGAAACATACTCTGCCAAGAAAAACTGTAAACTACAGACACTGGAAAATGTGCATCACTGACATCAGAAGAAAAAACAACACCCTATGTTTAATAAATTTCCCGCTTCACTCGGCTATTGGATCCTACTAAGATTAAATCTTCACTCAATAAGAACTTTTGGTCTTACCCATATCGATCAATCACTGCTAAGTATATTCACATTTCAAAATAAATACCAAGTATTGTAGAAATTGTTTTATGGTTAAATTGGAAGGAAAGAATGGTGCAACAAATGAGGGGGCAGACAGGTAAGGTAGAATTTTGAAAAATAAGTTGTGTTTGCCATTATAAATTTCAACTACATTAAATAGCTTTGTAGTTCAATTGAAAACACTATATTCCCATGACGAACATTTTGTACTTGGAATTTTGAATTTCTACTGTGGCAAAAGATTTAATAGCTGTAGAGCTGAGTACTTGGGAAGTGCAGAATCAAGAAGTGATAGGTTCTTGTTCACGTGGAGTAGACACTTTAAAGGGGAAGACAACATAAAAATATTTACAACTAGAATGTCAAAATAAATCCTTGAGAAGCATCTTGGCCTAATGGAAAGAGTACTGGCTTGGGAGTCAGAGAACTTGGGTGGCAATCTCACCTCTGCCAATGCCTGCTGTGTGACCTTGGACAAGTCATTTAACATCCCTTTGTTTCAGTTTCCTCATCTGTAGAAGGGGGATTCACTATCTGTTCTCCCTCCTACTTAAGACTATGAGCCCCATGCAGGACAAGGCTTGTGTCCAATCTGAATAACCTGTCTCTATCCCAGTACTTAATACAGTGCTTGGCACATAGTAAGCAATTGACAAATGCCATAACAATAATGATTATTGACTATATATATGTATGTATTTATATATATATATATATGAATAAATGATGTGTATGGGTATAAATATGTTCATAAGGGCTCATGGGTTAGCTTATTGGTTTTCAAGTAAATATTATGTTGGACAAGGACCATGTCCAAATTTATTATTTGTGCATACACCAGTACTTAAGCACATTGCTTGGCTCACAGTAAGTGTTTAATAAAAGCCATAATTAAGATGCTGACCATTAATTAATTCATCCTCCCCCTCCCAGCCCCACAGCAATTGTGCATATATCTGTAATTTATTTATATTAATGTCTGTCTCCCCCTCTAGACTGTGAGTTTGTTTTGGGTCGGGAATGAGTCTGTTTAGTGTTATATTGGGCTCTCCCAAGTGCTTAATCGAGTGCTCTGCAAACAGTAAGAGCTCAATAAGTACAATTGAATGAATGAATGAATGGAGGAAGGCAGTTGGAGGAGGCAGGCTTTTAGATGTGGTCTGTGGGGATGAGGGGAGTTTCAGGCTGGGGAGAAGAGCATGAGTGAGGGAATGGCGCTTAATACAGTGTTTTGTGCTCAATAAATGATTGAATGAATGAATGAATGGAGGTGGGAGAGAGGAGAGAGCGACAGAGCTAGAAGATTGGCTCACAAAGAATAAAGACTGTGAGTTGGCAAATAGCAGATGAAGAGAGAGGATGGGTAAGATGAGGTGAGATGGCGGAGCGCCTTGATGTCAATTGTGAAGAGTTTTTATTTGATGTGGAGAGACAGAGGAAGCAGTGGAGGGTTTTGAAGAGAGGAGAGATGTGGGCTGCATGACGTATGAGGAAGCCTATTTGTGTAGCAATATGTAGTCTAGATTGGAGGGTGGAGAGGCTTGAAACCGGAACACCAATGAGGAGGCTGATACAATAGTCAGCCTGCACATATAACCAGAGTCTGTAGTACGGTGGGCACAGAGGAAGGGGCAGACCCAAGCGGCATTGGGCAAGGAAAAAGCAATAGGATTTGGCAGTAGCCTAAATGTGAGAGTTGAAAGGTAGTGAGTAAAGTGCTATAAAAGGGGACATAATGATTTCGAGAAAACAGATACTTGGCCGTAAAAAGTCATCCCAGGTTCCTAAGGATTTTGAATCGAATAGAAATAAGTGGCACAAACCTGAAAATAACCTGGTTTATAAGTCTGTAGAATTAAACTGGATGTTTTTCTCCACCTCTTTAAAGGTCACACGTTAAGATTATCAAAATGGGTATTCTCTCAAATAGAACCTTAAAATTTCCTACAGTTCTCCTCCTAAATCCCTCATCACTCATTTTAACTTGAAACTGAACAGAACTGTAGGTAGTCAAGCTGATTTATTTTAATTATTAAGAGCTTCAGTTGAGTTGATTGGTACATTGATTCCATTGATTGGTAATTATACTGATTACAATTTTCATTGATTGGTAATCAATATATATTTATTTGTTATTACAACACTGTGCCAGCCCTCACTTCACTGCTAGGGTGTGGTACTGTCTGGCTTTTCAGATTACTCTGAAATATGTGGCGGAATGTGTAGCAAAACTAGCCCAGAACCTTGTGGGAAGCAAAATGGTACAGAGGCTCTCAGATGTTACATTACATTCAGGGTCCTTGCGACTCCTAAATCCTAACTAGATACATAAACATTGCACTTGGAAACCAACCTTATTCTTGTCCTTAAATGTGACCTGCTAACAAGATCAATGTTTAGAATGTATATGGCAGTTAGGGCATCAAAAGTACGACTTTCCACTGAAAATACACATTTGTTTTCTTTTTTGATTCAAAGCTGGTGTCTTTCCAAAGTACAACTGGTCCATTAAGCATAATCCTCAAATTCCACGCACCAGATTTGACCAATTCTAATCTCAAATTTTTCAACTTTGCTAGAAGCCTGGATTAGATGGCAAGAGACTGGTCAGTTTATTTCTGAAAACTGAGCAGCTGATGGGCGTTTTGACAAGCAGAGCTTGGTGGATGAGACTGTCAGTCATACCTTGGTTCTTTTGGCCATGTTGGCACACACTAATAAAATGTCCACATCTTCCAATTTGAAGAGCACGCTCCACCCCCACCTCTCACAGACCTGCAATAGTGTAAAGCCTAGACTTCTAAGAAACTCTAAAACTGAGCTGGGGAATGCTCTAAAAGCCGAATGGAAAGCGGGGAACCTTGGTTTACAGTTTTCTTTGAAGCATTTTGTCTGAGGGAAGTCCTAGGGTGGGTGGGTTAAGGTCAGGCCTGGCTCAGAATCAGATGCATCCTGGCAGGGTGATAAAGTATATAGATCTATAGAAAGACTCTGGGGGAGAGTGGGAAAGTGGAAGGGGGAGCTCAGGTTAGACTTAACGCATGCCTTGATGTAGCACCATCACAGAAATTAATCTTCTAGAAGTGTCACAATCAGGGGGCGACAGCAACTGGGATTAGTGGGAAAAGATGCATTGAAGCAGGAGAATATGGAGCTAAACCTCACTCCCCATTACTGGCACAGTGAAACAAAGTGACCCCAACAGATGAACGTAACTACTTTCTTTCCGGGAAGGAACAGCAGGGTGAGGAAAGTGGTCCACTACTCAAAACTGAATAAATGTATTTACCTACTTCCTTCTGAAGTTGTTCCCCTCTCAGGGTCGCACCTCGAGAGTTTCCGGTACCCTACCAGTCTCGGGTACGGGAGGGAGAGTCAAGCAGAGGCCTACCCATTTCATTCATATCTTGGGCAGTGGCTAGAGAGTGGAAGGGAATCTGCTACAAGTCAAAACTCACCCACGCTGGGCAGCAGCGGCAAGGGACAGAGAGGAGGGCGGAGGCTCGAGTTTACTGCGGGGAAGGTGGCAATGGTAAAGCACTTCTGGATATTTACCAAGAAAACTCTATGGATACAATACCGCAACAATTGCAGATGGACAGCGGGGCATTCTTGGAGAGATGTGTCCATGGTGTCGCTATGGATCGGAAACAACTGGACATTATAAGACATGACAAGACAAGCCTGAATTTGTGCCCCTCCTGAAACCTTTCAATATTACCTTGAGATTCCAGCCACCACTGCCACTTACAGAGCTCCTTATCTTCCCTCTCAAACCCTGAACTTTGTCCCTTCTTATCTCACCTCCCTTCTCTCCTTCTTCAGCCCAGCCCACACACTCCACTCCTCTGCTGCTAACCTTCTCACTGTGCCTCGATCTCACCTGTCCCGCTGTCGACCCCTGGCCCGCATCCTACCTCCGGCCTGGAATGCCCTCCCTCCTCAAATCTGCCAAATAAATAAATCAAATCAAATCCATAGAGAAGCAGCATGGCTCAGTAGAAAGAGCACGGGCTTTGGAGTCAGGGGTCATGGGTTCGAATCCCGGCTCTGCCAATTAGCTGTGTGACTTTGGGAAAGTCACTTCACTTCTCTGTGCCTCAGTTCCCTCATCTGTAAAATGGGGATTAAGACTGTGAGCCCCCATGGGACAACCTGATCTCCCTGTAACCTCCCCAGCGCTTAGAATGGTGCTTTGCACATAATAGCGCTTAATAAATGCCATTATTATTATTATTATTATTAAATCCCCCTCCTTCAAAGCCTTACTGAAGGCTCACCTCCTCCAAGAGGCCTTCCCAGACTAAGCCTCTCTTTTCCTCAGGTCCCCCTTTTCCGCATCACCTCAACTCGCTCCCTTTGCTCTTCCCCCCTCTCTCTGCTCCACGGCACTTAGGTATATATGTGTATGTCTATAATTGTATTTATTTATATTGATGACTGCTTACTTGTTTTGATGTGTATGTATCTATAATTCTTTTTATTTATTTTGATGCCTGTTTACTTGTTTTGATGTCTGGCTCTCCCCTTCTAGACTGTAAGCCTGGTGTGGGCAGCAGGGATTGTCTCTCTATTGCTGAACTGTACTTTCCAAGTGCTTAGTACAGTGCTCTGCACACAGTAAGCACTCAATAAATACAACTGACTGAATGGATGACTTTTATCTGCTTCATTAAATTACTTAAATACTAAAATGTACAGTGTACTTAAACTACTTCAATGTACAGTTCCCAATCTTGCCCTGGTCCTGGTTTAGTTTACTGTTTTCTCTACTGAACAACTCATATTCTATTCAAAGTGAATGGAGAGATTTTTCCTTGGGGTTCATTTTCAGGAGGAAGGGCGGCCAATCAACCTCCCTCAAACTGAAGCTGGCAGGTTTGGCGCGATGTGGCCCATCAGATTCTCCAAACCTCAACGTGTAGCAGGGTAAACTGAAATCTGAGGGAAATAATATCTAGTTTCATCTATGGGTAAATAATACTGCATTATCTCAAAACCTCAAAATAGCTATGTATTTTCAAACCTTTCCCTGTTCCAGTTACCAGAATGAGATGGAATTCAGATGGATTGGGGTTAGAGACTTTCCCTGGCTGCATTTTAACTTAACACATATTTTTCTGGGACAAAAGGCATAAACTAAAGGCAGCCAAGGTTTACAAGTCTCAGTTTCTCGCTTACAAGGGAAGGCCAGAGAACTATTCTTTCTGCTTCTTGTGGCAGGAAAATATGTCCTCTTCTCTGGAGTTCATTAGAACTTCACCTGTCCGCATGTTTTGTTTTGTTGTCTGTCTCCCCCTTCTAGACTGTGAGCCCATTGTTGGGTAGGGACCGTCTCTAGATGTTGCCAACTTGTACTTCCCAAGAGCTTAGTACAGTGCTCTGCACACAGTAAGTGCTCAATAAATACGATTGAATGAATGAATGATGTGTGTGGCAGTCCCTGGTTCTAAAATGACTGGATAACTGAGTTTGGGTGGGATTATCATGTTTTCGAGATTTTGTCCTGCCGTCCAGAGGCCTAAATCGGACCAGAACCCCTCTGAAGCTGGGGCTGCTCTTTCTGCCTCTGGAGAGAAGTGGGAAAGGAGAAAAAAGAAGAAAAAGATTTCAAGTATCTTCAGCAGTGGTGACAGCATCTGTCACTGTAGTTGCAATCACTACTGTGGCAGAGCTGACTTTTCAGGGTTGAACAAAGGCCTTTCTAACGCGGTCCCAGGATGTGTTTCTGGCATTCTGGAAAAACCTATTCTAGACCTAGGAAGGCCAGAATTGGCCCAGCCGAGGGACTACAATTTTTCCTGGCAACAAAGAATTGCCACCTGCACTTGCCAAAACTGCTGAAGTCAAGTTGAAAGGAAAGAAAAACAGCCTAGTGGATAGAGCAGGGGCCGGGAGTCAGAGAACCAGGATTTCAATCCCAGCTCTGACACTTATCTGTGTGACCTTGGGCAAATGACTTCACAGCTCCGTGCCTCAGTTTCCCCATCAGTAAAATGGGGATTAAATCTTACTCCCTGAACGAACCTGTCCCCAGGTGATGGGTGACAACTTATCTGTAATTTATTTGTATTGATATCTATCTAGGAGAAAGATACAACTAAGCTGGGAATTAATTAAAGAGCACCTTCAGAAATCCCAGAATGATTTTGATCTTGCGCCTTGGTAAAACTCCTGAACTTTTTCATGTATTCCTAGGAGATTTTAAATCTGAATGGAAGACTCAGTGTACTGTACTTAGTGGACAAAATATACTAAAGTGTCAGAGGCTGGTTAGAGTTCCCAAAAGAGATGTTTTAATGGGATGTAGAAGTTATTTTTCACCCGCTTTCCCTTTTCTTATATGATCTACTTTTGTTTTGTTGTCTGTCTACCCCTTCTAGACTGTGAGCCCATTGTTGGGTAGGGACTGTCTCTATATATGACTGAATGAATGAATATCTGTCTCTCCTCCTCTAGACTGTAAGTTTGTTGTGGGCAGCGATTGTGTCTGTATATTGTTGCGCTGTACTCTCCTAAGCGCTTAATACAGTGCTCTGTATGCAGTAAGCACTCAATAAATGATTGAATCGAATGAATGAATAAAGGAATACTTGGACTTTGAGCCTCATATGCGATGTAGACTGCGTCCAACCTGATTATCAAGTGCTTAGTACAGTGCTCTGCACAAGTAAGCGCTCAATAAATACGAATGAATGAATTATCTTGGATCAATCCCAGTGAATGGCACAAAGTAGGTGATTAAAAAGTACCTCAAAATAAAAAAAGAGAACAGTCCTCTCTACACTGCAAGGTTTTTGTGGGCTGGGAACGTGTCTGCTAACTCTATTGTATCTCCCAACTGTTCAGTATGGTGTTCTGTACATATTAAGCACTCAATTAATACCGTTGATTGACTGATTGATTGACAGGGACAGTGGAGCTATTAAGTCCTGCATCCTCATCCCTTTCCTATCTTCCTCTTTTCCCCATCTCTGTTCCCTGCCCTTTTTTGAGGGTGTTGTCCCCTGGAGCCCCACTCTCCTCCTGTCCAAAGTGAACAAATTTCGGCTAACCTTATTAATCAATCAATCAATCAATCAATCGTATTTATTGAGTGCTTACTGTGTGCAGAGCACTGTACTAAGTGCTTGGGAAGTACAAGTTGGCAACATATAGAGACAGTCCCTACCCAACAGTGGGCTCACAAATTCATTCAATTTTATTTATTGAGCACTTACTGTATGCAGACCACTGTACTAAGTGCTTGGGAAGTACATGTATTCCCAGACTGGGTTAAAGAAGTGCATCAGGGACAATGGGAACAATAAGAGCAGAAGCAAGAAGGTCACAGGGCTATGGTTTTGTGATATTATGTTAGTAACAGCACTCCTCATGGTTAGTAATTTATAGGCTAGGAGGCAGAATGACGTTTAGAGTTCACGTGTTCTGCTTTTGCCCAAGGAAAAGGTGTGCGTTTTCCTAAATCCAGCTCTATAACTATGGTAATTCATTCATTTATTCAATCGTATTTATTGAGCGCTTACTGTGTGCAGATCACTGTACTAAGCAATTGGGAAGTACAAGTTGGCAACAAATAGAGACGGTCCCTACCCAACAACAGGCTCACAGTCTAGAAAGGGGAGACAGACAACCAAACAAAACATGTGGACAGGTGTCAAGTCATCAGAACAAATAGAATTAAAGCTAAATACACATCATTAACAAAATAAACAGAATAGTAAACATGTACAAGTAAAATGAATAGAGTAATAAATCTGTACAAACATATACACAGGTGCTGTGGGGAGGGGAAGGAGGAAGGACAGGGGGATGGGGAGGAGGAGAGGAAAAAGGGGGTAATGACAAATACATTCAAAGACCAAATCATGTGAATATATTATAAGGCCACATGTTTGGAATAACGATAATGACAACAATAATAATAATTGTGGCATTTGTTAAGCACTTTCTATGTACCAAGCATTTTTCTAAGCACTGGGGTAGATGCAATACAATCTGGTCAGACAGAGTGCCTGTCCCACATCAGGTCTCAGTGGGAGGGAGAACAGGCACAGAGGTTAAGTGATTTGCCCAAGGTCACCCAGAAGGAAAGTGTCAGAATTGGGACTAGAGCCTAGAAAGCGGGAAATATTTCAATCGCTAATGAAAAACATCATATTTATGGGTGTGCACGTGTAACAAGATGGGCTGGAGAGAAGGCAAGAAAGCTGAATGAATCAATGCAAATGAAAATTCTTTAGAGCCTCTATATAGTTTTTCTTTGGCTTAAAGACGGTACCACTAAATTTACATGTGCGAGGCTGAAAGGCAAGTGTTCAACCAACAATTAATGTGTCATAATGTAAAGATAGCGCTTGATTAAGCTTCTGTGTATTCTATTTGCAATGTCTAGAGCTGTTGTTGAACCAGCCTCTAAGTCTGACGATCTTCCTGAAAATTCTGCTCAAGGGAAGTCACTCCTCTTCTGGTTGTTGCATACCACCATGACCTATCTGGCCTTGTTGTCCCTTGACTCGGTAGTGCTATAATAATGATGGCATTTGTTAAGCGCGTACTATGTGCCGAACACTGTTCTAAGCACTGGATAATGTTATTTGATGACGATAATGGTACTTGTTAAATGCTTACTATGTGCCAAGCACTGTTCTAAGCACTGGGGTAGATACAAGGTAATGAGACTGTCCCACATGGGGCTCACAGTCTTTATCCTCATTTTACAGATGAGGTAACTGTGGCATAGAGAAGTTAAGTGGCTTGCCCAGGATCACACAGAAGACAAGTGGGAGTGCCAGGATTAGAACCTACATCCTCTGACTCCCAAGCCTGTGCTCTTCCCACTAAGCCATGGTGCTATACCATACTGTTTGAAGTAGTGGCTTACTCTGTCCTGCAGCTGCTTGGGTAACAGCTGTAAATGCAGCCATAGAGAAAATTGAATTGCATTTACTAACTCTACTGGACTGTCCTAAGGGCGTAGTATAGTGTTCTATACAAAATGTTCAATAAATATTACTGATTGATTAGACACCATTAAAACTTGATGACTTACTACTGTTATCCGGTTATTCTTCTGAAGGTCACCATCAATCGTATTTATTGAGTGCTTACTGTATGCAGAACACTGTACTAAGCATTTGGGAAGTACAAGTTGGTAACATATAGAGACAGTCCCTACCCAGCAGTTGGCTCACAGTCTAAATCATATTGATTTCACTGATTCAGTGTTTACTTCTTCGCTTATATGGGAATCATTGGACAGAGTGTTACTAAGTAGCAGAATTCAGTGTAAGCAACCAGTTCTTGGTCACCAACTTTGATTGTGTGTCAAGTTTTTCCTGAGGTGGCTCGGTAAATAGCCATCCTCAAGATGGCAGCATCGAATTGGTTGCATAAGGATGAATCAACTCCTTAGGCCTTATTAAATCCATTAGTGTTTGGGAAAGGAACAGATGAGCCATCTTCAGCTCTGATTGGGCTTGCCAACTCATCACACCTCGGAGTAAAGGATGGATGATATTCTTCAATAAAAGGACAATAAAATCTGGCTGGCAATGGAGGAAGCGTTGGCCTAGCTGAAAAAGCATGGTCCAAGGGAGTCGGGAGACATATGTCCATTCATTCATTCATTCATTCATATTTATCATCATCATCATCATCAATCGTATTTATTGAGCGCTTACTATGTGCAGAGCACTGTACTAAGCGCTTGGGAAGTACAAATTGGCAACATATAGAGACAGTCCCTACCCAACAGTGGGCTCACAGTCTAAAAGGGGGAGACAGAGAACAAAACCAAACATACTAACAAAATAAATAGAATAGATATGTACAAATAAATTAAATAAATAAATAAATAAATAGAGTACAAAAATATGTACAAACATATATATATATATATATGTATACAGGTGCTGTGGGGAAGGGAGGGAGGTAAGATGGGGGGATGGTGAGGGGGACGAGGGGGAGAGGAAGGAAGGGGCTCAGTCTGGGAAGGCCTCCTGGAGGAGGTGAGCTCTCAGCAGGGCCTTGAAGGGAGGAAGAGAGTGAGTATTTAGTGCTTACTGTGTGCAGAGCACTGTACTAAGCACTTTGGAAGTACAAGGCAACAACATATAGAAATGATCCCTACCCAACAACAGGCACTATTCCCGGTTCTTCTACCTGCCTGCTGAGTGACCTGGGAGATGCTCTCTGTGCCTCAGTTTCTGCAACTGTAAAATGGGGATAAAGTCCCTACTCTCCTTATCTCTTAAAAAAGACAAGAGCCATGTATGGGACAAGGACTATGCCCATATCTGATTATTTTGTATCTATCTCAGGGCTCAGCAAAGTTTTTGGCACCCAGTAGGTACTTAATAAATACTACTGTTGAGGCAAAGCAGACAGATGTCACCATTTGATCTACAGCTTGATTAGCCCCATGTGGGACAGGGACTGTGTCCAACCCAATTTGCTTGTATCCACCCCAGCACTTAGTTCAGGCCTGGCACATAGTAAGCCCTTAAAGAATACCACAATTATGATTATTATTATCATCATCACCTCCCTTCTTATTGAAGAAGTTTGTTTTTGAAGTCCTGTACCAGTGCTTCATTTATTGAAGAAAAGACCTTATAGAGATACCTAAATAGCAAAATCCCATAATATTTGTAGATTTCAGCAGAAAATCCATCAAATTGGGGGATTTTACTTCCAGCAGTGGCTAATGGCGCTCTCTAAATTTCCAGAACAGAACTTTTGGTTGCTCTGATTTTATTTTATTTATACATGAGGGCAGTAAGGGAAAGCTTCTAACTGATCAAAAATTACTTAATAAAATGAGAAAATGAAGGCAATACATCTTTACCCATGACAGACCAGTGAAAGACATGGATATTATAGAAAATATTTGGTTAAATGTACAGTAGCAGAGTCCCTGTTGGTTGAAGTAAGCAAAGCTCTCTTTCAGCTCGGCAACAAAGAATTGACACTGTAAACCCCACCCCACCCCCCCACCCCCGCAAAAACACAAAAAACAACCCCCCCAAACAGAAACCCCTCCAAAACCAGAAAATAAAATTGTTGACCTCAAAGTTCTTCTCAATCGCCTTTCACTCTGAAATGTTTAAATCAATATTTCCTATCTGTGCTGAAAAGGGTATAGGCTATCCCAAAGTTACATGCAGTTCTAATGTAGAAAATAGCTACAGTTCACATGGCATATTGCTGCTCTGTATTTCAAAACTAGCCCAGGGACGATGTCATGTGTCCATTGCTATGGTAACTACTCTTCAATAGCGAACAGTAGAGCAAATAGACATGTAAAACATGTATAAATTGTCAGTATATAAGTTACTGCTGCCCCGGAGCTGCAATAACTTGCTTTCCTTTCCTCATTTTATAACAGTTAAATCCTGGCATAAATACTTGGACTAAATCTCCTTCCTCCCAATTTATTTTTCCCGTGATTAACGAGCCTTTATTCTCCAACCTAGAGCCTCGCTGTGAACTAACCAGCTTCTCCCCATCTGAAGGTTCATCCAAGTTAGTGCTATCATTTCAAATGTGCATATTTTATACACGATAGCTCAAGCAAACACACAGCCCTCTAGACTGTAAGCTTGTCATGGGCAGGGAACGTATCTACCAACTCTCTTATAATGTTTTCACCCAAGCGCTTAGTACAGTGCTCTACACACAGTAAGCGCTCAATAAACATGATTGACTGTGGCCAGTATGAATATAGCCACTTCTCTTATAACGTGTTGAATACATTTTGACAGGAGAAATAGGACATGGTCTTCTGATAATGCAACTCTGGCTGGATAGAACATGATACAACACTAAAAGAAGCATTTGTTCCCACATGCCAAGGCAGGAATACTTACTACGGTCATATCTCCTCCAAAAGACGTTTCTCAATAAAGCCCTCTTTTCACCGGTTACCTCTCCCTTCTACATCATCTATGCACTTGGATTTGAGACCTTTGGACATTTCATACTCACCCTACCCTCAACCCCACGGCACCTATGGACACGTCTATAAAATATATTATGGATTAGTTATTTGAGTATTCCACAAAGTGGGGTTCTTCAAGAGCACTCTTGAAAAACGCAACTTCTGGGTTACGGGAGAACTGACTGTAAACAAATCTGTAGTCATACACATTTGAGGAGCAAGGAATATGACCAGAAAAAGGTTTTTAAAGGGCAAAACTTCTGACAATGAAGCAGAGAGGTGGGGAAAACAGGGAAATGGCAGCAGAAGTCAGACCAACCTGGTATACAATTAGAAATGAGGTGACTCTCTTTTCAGAGCAGAGGTTTTTGAGAAAAGCATGATACCAAGACAGAGAAAACAAAGCAGTGCCAGACATTCTGGGTCCAATGCCGTAGGGTAGCAAGGAACAATTTTTATACGCACACAGTGCGGAAGGGATTGGTCAGTCACTAAGTGGTTTCAAAACACACACACAAACACACATGCACACACTCATACACTCGCTCTGTGATAAAAATCTCACCAACAGTAGTGTCATTCTCCAACTGTAAAGGACAGCCAAATATGACTATTTGACAGTTGTTTTAACTTAGAAAGTGTACTTCATACATACCCATGCAGAAAGTAACTTAAAAAAGATTGGCTTATGTAGCACAGACTAATTTGTACTTTAAGCTGTTTCAGCAGTCTTCAACTATTTTCTTCAAAATCCCTGGCTCAGTAGTACTAACCATATGAGCATGTTGAACTTAAGATACCATGACTGTGTCCAAGACAGATCTCGCTCCGGCATGCTAAAATTTTCCACCCGGTAACTGTAATTTTAAGAATAAAATTCACAACCTAAAGTTTTTAAAAAGGTGCATAGTTTACCAAAGTGAACAAAGATAAATGGAAAAAATGGAGAGCAAAGAGTTGAGTGATCCTTTCAATGAATCAATTAAATTTAATGAGGGCTTACTTAATGCAGAACACATTCATTCATTCATTCAACTGTATTTATTGAGCACTTACTGTGTGCAGAGCACTGTACTAAGCGCTTGGGAAGTACAGTTGGCACAGTACTAAGCACTTGGAATAGTACAATGGAGTACAGAGATGGTATTTGTTACTATGTGCCATGCACTGTACTAAGCACTGGGGTGGATACAAGCAAATCGGGTTGGACACAGTCCCTGTCCCTTGAGGGGCTCACAGTCTCAATCCCCATTTTACAGATGAGGTAACTGAGGTCCAAAGAAGTGAAGTGACTTGTCCAAGGTCACACAGAAGACAAGTGGCAGAGCCGGAATTAGAACCCAGGACCTTCTGACTCTCAGGACCGTGTTCTATCCATTATGCCATGCTGCTTCTCATATGACCCCTACCCTGAAGGAGCTTACAATCTACCATTCATTCATTCATTCATTCATTCAATCGTATTTACTGGGCACTTACTGTGCGCAGAGCACTGTACTAAGTGCTTGGGAAGTACAAGTTGGCAACATATAGAGATGGTCCCTACCCAACAGCGGGCTCACAGTCTAAAAGGGGGAGACAGACAACAAAAAAAAACATATTAGCAAAATAAAATAATAGAATAAATATGTACAAGTAAAATAGAGTAATAAATATGTGCAAACATATATACATATATACAGGTGCTGTGGGGAGGGGAAGGAGGTAAGGAGGGGGATGGGAGGGGGGAGAGGAAGGAGGGGGCTCAGTCTGGGAAGGCCTCCTGGAGGAGGTGAGCTCTCAGTAGGGCTTTGAAGGGAGGAAGAGAGCTAGCTTAAAAATATGGAACCCTTCACGAATTTGTGTGTCATCCAGACTGGGTTGATTTGTTGATGATTCTGATGAAGCTGAATATATAATCCATGACTAAGGTGTGCATGAGGATCACTTCCATAACTGGAACCAAGTAGCGGCGCCGAGGAAACCCATTCGTTCTGCAATAATTTTTCTCTCCTCTTTCATAAATCCAAAATTTAATAAAGAAGCTGAACAGCTAACTGGCTTCATTTACAATATAAATTACCAAAGGCCAGCGACTCAAATTTTTTAAAAAAGTAATAAACAATGGGCTGCTGCCTTCATGCTTGTTGATCACAATTATTGCTGCATTTGCCACTAACAAGGGTGTGCCGTGAATAAGGGTTTGTGGAATTCAGATATGTTTCAAAAATGAATCAGGGTGAAAATGGGGCTGCTAATCCTGGGTTATAAATGAATGGACCCAGATACAAAAAGTACTTGACCTAAATGTTCATACATAGTAAACAGAAATACAAGAAAATTATTGTGACTACTAAGTAAATATGTATATATGTTTGTACATATTTATTACTCTATTTATTTATTTTACTTGTACATATCTATTCTATTTATTTTATTTTGTTAGTATGTTTGGTTTTGTTCTCTGTCTCCCCCTTTTAGACTGTGAGCCCACTGTTGGGTAGGGACTGTCTCTATATGTTGCCAATTTGTACTTCCCAAGCACTTAGTACAGTGCTCTGCACACAGTAAGTGCTCAATAAATACGATTGATGATGATGATGAAGTAAACGGCACAAAATTGTAGCAAATGGAGCCCTGAACTTTATTCTGGCATCCCAGGGCAAAAGTAATCCACAGTATATTTCTCAAGTTCTGCATCACCATCACCAGTTTTATCACCTTTACTGCTCCAGTTAGTGGTAACCCTTCTTACCCATAAGAGTACTTTTCTTTCTTAAGAGCTTAAAGCACTTCATATGATACTCTGAATGCTGGAAGCAAAACATATATGAATTTTCTTGAAAGGAATATAGAAAGCATTTCACCTTGGCAGTGGCCTATATTATTAGCCATCTAAGCTTAGCCAGAGAGGAAGATTCTGCCCACTGTTCTGAGGCCTTATAAACTAAAGCACAGATCCCAGGGAACAAGGACGGATCTTTTCAGTACTTTGCATGTAGAATTTGAGAGTTCAGAGCTGACCCTGCAATATGGCTGTGGTATACATCCAGATCTTCAATAATGCAGTGATTACATTCCTGACAGGCCTAATTCATTCAAGCTCTAGGTAGGTAACAGTTCTGGGGAGGCTGAAATGGAGAGTTAGCGCTAAGTGCCTTCAGCACATCGGTGGGATCCCAGTCCTTTTTTGCTCTCCAATTGGTGTCCTTAGAAGCAGAAGTATTTGGCAGAAATTAGCAGGTTTGGATGGGTTGGAAGTGAATGAGGTGGCATTCTGAAGACCAGTGGGAGAAAAAAATGATTACTGAATTTACCAAGTGTTTACTGGGTGCTAAGAGCTGGGGTAGAGACAGGGTAATCACATGAAACCCAGTCCCTGACCAACATGAGGCTCACAGTTTAAGAGGTAGGGGGAAGCAGTATTTTAACCCAATTTTACAAAGGAAGAAGCTGAAGCTCAGAGAGAGGTGAAGTGACTATCCCAGGAGCACAGGGAAGCCCAGTGACAGAGCTGGGATGACAACCCCAGGTCTCCTGACTCCCAGGTGCTGGGGTCTTTCCAACAAGTGGGTGAGCAGTACACCTGGGGAAAATCCCCAACTCTTACCCTCCCTGAACTCTAGAAACTTTTGGAAGCTTGACGGGGAGGGGGCGGGGGAAGATGCTCTGCTTGAACTGCAGCTGTTATGACAGGATAACCCGTTGTCACACAACTGAAACTTAAACATTTCTCTGTTGTTGAAAGTGGCTTCAGGTTATAAAAACATAATGAGAAAAAGAGGGGCTTAGCTTGTCTAATGTTCCCCGCCCATCTTGTGCCCATCACTCAAAGGCACAAGAATCGGGAAATCCTCTTCTACGTTTGTCAGTGAACCTAGGCCCGGAGGGCGGCTATGACTGACTGACATGCCGAGCGATGATAGCTGAGCTACATGAAAGCTACATGACAAGATTTAATGGGCCTATTTTCAGTACCCTGCACACAAGGTCTTTGAAATCAAGAACCCTTACTAATAGTCAGAAAAATGGCAAGGCCCAGAACTAAGAGAACTCACCTTTTAGAAAACAGCTGTTGCCATTACACACCTTCTCAGAATATGGTTTGATGTATGTTTTGACTGGGAAATGACATTTCGGTCTCTTTGACTGGCAGACATTTTACTCTGCCCTCCTCAAAACTCAGACTACTTGACTCCAGTTACTGCACAAATAACATCTGATCTGGATTCTTTCAGCTGAAGAGCCTAAACGTGTCATCTTCACTCAGGTGGTGGGAGCTGAGGTCCTTGATCCAGCCTCTTCAGTAACAGCACCTTATTCAGAGGGCAATGAACTTCTGTTCACTTAGGGCTTGACACATATATAGCTGCCTTCAAGCCGCCAATTACTTCAAAAACCCTGACACGTAAGTGACTGAGCGTTAAAAAAAAAAGAGGGAGGATCAGGATTTGGTGAGAAAAGTTGAAAAGGAGAGAAGACAAAGCCTTCATTCAGGGACAAAATGGACCTTCAATCATTTTTCTTCCGTAGTTGGGGAGAAATCAACAATAACAAAGCACTACTTTAAGATTTCCTGATATAACTTGGATGCCATCTTCGTGATCAGATAAAAGGACTAAATCTGCCATAAAGTGTTACTTTCCCTCCAGCTCATAAGAATCTTTCTTCAGATGGTAGGAAACTTGTCCTCAATCAATCAATTGTATTTACTGAGTGCTTACCATGGGCAGAGCACTGTACTAAGCTCTTGAGAAAGTATAATATAACAGAGTTTTGTATACACATTCCCTGTCAACAGTGGGCCTGCAGTCTAGAGGAGGAGAAAGATATTAATATAAATTAATTCATTATGGATATGTACATAATTCAATTCAGCCATATTTACTGAGCGCTTACTGTATGCAAAGCACTGTACTAAGCACTTGGGAGAATATAATATAACCATAAACAGACACATTCCTGCCCACAACGAGCTCACAGTCTAGAGGCAGAGATAGAAATTAATATAAATAAATTCTACAAGAAGCAGTATGGTGTAGTGGCTAGAGCATGGGCCTGAGAGTCAAAAGGTCATGGATTCTAATTCTGGCTCTGACACTCGTCTGCTCTGTGACCTTGGGCAAGTCATCTCACTTCGTGTGCCTCAGTTCCCTCATCTGTAAAATGGGGACTGAAACTGTGAACCCTAGGAGAAACAGCGTGGCTCAGTGGAAAGAACCCGGGCTTTGGAGTCAGAGGTCAGGAGTTCAAATCCCAGCTCTGCCAATTGTCAGCTGTGTGACTTTGGGCAGGTCACTTCACTTCTCTGGGCCTCAGTTACCTCATCAGTAAAATGGGGATGAAGACTGTGAGCTCCCTGTGGAACAACCTGTTCACCTTGTAACCTCCTCAGCGCTTAGAACAGTGCTTTGCACATAGTAAGCGCTTAACAAATACCATTATTATTATTATTATTATGTGGGACAGAGACTGTGTCCAACCCGATTTACTTGTATCCACCCCAGCACTCAGTACAATGCCTAGAACATAGTAAGCTTAACAAATACCATTATCATTATTATTATTATTATCTGTTCCAAGTTCCGGGGTAGATCCAAGCTAATCAGGTTGGACACAGTCCCCTTCCCACATGGGGCTCACAGTTTAACTCCCATTTCACAGATGAGGGAACTGCGGCTCAAGGAAGTGAAATGACTTGCCCAAGGTTACACAGCGGACAAGTGGTGGAGCTGGAATTAGAACTCAGGTCCTTCTGACTCCCAGGACCATATTTTATCCACCAGGCCATGCTGCTTCCTACTAAATACTACTAGTACCTTCATTAAAATTCAGAGGGCTCACAGAAGAGTGTATGAGTGTGGAGGGAGGAAACGACTACAGGTCCTAAATACAGGAGGGGGAATCCATAAGCCATATTAGTGCACCCCTTGAAAAGGCGGTTCTCCACATTTTGGATAGGATGATGTTAGGGAATTATGGTACGTTCTTTAGACAATACACATCTATTTGAACAGAACGCAGTGAGGTATCAGAATACCTTTTTTTAAAAAATAAAATGATTCTTTTTAAGTATTTACTATATATGCCAAGTACTGTACTATGTGCTGGGGTAGATACAAGCTAATAAGGCTGGACACAGTCTATGTCCCACATGGAGCTCACAGAATGAATCCCTGTTTTACAGATGAGGTAGCTGTGGCACAGATAAGTTAAATGACTTGGCCAAGGTCACACAGCAGACAAGTGGCAGAGCTGGGATTAGAACCCAGGTCCTTCCAACTCCCAAGCCAGTGCTCTATCCATTAGGCAACACTGCTTCTGCACAAGTGGAGTGTCAATCAAGATTCTTCAAGAACATAATCTTCACTTTACTGTATAATCTTTTCCCACTTCCAAAATGAACATAACTCAATTTATTCAAATCTTTTTTTAATGGCATTTATTAAGCACTTACTATGTGTAAAGCACTGTTCTAAGCACTGGGATGGTTACATGGTGATGATCAGGTTGTCCCACGGGGGGCTCACAGTCTTAATCCCCACTTTACAGATGAGGTAACTGAGGCACAGAGAAGTGAAGTGACTTGCCCAAAGTCCCACAGCTGACAATTGGTGGAGTTGGGATTTGAACCTATGACCTCTGACTCCAAAGCCCGGGCTCTTTCCACTGAGCCAACTGAAGTGTTGGGAATAGGAATATTTATTTGTGGAAGAATAAGAATATTTATCCGTGCAAGTCCAAGATCCTGCCTCATGCAATGAACTCACTAAAATCACCCATTTTCAAACGCCAAGTAGGTCTTATAAATCTTCCAATTCTTTCATTTGTTAGTTTCAAAAGTGATTTAGAGGGATGTCTGAAAAATGTACTCCTGAATTAAATACTTTCCCAATGTGATAATGTCCCTCTGTAGCTCAATACACATTTCTTTCCCATTCTATATCAGTCCAAATACTCTCTGCAAGAAGCTGTGGTTCTGCTAATTTATGCAGCGGTATCTATGGTTCCGCTGATTGGGAAGCAGTGTGGCTCAGTGGAAAGAGCACGGGCTTTGGAGTCAAAGGTCATGGGTTCAAATACCGATTCCGCCAATTGTCAGCTGTGTGACTTTGGGCAAGTCACTTCACTTCTCTGTGCCTCAGTTTCCTCATCTGTAAACTGGAGATTAAGACTGTGAGCCTCCTGTGGGACAAACCGATCACCTTGTAACTCCCCAGTGCTTAAAACAGTGCTTTGCACATAGTAAGCGCTTAGTAAATGCCATCATTAATATGTAGCAGTGCTCCAAGAGAGCCACTTCTACGTTCCACACAACAAGATAAGCTCTGATTTAAGATTAAGCTTGAATAAAGAAATAGTAAATGGCATTTATATTCCAATCAGAATTTTATTCCTAGGAAGATGGAGGATCCTAACAGATCAATTGTGACTTAATGCCCTAATACTGAAAAGCAAAATATCATTTACCACATGCAGAAAAGGGACATACTTTAAAGTGGCAATACTAATGTCATTTCAAGGTGGCTGTCTTTGAGATAAAAGGATATAGATATGAACAAAGATTTCCAGTTGGACTTAAATTAAAAAGGTCAGGTGTACAGCCCATAGACAGGCAACTCCATGTTTCATCTTTTGTTGGAATCCAGATGTGTCCTGGAAGTTAAGTAAAAATGACCCACCTCTGCCTTTTGCCAGAGGGATCCAAGACGGATGACTTTCTATTTTTTCTTAAGGACCTCCAAGTATGGAGGCGACTCTTTAACCTCTCTTGAAAGCCCATTCCAGGATTTCATCACCCTGAGAGTTCTTCCTTCCAACCAACTAAATTCCTGCCTGCATTAATTTAAGCCATTTAATAATTTTAAATAATCAGTGGTCACAGAGTAATAATGATAATAATGGCATTTATTAAGCGCTTACTATGTGCAAAACACTGTTCTAAGCGATGGGGGGTATACAAGGTGATCAGGTTGTCCCACATGGGGCTCAGAGTCTTAATCCCCATTTTCCAGATGAGGTAACTGAGGCACAGAGAAGTTAAGTGACTTGCCCAAAGTCACCCAGCTGACAATCAATCAATCAATTGTATTTATTGAGTGCTTACTGTGTGCAGAGCACTGTACTAAGGGCTTGGGAAGTACAAGTTGGCAACATATAGAGACAGTCCCTACCCAACAGTGGGCTCACAGTCTAAAAGACAAGTGGCAGAGCCGGGATTTGAACCCACCACCTCTGACTCCAAAGCCCATGCTCTTTCCACTGAGCCAAGCTGCTTCTCATGCAAGTAGCTAGAATCCTTCCAATGAAATCCCTATATATACTTGAAAGTACATAGTAATCAATCAGTAGTACTTATTAGGTGCTTACTCTCAGGGAATAGAATATATTCCCTAATGTAATCTACAGTATAACAGAGTTGAATACACTTGATCTCTAAGAGTAAATACTATTGAGTGCTTACTCCTAGGGAACATGTCCACCAATTCTGTTGTACTATACTTTCCCACAGTACTTAGTAGAGTGCTCTGCACAAAGGTAAGCACTCAGTCAATCAATCCAGTGTGCACAGCACTGGACTAATCATTTGGGAGAGTACAATACAATAGAGTCGATAGACATGTTCCCTGCCTACAATAAATACTACTGATTGATTGATTATTCTGTGAAGGGCATTACACTACGCATTTGGGAGAGTACAAGAGTTGGTAGACACAATCCCTATCTTTAGAACCAGCATTGCATAATGGAGAGAGCCCGGGCCTGGGGGTTAGAAGGTCCTGGGTTCTAATCCTGGCTCCAACACTTATCTGCTGGGTGATCTTGGGCAAGTAACTTCTCTAGGCTTCAGTTCTCTCATCTGTCAGATGGAGATTGAGAATGTGTCCCAAGTGGGACAGGGACCATATCCAACCTGATATGTTTGTATCCACACCAGTGCTTAATACAGTGCCTGCCACATAGCGCTTACCAAATACCATTATTATTATTAAAGGAACTTACAATATAGGAGAGATTTATAATAAATTACCAGGAAAGGGAAGCAATAAGTGCAACTGGTGGGGAGAAGGAGGAGAATATCTATACACTGGTGAACACAGTGTGGTAGTGACAGTTGACGATGGAGAGATAGGATCCCCGGCCCAAGTCCTTCCCCTGGCCTGAAATGCCCTCCCTCCACACATCCGCCAAGCTAGCTCTCTTCCTCCCTTCAAAGCCCTACTGAGAGCTCACCTCCTCCAGGACGCCTTCCCAGACTGAGCCCCCCTTTCCCTCTACTCCTCCCCATCCCCACCTCCGTTTCCTCCCCACAACACTTGTATATATTTGTACAGATTTAATACTCTATTTATTACTTGTACATATTTACTATTTATTTTGTTAATGATGTGCATATAGCTTTAATTCTATTTGTTCTGATTTTGACACCTGTCTACACGTTTTGTTTTGTTGTCTGTCTCCCCCTTCTAGACTGTGAGCCCGTTGTTGGGTAGGGACCGTCTCTATATTTTGCCAACTTGTACTTCCCAAGCACTTAGTACAGTGCTCTGCACACAGTTAAGTGCTCAATAAATACGACTGAATGAATGAATGAATATGGGGATAGGAGATTAATCGGGGAAGGCCTCTGAGAGGAGATGTGATTTCAGAAGGGCCTGGAAGCTGGGGAGAGCAGTTATCTGTTGGATTTGAAGTTTAAGCCCGTTGTGGGCAGGGAACGTGTCTGCTATTGTTGTACTGTACAATCCCAAGCACTTAGTACAGAGCTTTGCACACAGTAAGCGCTCGATAAATATGAACGATGAAGATATAATAATAATAATGATGGTATTTGTTAAGCGCTATGTGCAAAGCACTGTTCGAAGCGCTGGGGAGGTTATAAGGTGATCAGGTTGTCCCACGGGGGGCTCACAGTTTTAATCCCCATTTTACAGATGAGGTAACTGAGGCACAGAGATGTTAAGTGGCTTGCCCAAAGTCACACAGCTGACAGTTGGTGGAGCTGGGATTTGAACCCATGACCTCTGACTCCAAAGCTTGTGCTTTTTCCACTGAGCCACGTGGCTTTTCTAAGTGAGTGGGAGTTCCAGGCAGAAGGGAGGGTGTGAGCATAATGAGCAGGCTGGCATGAAAGGAATCAAGGGCACAAGCTGGGGGGTGGCGAGAGAGGAACAAGAATAAGAGGTGGAAGAGAGCGCTAATTGAGTGCCAGGGTTACAGCCAATGGTCAGGAGTTTTGGCTTAGCGCTTAGTACAGTGCTCTGCACACAGTAAGCGCTCAATAAATACGACTGATTGATTGATTAATGTGGTGTGGAAAGGGATCACCATTGGAGGTTTCTGAGGGGTACTTAGTGGTGTGGCTTAGTGGCAAGAGACCAGACTTGGGAATCAGAGGTCACAGGTTCTAATTCCAGCACTTGTCTGCTGTGTGACCTTGGGCAAGTCACTTAACTTCTCTGCACCTCAGTTACCTCATCTGTAAAATGAGGATTAAGGCTGTGAGCCCCACATGGGACAACCTGCTTACATTGTATCTACCCCAGTGGCTAAGAACAGTGCTTGGCACAGAGTAAGTGTTTAACAAATGCCATTATTATTATATCATTATTATATCTGTAACTTATGTACAATCTGAAATTTATTTATTTATGTTAGTGTCTGTCTCCCCTTCTAGATTGTAAATTGTGGGCAGGGAATGTGTCTGTTTACTGCTATACTGTACTTTCCCAAGCTCTTAATACAGTGCTTTGTACATATTCAGCGCTCAATAAATACAACTGAATGAATGAAAGGAGTGGGGAGACATGCTCAGGAGAATGTTTTAATTAATCCATTGGCCTTCTCTTTTCCAGGTTAAAAACTGAAAGTAATTATTTTTAATCTTGGCTCACAGAAAGAATGAAGTCCTATCAGCTCATTGATGAGGAAGCCTCTGCCAGGTGATTTCTGGAAAGAATCTAATTCATGAAGTGATAAAACATATTCGTATTTAAGCAAAGCAATGTGGCCTAGGAATAAGAAGGACCTGAGTTCTAATCCTGGCTTTGCCGCTTGTCTGCTGTGTGACCTTGAGCAAGTCACTCTAGACTGTGAGCCCACTGCTGGGTAGGGACCATCTCTATATGTTGCCAACTTGTACTTCCCAAGCACTGCACACAGTAAGCGCTCAATAAAAGCGATTGAATGAATGAATGAAAGTCACTTCATTTCTCCGGGCCTCAGTTACCTCATCAGTAAAATGGGGACAGAGACTGTGAGCCCCTTGTGGGACAGGGACTGTGTCCAACCTGATTACCTTGTATCTACCCCAGTGCTTAGAAAAGTGCCTGGCACATAATAAGTGCTTAACAAACACCACATGAGAAATGATACCCAAGTACCTGTTTTCTGAAATTCATAAAACATTTTAGGCTTTTTGCATCTTAAAGGTGCAATGAAATGATCTGCTTTGTAATTTTTTTAAATTTGTCATTTGAATCAGCACTGCTGTATTGGGTGGTAGTGCTATAGATTGGAAAGGTAGCCTGGGCCAGAAATCTGGGCGGATAATCATCTGAAACACAGCTGGCTGTACTTCAAAGGCAGTTCTATCATTCACGGGAATAAGCTAAGCCAGTGCATAAAAAGAAAAAGAGCAACAAAATGCTAGGTTGGCTAAAGCAGCATGGCCTGGTGGATAGAGTATGGGCCTGAGAGTCAGAAGGTCATGGGTTCTAATCTCGACTCTACTGCTTGTCTGCTGTGTGACCTTGGGTGTGTCACTTCACTTCTCTGGGCTTCAGTTACCTCATCTGTAAAATGCGACTGTGAGCCCTAGGTGGGACAGGGACTGTGTCAAACTCGATTTGCTTGTATCCACTTCATCATCATCATCATCATCAATCGTATTTATTGAGCGCTTACGATGTGCAAAGCACTGTACTAAGCACTTGGGAAGTACAAATTGGCAACATATAGAGACAGTCCCTACCCAACAGTGGGCTCACAGTCTAAAAGGGGGAGACAGAGAACAAAACCAAACATACTAACAAAATAAAATAAATAGAATAAAATAAATAGAATAGATATGTACAAATAAAATAAATAAATAAATAAATAGAGTAAAAAATATGTACAAACATATATACATATATACTTCAGTGCTTAGTGCAGTGCCTGGGACACAGTAAGTGCTCAACAAATACCAGAAATTATTATTACTATTATTAATAAGCAGAAGGGCTGGTAAGAAAGCTTCTAAAAATTCATAGGGGCCAGGTCCCAGAGAAGGATGAGATTAGAGAAGATGAAGTCCAAATGGAAATGTACTTTGCCTGAAATTATAAAAAGTCTACAATTATATTAGATGAAAGAGAAGGGCCAAAGAAAATAATAATGCCATACAGTATTGTAAACACAGAAGCACTGGCATTATTCCAAATTTCTTTCACATTGCCCTTCTTGTTTTGTCTCTCAAAATCCCTGAGGTCGGGAGATCTGGATATTCATATCCCCATTTTACTTATGATGGAGTGATGTCCTATAATGCTTAGTGACCAAGGTCATGCAATGATAGAGCTAGGACTAGAACTCAGGTCCTCTGTTTCATCAGAGAAGAGGCATGGCTCAGTGGAAACAGCACGCACATGGGAGTCAGAAGTCTTCGGTTCAAATCCCAGCTCCGCTGCTTGTCAGCTGTGTGACTTTGGGCAAGTCACTAAACTTCTCTGTGCCTCAGTTACCTCATTTGTAAAATGGGGATTAAGATTGTGAGCCCCACATGGGACAACCTGATCACCTTGTATCCTCCCCAGTGCTTAGAACAGTGCTTTGCACATAGTAAGCGCTTAATATCAAAATTATTATTACTATTATTGGAGCCCACTGCTTCTTGTCTTCTCCCCAAAAGAAAGGGAAAACTGAGAAAATTAAGAGGTGGTCAGTCCCCCGTCACCACTTCTCTTTCCATGAAAAAAGTCAAATATGATCAACCAGCAAAATCTTGGCAGGTATAGCATCTGCTTCTGAAGGGAAAGAGATTGCAACGGGATCAGTGCACAGAAAAATCGACAAGTGGAATTTAGTTCATTCAGGTGGTGAAGTACCATGAAGATGCTAATAAACTGCAGCAAGATCTCATAAAAGCAGGCCTGGGCAGAAAAATGGCAGATGAGCTCTCCTGTGAACCAATACAAGGTAATACATCAAGGTAAAAATAGCCCAAATTTCAATTCCATGTTGACTGCTTTGAGCAATCAGTCACAATGCAAGAAAGACATCGTGGAGAATCAACCATACTATTCTTTAAAGTCACTGGATCAATATGTAGCAAAAGCAAAATTGGAAATACCAAATGTTGGACATCATCTAGAAAGACAAAATTTTGCCACTGTAATAAATCCATGGTGATTCTGCATGTGGATAACTGAGACAACTGAGAACAGCTCTGGATACTGCATTTTAGGAAAGATGTAGTAGAGCTAGAGAAAATAAGGAGAAGGACAAGCAAAAAAATCATGGGGGTGAAGAAGTTTCTGAAAGACGATATGCTGGAAAGATCTAGACTCTTCAGTCTGGAAAGGTGAAGACTGGAATAGGGAATGATAAAAATTTACAAAATAAATGAAGAGAGTGGGATTATTACTCCCCAATCCCGTAACGACAGACTATTGCTTTCCACACCTTCAAAACCTTATTAAAAGTACATCTCCTTCCAAGAGACCTTCTCCAACTAAGCCCTCATGTCCTCTTTTCCCATTTGCTTCTGTGTTGCCCTGGCTTTGGGAAAATCACTTGGCTTTTCTGTGTCTCAGTTATATGACTGTGAGCCCCATGAGGGCCTGGCCTGTGTCCAACCTGCTTATCTTGAATCCACCCCAGTGCTTACATATACTAAGCTTGATACATAGTAAGCGCTTAAAAATGCCACCAACATCATCATCATCACTTGACTTTACACCCTTTATTCAACCCACCCTCAACTCCAAAGGGTTTATGTATATACCTGTAATTTATTTATATTAATGTCAGTCTCCCCCCTAAAACAGGAAGCTTGTTGTGGTACAGGAACATGCCTTCTAGACCGTAAGCCCGCTGCTGGGTAGGGACCATCTCTATATGTTGCCAACTTGTACTTCCCAAGCGCTTAGTACAGTGCTCTGCACACAGTAAGTGCTCAATAAATACGATTGAATGAACTCTCTTGTATTGTATTCTCCCAAGTGCTTAGTTCAGTGCTACGCATATATGAAGCGCTCAATAAATACAATTGGTTGACTGTTCAACAGTCAGCACCATTTAAACTTGGGATGGTTGGTCTAAAACAAACAAAAAGAAATAATGCTTCCATAGGGGTGGTAAGTATATGGACTTCACTGTCACAGAGAGTTATTCATGCCAAAAACACCGGCAAGCTTAAGAGGGGTTTGGATAAATTCATAAACAAGTGATTCACAAAGGCTAATTTGAAATGATCTTGACAAATGGGCTTTTAAAATATAGATTTCAATTTCCTAGGGACATATACCACAGTGAAAACTTAGAGATAATAAAAATACTGTTAATTATAGTACTTGTTAAGCACTTACTATGTGACGAGCACTGTTCTAAGCACAGGAGTAGATATAAGTGAATCGGGTTGGACACAGTTCCTGTCCTGCATTGGGCTCACAATCTTAATCCCCATTTTTCACAGATGAGGTAAATGAAGCACAGAAAAGTCAAGTGATTTGATCATGTCACACAGCAGACAAGAGGAGGAGTCAGTATTAGAACCCATGACCTTCTGGCTCCCAGGCACGTGCTCTATCCACTATACATGGTGCTTCTCTGAAAAAGAGATACCAAAAATTTAGGCTGGGAAAGTCTCATGGGGACGTCAGAAAAAGAGTGTGGTGGTGAGGGGGAAAAGGGGTTATGGCTGATCACAAAGTCAAGTCACTTAATTTCTCTGTGCCTCTGTTACCTCATCTGTAAAATAGGGATTAAGATTGTGAGCCCCACATGGGACAACCTGATCACCTTGTAAAACTCCCCAGCACTTAGAACAGTGCTTTGCACATAGTAAGCATTTAATAAATGCCATTATTATTAGCAATAGTAGTAGTAATGGAAGTCAACAGTATGTACCATTATTTAAAAAAGCCAACAGGCGTAAAGCATGCAAGTGCAAGGAAGAAATCCAATTTTATTTTGCACTGATCAGATCCCTATTAGAATATTCTTTCTTCTTCTAGTCACTAGTTTGAAAGGTAGAGAAACTGGAGAATGACTGGAGAGAAGAGTGACAAAAATAATTAAAGGCTTACAAAACAGGTCCTTTGAGGAAAAGTGAAAGGAATATGGGTTCTAAAGCAGGCAGAAGAGAAAGACTAAGGGATCATTTGAAAACTGTCAGCAAATAGAAGGGCTTCATGAAGAGGATTCTGACCTGATATTCTTTTTGCCTATAGGGGATTAAACAAGAGGAAATGGACCTCAACTAAACCAGAATCGATTTTGGTTAGACATAAGGGTAAAATCACGTTTGTCAGGGTGATAAAATCCTGGAACAGGCTACCAATGGAAGTGGTGGAATCTCAATCTCTGAAGAATTCTATGAAAAAAATAGACAACCATCTGTCCTTGATGGTCTAATCATTCCTCTGCTTGAAGGCAGGGGCTCTACAAGATGATCTTTCAAGGTGCCTTCCGATTCTATTATTCAGTTGTTTAATGATTAAATGCTTTTGTGGTCAACATCTTTTATAAATGATCAACAGGCAATTCCCGCATCAGAGCTGTCACTGTGCTTCTAGATAAACAGAAGGAATGAAAAGGAGTAGCATCTAACCTAAATTCATCTTATTTTCTGCAGTTTCCATCTTTGGGAGGCATAGTAAATTCTCATAGTGCCTTATAAACAGCAGTTGAATTATGCTTTGAACTCACTTTGCTTATTAGAAAGGGTTGTATATGCCCATTGCCTTCGCTTCCTCTTCACTAAATTTCTCCTTGACCCACTCAAATCAGGTTTTGACCCGCTTCTGTCCACTGAGACGGCACTCTCTAATAACCGTCTCATAACCAAGTCCAATAGATTCTAATCTCTTCTAACCCTCCCTCCTTGACCCCTCGGACACTTTATGACCCCGTGGACCATTCCCTCCTACTTAAAACATTTTCAGACCGAGGTTTTTCTGGCACTGTACTCACCTGGGTGATCCACCTACTGACTGCTACTTCTCAGTCTCACTTTTTGCTCCTCTTGCACCTAGGTTTCCACAAATGTGGGCATTCCACAAAAGTCTGTTATTCTTCATGATCTACACTCATTTGAAAGGCTCACATGGCTGCAGCTACAACCTCTCTAGACAGATGACTCTGAAATCTACCAGTCCAATCAAGACTTCTCTCCTACTATGCATCCTCCCAGTTCCTCTGAGTCTTAGGTCACCTTGGGGTGACCCCTTTGGATGGCCCATTGGCACTTCAAACTCAACATGTCCAAAAGTGAACTCCTCGTCTTCCTTCTGGAACCCTCCCCTGCCCCCAGACCTTCCCAACGCTCTTGGCAACCGCCCTGCTCCCTCTCTCACAAGCCCACAACCGGGCCATTTTCCACAATCAGGCCAGTATGAAATTTCCTCCCCCTTCAAATCCTCAGACTATAGCTCCCCCAACTTCATAGCCATCCTAAAAATCCCTCTCTTTGCCAGGAAGCCTTCCTCAATTAGTCATCTAAACCCAACAGCCATCCATAACCAATAAATAGTTTATTCTTGTCTTCAGCATTTATGGACCTATGCATATTTATTTATATATTTGTCTGTTCAGTTATTTATTCAGCCATTTCATCCTGACATATTTTTACTACAACCTGTCATAGCCTTGTTCTTCCTGCTCCCACTATTCACAAACTTCCTTAGCACAGTGTTTTTGGCTCAGTATGGCTCAATCAATTGATCAACGATCAATACTGAGAGCTTGCTTATCGGTTGCAGAGCACTTTACTAAGCGCTTGGAAGAGTACAACTCAGGTGGCGGACATGTTCCCTGCCCACAAGGAGCTTACAGTCTAAAAGGAGAGAAATGAATAGCTCTGATTGACCAACTCAATGAGGAAGATATTCTACGTATAGCAAATGAATAAACCGAAGCACAAAAATGGAAGTTTGTTACAGATCAGTATGTGGGATTCCACAGAATAGTATCCAAGAGCTTGATTTGCAAACCTAAATTCTAAGCCACCACCCCTTTAAAATCACATTAAAATGTATAGGCTACAATTATGATTTTCATAAAAGTATACCCATTTCCTCCAATGATCAATCAGTCAGTCATATTTATTGAGCACTTACTGTGTGTAGAACACTGTATTAAGCACTTGGGAAAGTACAATATAATAGAGTTTAGACTGTGAGCCACATGTGGGACAGGGACTGTGTCTGACCTGACTGATTTATATCTAAACCAGGGCTTAGAATGGTGCTTGACACATACTAAGTGTTTGACAAATACCATTTAAAAAAAATATCAGTAGGTGCAAGCCATGTCACAAGGACCTTACTTACAGCTTAAAGGGGGAGAGGGACATTTGTGGCCAAAGCAATAATAAATACAAGCCTAAATATTCGCTTATCTTTCCTTTTTCATGTGCAATAAATTAAGCAAACTACATTAAAATGATTACTTCTGAATGAATAATTGCACAAAGATTTGTACTACAGCACTGAGACAATGTAGATAAATAAGAAGATTAATCGGAACAGAATGAATCACATGGAACGATTTCGTTGTGAAAGGTATGAGTAACTCTACAGTGATTCAGATCATTTCAAATCACACGGCTTTTTACCAGTGACGGATGTTAGTTTGAAAAATGATTTAAATTCATTTCATCTTCAGAAACCCAGTGCAGTTCATGGAGGAAAGGGGTGGGAGGGAGAGAGAAAGGTGAGTCAGAGGGAGGGAGAGAAGAGAGTCAGGATGTTCAGCTAAAATAGCCTTCGGCTGTTTCTGAATCCTCCCCACAACACATCTTTACAACAAGCCACTGCCATTAGAAGCCTCCCTTATGCTATATTGAGCCTCATTTTTCAGTTGAGTACAATTTATCAGATAGTCAGACCCTGAGGAGAAAGCTGATTCTGTGAATTTAGCAAGAATATTATGACACCTTAGCCTTCCCATAATTGAAATTTTAATATCTCCCAGAAAATAAGCACAAAGATTTTGCAAAGGGAACATACGATAGTTTCTGGCCATTATATATTTTCCCCCTGTGACAATGCATCTTTTAGGTAATTTTTTTCCGGTAACTGATCTTAAAACAACTTTATATCTGAGCAGTGAAGCTGTTCTTTCTTATAGCAAAACAGAGAAACGGAACAAAAAGATTCAGGCCTCAGTACAGGAGACACCTACCATTCCTGGGAAGCCATTTTTAGCCCAAAGATACTTAATAGGATAGAACCTGCATTTTCCCCAAACATGTTCCACTAGTGGTAGCCTAGTCACAGGAAAGTAAAAATGTGTCTCTGTCCTACAGGCCCAAAAGGTTGCCGCCTCAACGACTGGTCAGGGAAGTATTGTCACATTAGACTGTAAGCTCACTGTGGGCAGGGAATGTGTCTGTTATAGTGTACTTTCCCCAGGGCTTAGTACAGTGCTTTGTGCACACTAAGTGCTCTGCACACATTAAGTGCTCAATAAATACGACTGACTGCCTGCCCTGGAAGTAACTATATATGAAAATAAAGATGGAAGGTTTTTTGATGGTTTTTTTAAGCAAGTTAGCCCTTGCCAGCTCTCATTCTTGCAGGCCTTCACAGTTTTAACAGTTCTTCCACCTGACTTTGAGAAGCCCATATAATAAATGTAAACAAGGTGACACTAGAGATAATCTAGGAGTCCTAGAAAATCATCTAAACCAAAGGAGGATAACCTGAATAGGCCTGTAGGCATATGTTTTACAGACGCACATTCTACCATCATAATGAACACAGATTGGACTGCACTTCTTTCCATGTCAAATGTACAAGTGTCTCATATTTTATTTGAAAAATGTAGACATTACAGGTAATTAATGACATAATATAAAGTTCCAAAGGTTATTTAGAGAATTACTAGTGACTGCCTCTGAATTGAAAGGCATTTTACCTGATTTTCACTACAAACTTGCCTTTAAGGACAAGACATTATAAAAAACACATATATTCATGCCAGTTTAGACTAATGTGCTCACTGTGGGCAGGGAACTCATTGTGGGCAGGGAATGTGTCAACCAACTCAATTGTATTATATTCTCCCAGGCGCTTAGTACACTGCTCTGCACATTGTAAGAACTCAATAAGTACTACTCATAATGATAAGAGCCTCCCCACTCCCTCAAAACATACATATAACTGATGAAACAAAGTTCAATATAAAGAAATATAGGCATTCGCACTGTTTTTAGATTAATTTATTTTCCCCCTTCCTTGTCAATGAAAAGCAGCAGCACGGCCTCCTAGAAAGAGACAGGCCTGGGAGGGAGGCAGAGAATCTGGGTTCTAATCCCTGTTGGTTGTTGTGTGACCTTGGGCAAGTCCCAACTTCTTTGTGTCTCAGTTTCCTCAACTGTAAAATGGGGATTAAAATACCTGTACTCTGGGTGAGCCCCATGTGGCTAAAGGACTGAGTCCCACCTGATGATCTTGTAGCTATCTCAACGCTAAGAACAGTGTTTGGCACACCTTAAGCACTTAAATACCATAATAGTGATAGTAACAAAAATGGAATTTATGTGCTAGTAAAATAGGCAGAAATATAAAACCCGAATGAAAATCCAGGACCTCTAGGAAATTTTGCAAAATCTTTCCCCAAGATTATCATTTAATACTTTGTAAAATTTGCAAGCATTTTAATACGAGGCAGCAGACTACTCTACTTTAGAATGCCTATTAAGTCCAATTAAGATTATATAGGATTGTTTTATATTTGTAGACACTTACACCTATTCATTAAAGCTCAAGCTACATAGCCTGAGACTATTATTAATGCTTTTATTGCTTTCCCAAACGTAAAAGTCTTTCAACTATCCTTCTTTCTTCTTGTCCCAGTGAGGGCATGCTTGTAGTTGCACCCAATGTAATTGCAGAATTCTGAATCGTTGCCCTGTAATTAGCTTCTTCATATAAAAGGCAAATTTTTGGCAAATGGGCCAAAAATTATAACATCGCTCATAGAAGAAGAGCCTTTCAGCTTTCCCAAGTAGTGCTGCTGATTTATGAATTTAGGTTTTGCCGGGGAGGGGGGTGGGTGGGTGGGTGGGCAAAGGTTGTGGGAAACAGGTTTTCACTTTTCTTGACTTTTCTGGCTACTTCGGGGCAAGTAGTTTGCTGGAAACCAAATCTTACAGCTGAATTGCAGTTGAATGACATCTTAACAGTTGGGACTGATTTGATCTGTAATAACAATAATAAAAATAATAAATTATGGTAGTTGTTAAACACTTACATGTGCCAGGCATTGTACTAAGCAATGGGGTGGATACAAGCAAATCCGGCCAGACACAGTCCCTCTCGCATATGGGGCTCACAATCTTAATCCCCACTCTACAGATGAGGTAACTGAGGCATAGAGAAATGAAGTGACTTGCCCAAGGTCACACAGCAGACAAGTGGTGGAGCTGGGACAAAGCTGTAAAGACAGCTTTCCCCCATCACACCGCTCTCCAGTTAAATGTAATTTTTCAGATTTTCATTCCTCTACCCAATTTCTAATCAGATTTTATCATTCAAAGTTGGAAAGACTTCATTCTAAGGTGAACTTCGGCAGCGTAATTAAGCAGTAGCTGTGACAAAAGCAGTTATCATGAGATAATTGACCTTATTTGAGAGTTAAGCATCCTGAGGCTAAATTGAGGGTGTTTAATCCAGGCCGGTTAATTATGAAGTGATTATGGTGCCTCAATAGGTATTTCTGCTAAAAACCATTTAGAAAATGGAACTAATAAAAAAAAACTTTTAAAATTAATTGAAATGAAAACTGATGAGAATCATCTAATTCTCAAATCATGTATCGCTGGCTAATAACTGCTCAACAATTGTAACCTGATATCAACAATGGTTACGTGATTGCCAATATGCTAAATATCTTGTATTGTCATTATACAGAAGTTCAGTTCAGTGGTTGGCACTTAGGATAAAATAATGTATCTGAATTCATACAAATATCAAAAATATAATAACACATTTAAAGAGGTTTCTAGTTTACTTCCGTATCTGCTACCATAACCTAGAACAAACCCGTCGCAACTTAAATGTACATTTTTCATAAGTACAAAATGCCATTTTACAATCAGGCAATTGTCTTTCCTTTTAGAAAAGCAGAATTTCAAATTTTTTTACCTTGCAGGCTAATGTACTGCTATTTTCAGAATTGGAATCTGAATAGGCCATCAAACCCTTCCTAATCGATTGCTGAAGTACTCCTGGTTGGAAAGTGCTCATTTTTGTGTTTCCTACACTTTCACTTTGAGCACTACAGTGAGGCTTATGAACAGCAGTAAGCAAGAGATATCTGCATATGTACATACGAATCAGAAAAGCAAAATCACAGGAACTGGAATTTTCAGAGAATAAAATGATTCTTCTATTCCAGAGAAAATAAGGATGTGGCCCCTCAGCCTAATTCATTGATTTCATTCATTCAATCGTATTTATTGAGCGCTCACTGTGTGCACAGCACACAGAGCACTTTACTAAGCACTTGGTAAGTACAAGTTGGCAACATAATTGAAACTAGATTTTACTTGCTCTTAAAGATTCACTAGGTAGAGAGACTAAATGAATGATATAATGTCTTAGCTGCCATGCCAATTTGCTTTAAGATGTCCTTGCGCTAACCACTCGGGTTTTGAAAGTATCCTCTACATAGCTCATTCAATTGTATTTATTGAGCGCTTACTGTGTCTACAGCACTGTACTAGGTGCTTGGGAGAGTACAATATAACAATAAAAAGATACATTCCCTGCCCAAAATTAGCTTACAGTCAAGAAGGGGAGCCAGACATTAATATAAATAAATCAACTGGTCTGAAGGGAATGCTACTTCTTTCACCACCGTGTTTGAGAATGTACCTGGCCAGACCAGTATGCAACCTACGATCCTTTTGTCGTCGCTGCCCTACGAGATGGTTCTTCGTTGCATTTGCCACCCACAGTGCCTGATGTTAATTTTGTTTCTTTCGCATTGTCTCACAGACTTCTCAAAGCCTCTAAGACTCACCCCGTTTCGAACTGCCAAACGCAGGGTCTCCTAGTGTCTCCCAACTGTTCCAGGCTGTACCATTGTTTGAGATTTTCCTTAATTGCATCGTTAAAATGCTTTTCTGCCTCATTTCAGCTCCCTATACAGCGGCTGGTGGGGTATCCTGCTGTTGTCCATTTGCCGCACACGTTCCGCTGAGTGAAGATATAATACAGTGAGCATTGCTTCGGTGTTGGTGGACTAATTTCCGGGACCTCACTGTTTGCGATTGTTGTCATGAGAGGCTAAGTGTGGGACTTAGAGTGATAGAGTGACACTAAGAAACTTGACACAGGGTCTGTGGTAAACTCAAGCATCATGACCATTGTCAAAGGTGGAATGTACCTACCAACGTGGTTGTGCTGTACCCTCCCAAGAGTGCAATACAGGGCTCGGCACATGGTGGGTGCTCAATAAAACCTCACGCTGGTCTTAATCTTGATGCCATATAAGTGCCAAGTTGCAGTCTTCTGGAAGACATATTAGCCTAGTGGTTAGAGCACGGGCCCAGGAGTTAGAAGGACCTGGGTTCTAATTCCGGCTCCGCTACTTGTCTGATGTGTGACCTTGGGCAAGTCACTTCACTTCTCTGGGCCTCAGTTACCTCATCTGTAAAATGGGGATGGAGACTGTGAGCCCCACGGCCCTTCTGCGTGGCTTAGTGGAAAGAGCACGGGCTTGGGAGTCAGAGGTCGTGGGTTCTAATTCTGGTTTTGCCACTTGTCAGCTGTGTGCCCTCGGGCAAGTCACTTCATTCATTTATTCAATCGTATTTACGTACTAAGCACTTGGAAAGTACCATTCGGCAACAGATAGAGACAATCCCTACCCAACAAAGGGTTCACAGTCTAGAAGCGCTTAGTACAGTGCTCTGCACACAGTAAGCACTCAATAAATACGATTGAATGAATAGAAGGGGGAGAAAGACAACAAAACAAGTACACAGGCATCAATAGCATAACTTCACTTCTCTGTGCCTCGTTCCCTCGTATGTAAAATGGGGATGAAGACTGTGAGCCCCATGTGGGAGAACCTGATTAGCTTGTATCTACCCCAACGCTTAGCAGTGCTTCACACATAGTAAGAGCTTAACAAATACCAACATTGTTATTATTATGTGGGACAGGGACTGTGTCCAACCCGACTTACTTTTCATTCAATCATATTTATTGAAAGCTTACTGTGTGCAGAGCACTGTACTAAGCGACTGGGAAGTATAAGTCGGCAACATATAGACGTGACAGTCTCTACCCAACAGCGGGCTCACAGTCTAGAAGGTGGAGACAGACAACAAAACCCCAGCGCCTAGAACACTTCCCGGCACATAGTAAGCGCTTGACAAATACCATAATTATTATTATTACTATTATTATTATTGATTTGACTTTGAATCTTTACTTATTCCTTGTCTCATTGGGCACTGTGCTGCCTTGATGCAGCGTGGCTCAGTGGAAAGAGCATGGGCTTCTTCTAGACTGTGAGCCCACTGTTGGGTAGGGACCGTCTCTATATGTTTCCAACTTGTACTTCCCAAGCACTTAGTACAGTGCTCTGCACACAGTAAGTGCTCAATAAATACGATTCATTGATTGATTGATTGGGAGTCAGAGATCATGGGTTCTAATCTCAGCTCCGCCAATTGCCAGCTGTGTGACTTTGGGCAAGTCACTTCACTTCTCTGGGCCTCAGTTACCTCATCTGTAAAATGGGGATGAAGACTGTGAGCACCCCGTGGGACAACCTGATCACCTTGTAACTTCCCCAGTGCTTAGAACAGTACTTTGCACACAGTAAGCGCTTACTAAATGCTATCATTATTATTATTATTGTTATTACTGAGGGCACATCTCCTCCAAGAGGTCTTCTCTGACTAAGCCCCCATTTCCTCTTTTACCACTCCCTTCTTTGTCACCCTTACACTTGGATTTACTCCCTTCTTTTCACCCATCCCTCAGCCCCACAGCACTTGTGTTCATGTCTGTAATTTATTTATTTATATTAATGTCTGTCTCCCTCTTTAGACTGTAAGCACCCTGTGAGCAGGGAACATGTTTATCAACTCTATTATACTGTACTCTCCCAAGTGCTTAGTACGTTGCTCTGCATACAGCTGTAAGTGCTCAATGAATGCGACGGACTGATTGGAAAGAGCATGGGCCTGGGACCGAGAAGACATGAGTTCTACTCCCCAACTCCACCACTTCCTTGCTGTGTGTTCATGGACAAGTCGGTTGACTTCTCTCTGCTTGTTTCTTCATCTGAAAAATGGAAATTAAATACCTGTTCTCCTTCCCCCTTAAACTGTGAACCCCATATGGGAAGCGGATTGTATCTGACCTCATTATTTTATATCTCACCCTCTAGACTGTGTAAACTCGTTGTGGGCAGGGAACATATCTACCAACTCTGTTATATTGTACTCTGAAGCTCTTACTATAGTGCTCTGCACACAGTAGGCACTCAATAAACATAATTGATTGATATCTACCCCAATACTTGGCACAGAATAAGTGCTTAACAAATCCAGTTATTAGTCCTGGCTCTGGCAATTGCCTATTGGGTGTCCCTTTGACTTCTCTGTGCCTCAGTTTCCTCATTTGAAAGTCTCATGTGGAACACAGACTGTGTCGAATATGATGATCGTGTGTCTACCCCAGTGTTTAGCAAACTGCCGGGAATATAGTAAGCTTTTAATAGCACTGTTATTATATCTACCTGGGTTATCTACCTGGGTATTGTCTTGCCAAATGTGGCTAGATGTGACCTAGATGTTTCTCATGCTAACTGCCTGCATACGCTTCACTAATTCTGAAGTGGTTCAAAACATCTCCAAATTTTCATGTGTTTCTGCTTCTAATACACAATCGAAAGCATGGAGGAGGCCCTATTTGAATGATTCAAGGGTGGGGGTGAAAAAAGACTGAAAGTCCAAATGTAAGAGCAAAGCAAAAGGGAGTTGGAGAGGAGGAAATGAAGACTAAGTCAGGGAAGGCCTCTGGGAGGGGATGTGGTTTTAAACAGGCTTAGGAGGTGGTGCCCCTTTCAGGGTCGCACTTGGAGAGTCTCCACTACTCTACCAGTCTTGGCTGTGGGAGGGAGAGTCAGGCAGAGGCCTATTCATTCCTAGCTTGGGCAGTGGCTAGTGAGTAGAAGGCAATCTGCTATAAGTCAATCAATCAATCAATCAATCAATCGTATTTATTGAGCACTTACTGTGTGCAGAGCACTGTACTAAGTGCTTGGGAAGTACAAGATGGCAACATACAGAGACAGTCCCTACCCAACAGTGGGCTCACAGTCTCAAAACTCACCCATGCTGGGCAGCAGCGGCACGGGAGTGAATCGAGGGTGGAGACTGAAGCTTACTGCGCGGAAGGAGGCAGTGATAAACCACTTCCAGATTTTTACCAAGAAAACTCTTTGGATACACTACCAGAATGGTTGCAGATGGACAGCGGGGCATTCTGGGAGAGCTGTGTCCGTGGTGTCGCTATGTGTCAGAAACGACTTGATCAATCAATCAACCGTATTTATTGAGCGCTTACTGTGTGCAGAGCACTGTACTAAGCACTTGGGAAGTACAAGTTGGCAACATATAGAGACAGTCCCTCCCCAACAGTGGGCTCACAGTCTAAAAGGGGGAGACAGAGAACAAAACCAAACATACTAACAAAATAAATAGAATAGATATGTACAAGCAAAATAAATAAATAGAGTAATAAATATTCACAAACATATATACATATATACTGGCATAAGACATGACAAGGAGGTGGCGGGAGTGACTGTCTGTTGGATATGAAGGGGGAGGGAGTTCCAGGACACAAACAGGACATGGGCAAGGGGTCAGTGGCAAGACAGACTAGATCAAGATCAGATGAGTAAGTTGACACTAGAGGAATGAAGAATGCGGGTTGGGCTGCAGCAGAAGATCAGAGAGGTAAGGCAGGAGGAGGCAAGATGATCAAGTGCTTAAGCCAATGGTAAGGAGTTTCTGTTTGATACCGAGATAGATGCAATCACTGGACGTCACCTCTCATCCAAGAGGTCTTCCTCAATTAAGCTTTCCTTTCCCTGGCTCCCTCTCCCTTCTGCATCAGCTATGCACTTGGAGTCTGTTGTGGGCAAGGCCTGTCTCTCTTTGTTGCTGAACTGTACTTTCCAAGCGCTTAGTACAGTGCTCTGCACACAGTAAACACTCAATAAATACGATTGAATGAATGAATCTGTACTCTATTAGCCCTTGAATATTCACCCCACCCTCAGCTCCACAGCACTTACATACATGTCTGTAAATGATCTGCATTCATGTCTGTCTATCCCTCTAGACTGTAAGCTCCTTGTGGGCAAGGAATGTGCTTACCAACTCTGGTGTATTGGACTTTTCCAAGTGCCCTGCACATGGGTAAGTATTCCATAAATACTATAGATTGAGTGATTAATTGATTGAGGGTGGTTCTGATTCTTTTAAGGACTAGAATGACAAGCATGAGGTGTGAACCACCTAATAGTTTAACTCATTAGCTGTTTCTGAACATGTACATTCTTTTAAATCGTCACTTTACCATCTAGAAAGCAAAGGTGAAGTGATATGACAGAATACTGTAATCATTCTTCAAAAAACTCAAGGAGTTGTAGAAAACAATAAAATTTCAATTGCATGAAAAGGTAAGATGATCTTGCCCAGAGTGAGAAAAAAGTCTGCACTGTTGTCCTGTATCAGAGACACTGTATAAGTTCATTAGCATTAGCAATGTTGCTTTTCTCAGGAAACACTGTAAGAGTGAACATTAAACACTTAAAATTGGTTCCCTATACAAAGCTATTAGCAGCGATCTGCTTGAAAGTATTCCTGAGCAAAGGCAAATCTCATTATGGCCAATTCCTGGCCACATTACAGTAGTACTCGGCACATAGTAAGCGCTTAACAAATGCCATCATTATTATTATTAGTAGTACACCCTCTGATACTGGTTTCTTGGTACATAAGAAGGCAGCATCACCGTTCACTAATATTACAAAATATTCCATTTTAGGAATACAATCCTGAACATGGAAGGGAATGGGAAAGGTTCCTAAAAACTGCTTGCCTTGGTCAAACCAACAAGACTGTGAGCCCGCTGTTGAGTAGGGACCGTCTCTATATGTTGCAAACTTGTACTTCCCAAGCGCTTAGTACAGTGCTCTGCACACAGTAAGCGCTCAATAAATACGATTGAATGAATGAACAATAACCGACATTATTATAAATCAATAATATTTACTCAGTGCTTACTGTGTGCAGAGCCTGGTACTAAGCACTTGGGAGGGTACAATACAACAGAGTTGGTAGACAAATTCTCTGCCCACAAGGACCTTACAATCTAGAGGGTTGTTATGGGAAGGGCTTAATTACTGTAGAATTAAGGCTGACAAATTAATAAGAACTGTAAATTCCTTGTGGGTAGGGAATATGTCTACCAACTGCTATACTGCAGTCTCATAAGCACTTTGTACAGTACTCTACACATAGTAAGGGCTCAATAAATTCGATTGATTGTTTGAAAACAGCTCCAAATGAAGCAAATTTTAAGCACAATGGTACGTCAAAAAACCAATGTTTGGGGGGTATTTATCAGCCTCACTAACACATGAATAAAGGACACTGATTTATATTTCTCCCAGAACCATTTCTACAGTGGAAAAGGGAGAAAGAGCAAAGACTGGGACTGCATGGGAGTGAAGCCCCAGGGGCTAATGCCCTGCCATTCATTCATTCATTAATTCAATAGTATTTATTGAGCGCTTATGTGTGCTGAGTACTGTACTAAGCGCTTGGGAAGTACAAGTTGGCAACATATAGAGATGGTCCCTACCCAACAGTGAGCTCACAGTCTAGAAGGGGGAGACAGAGAACAAAACAAAACATATTAACAAAATAAAATAAGTAGAATAAATATGCACAAATAGAGTAATAAATTAATACAAACATATACATATATACAGGTGCTGTAGGGAGGGGAAGGAGGTAAGGCTGGGGGATGGGGAGGGGGAAGAGGGGGAGAGGAAGGAGGGGGCTCAGTCTGGGAAGGCCTCCTGGAGGAGGTGAGCTCTCAGTAGGGCCTTGAAGGGAGGAAGAGAGCTAGCTTGGCGGATGTGCGGAGGGAGGGCATTCCAGGCCAGGGGGAGGACATGGGCTGGGGGTCGACGGCCGGACAGGCGAGAACGAGGCACGGTGAGGAGATTAGTGGCAGAGGAGCAGAGGGTGCGGGCTGGGCTGCTATGACAGCACGTTGACGAGATGGAAGTTACCAGACGCAAATTTCCCCAAGGGACACTTTCATCACCTTGATTGTTTCCCTCAGCACGAGCAGATCTATTCATAAAATAGAATCCCTCCACCTTTTGGGACCCATCTTCAACCTTTCACTCTCACCGCCAGCTTCCAGAGAAGATCAAGTCTCCTCACGCTACAAAAAGCTAAAGGACACCTGCTCTCACCTTCCTACTCCTCAGTACAGTGATGGCACCAGTGGGAGCTCAATAAACGCTATTACTTCTACTCCTCCCTATCCTGTGTCGACTCCTTGAATGGGTGTCCGAGTCTACCTTCACTTCTAAACTCTTTTCTCTACCCACTGCAATCTAGATTTCATTCTTTTCACGTTATTGAAAGCATAGTCAAAGTCTTTCATAAACTCCTTATGAGTTCTACAGTCCTAATCTTCCCTGGCATCTTGGCTGCCTTTGGAACTACTGACTCCTCCCTCCCTCTTAGAATCTCTCTCCAACACTGGCTTAAGCACTACGGTATTCTCCTGCTGCTTTTTCTAGCTCTTTGAACTTTCCTGAATTTACTTTGCTAAGTCTTTATTCCACCTTCACCTTTGAACTGAGAGAGCTCTGGATCCACTGTTCTTCTGGTTTTTCTCAAACTCTCAGGGAATACTTCCTCTCACAAGGTTTCAGCTCCTTTTGTGTCAATGACTTCCAAATCTGTGCCTTTAGTACTGTCTTTTCACCCACTTAACAATTTCTCCTTGTGTTCAGGTTAATTACACCTGGGTGACAGGCAAGCCCACCTTCTAGAAAATCACGTCCGTCATAAAGCATTTGTTGACTAATCAATCAATTGCATTTATTGAGTGCTCACTGTGTGCAGAACACTATACTAAGCGCTTGGGAGACTGCACTCTAACAGTGTTTCTGGACATGTTCCCTGCACACAGGGAGCTTAGACTCTAAAGGTGGAGAATTCCCTCTCCATTTTGAGAGTGTCCCTTATCAGCCATCAAAGCAACAAGTGTATTGGTTTTCATTTCATCCTTTTCCTACTGCATATTTGTCACTTTATATCCAGCCACCTTACTGGTCTCCCTCACTCCAGTCTTTCCCCATCTGGTCATTCATTCCTTCAATAGTATTTATTGAGCACTTACTGAGTGCAAAGCACTGTACTAAGCAGTTGGGAAAGTACAATACAGTCATTAGGAGAGAAAATCCCTGCCCACAATGAGCTCACAGTCTAGATGGGGGGAGACAGACTTCAATACGAGTGAACACACATCAATATAAATAAATATTTATTTATAAATAAATAAAAATACGGTTATATACATAAGTATATTTATTTATTTATTTTATTTGTACATATTTATTCTATTTATTTTATTTTGTTAATATGTTTTGTTTTGTTCTCTGTCTCCCCCTTCTAGACTGCGAGCCCACTGTTGGGTAGGGACCGTCTCAATATGTTGCCAACTTGTACTTCCCAAGCGCTTAGTACAATGCTCTGCACACAGTAAGCGCTCAATAAATGATTGAATGAATTGAATGAATGAATGAATGAGTGCTGTGGGGTGGGGAGAGGGGGGATGACTTCCACCCTGCATGTTTCCCCTCTCTTCAAAAATGTACAATGTTTCCTCGTCAAGCAGAAACTCCTGAAGCAGTTTTAAAGCACTTCATTAGCCTCCACCTCTTACTAATCCCAGCTCCCACTCTTCATTAATCCCGGTGCCACATTCTCAACCCCCTTATCTTCAATCCCTTATTCATGTTCTTTCTCCTGCCTGAAACTCCCTTTCCCTTCAAATACCCCAGACTATATTACTCATCCATACTGAAGTCCCTTTGAAACCTCATCTCCTCTGGGAGGCTTTCTCCAACTACATTTTCTTCACCCATTTCATATCTTCCCAGTGACCACCTCACTGGGAAGTTTGGTGCCAACTCTTTAAACACTTCTGCACATACTGACACACCCACGCTACTATTTTAGCACTTACTCATCCACATCTCATGTTGGTCTTTCCTCTTATCCATAATTCAAGCCGACGAATACTAGTATTTATTGAGAGCAGATCCCATTGAGAGCATTTCACTAAGTACTTGAAAGTACAATCTAGTGAGGCAGACAGGCACAAAATAAGCCTGTAAGCTTCCTGAGGGAAGGGATCCTGTCTACCATGTATTTAGTGCAGTGCTGAAAATGTTTACTTTGCACTCTGGCCAGGTTGTTAATACATAAACAACAACAAAAATGGAAACACAGGGTAGAAGTCTAATAAAAAAAGGTTCCAGAGAGCCTTTTGGTATATTTATAATGAAAAATAAACGAATCTTTGAGCATTTGGACCTGGCTTTAAGATGTATGCAGATGCTCATGAAACACACTGTACGCAAACAAATTTTAAAATGGTAACTCACCGTCTCATTTCCAAAAAGGATGTCAATGTAAGGTAACACTTTCATCATAGGCTCCTTGAAGAACTGGCTAATAAATGGAGCAGAAAGATTCAAAGTGAAGAGCTTGTTCTTTTCGGCAGCATGGCTAGCCACTTTCAATATTGCTTCTGGTGAAACAGTAAGGAAAAAGCCCTGCAAAGAAGAACCAAGTGAATGCTAATTAGAAACATATTCTCAAAACATTTTGCTCATAAGAATAAAAAAGCCAGCCATCTATAGATCCATATAAAAAGGTGTAAAACACCACTGAAATATCATTACCTATGAGAAGAGAATCATGTCTAGAAGAGATTTCCACCAGAACTTTCCCATGACATTAGCAGACAGGGAGCAGCATTCTTTATTTATTAGCTTGCTAAAATGCCCTCGGTGCCCACAAAATTCCTAGACACTTGCAGAAGAAAAATAAAGTTTGAAAGCAAATTTGAATTCAAAGCAGCAATCACCTGAAAGGCTCATGAACCCAAAGAAAGTAAGCCAGAGGGAATGCTATCTCTCGGTAGCCTGGGAAAGCCATCCTGAAAACAGGCCTCACACTGAGTCCTGAAGAACAGCCAGAGCCAAACATTTTATTGACTATAAATACCATTGCTTGAATGGTGGAAATCCAAATCTGGATTCCAAAAGAGATTTGAAGAAGAACCAAATCAAAGTAGGGGCTCTGGCACCTAGCTGGTGACTAATGCTGCAGAAGTAGATGAAATCACTCTGTCTATACATCTCTGAATATAGATAAATTGATACAGATATATCAATTACATTTATTGAGTACTTACTGTGCGCAGAGCTCTGCACTAAGCACTTGGGGAAATACAATTTAACAGAGTTGGTAGACATGCAACCTGCCCACAATGAGCTTATGGTCACCTGCTCCAGGAGGCCTTCCCAGACTGAGCCCCCCTTTTCCTCTGCTCCTCCTCCCCTTCCCATCCCCCTAGTCCCTCCCTCTGCTCTACCCCCGTCCCACAGCACTTGTGTCTATTTGTACATATTTATTATTCTATTTTATTAATGATGTGCATATAGAAATATATAATCCTATTTCTCTATTTTGATGCTACTGATGCCTCTGCATTTGTTTTGTTTTGTTGCCTGTCTCTCCCCTTCTAGACTGTGAGCCCATTGTTGGGTAGGGATTGTCTCTATCTGTTGCAGAATTGTACTTTCCAAGCACTTAGTACAGTGCTCTGCACACAGTATGCACTCAATAAATATGACTGAATGAATGAATGGAGATATGGACTGTATATAGCTATGGGTAGATAGACATATATATATACACACACACATATATTTACAGTCTACATCTATCTATATAGACAGATAACTATGTCTGCCCTGAAATTTATTTTAGTGTTTGTTTCATCCACAAGATCATAGGCTCCTCAAGAGCAGGGATGGTGTCTACTAACTATGTGGTATTTTCCCAAGAGCCTAGTACAATGCTTGACTCAGAGTAAGTGCTCAGTGAATACTCTTGATTGACTTAGCACTTTTTATGGTATTTGTTGAGTGCTTACTATGTGCCAGGTACTGCACTAAGCACTGGGATAGATACGAGCTAATCCGGTTGGAAACAGTCCCTGTCCCAATGGGGCTCAGAGTCTTAATCTCCATTTTACAGATGAGGTAATCGAGGCCCAGAGAAGTTAAGTGACTTGCCCAAGGTGACAGAGCAACCCAAGTCCTTCTGACTCCCGGGCCTATGCTCTATCTCCTCCAAGAAACCTTTCCTGATAAACCCTCCTCTTCTCTTCTCCCACTCCCTTCTGCACCCGCTCTTACTTCTTCCTTCATTCATCCTCCCTCCCATCCCCACAGCACATTTGTATATATATTAGTTATTTATTTGTTTATTTATATTAATGTCTACCTCCCTCTCTAGACTATGAGCTCGTTGTGGGCAGGGAATTTGCCTGTTCTTGTATTGTACTCTCCCAAGTGCTTAGTACAGTGCTTTGCACATTGTAAATGCTCAATAAATGATTGAATGAATAAAGAACTGTGTTCTCTCAACCTGTCACAACACATCTCACACACCCCATTACTTCAATACTAACTCATACACATATCCCCTTTATCCCTCCTCCCATCTGTAAATCATTTAATGTCTGTCTCCTCCGTTCGACTGCAAGCTCCATGAAGGCGAGGGTTACGTCTGCTAAGTCTAACGTAACAGGAGCCTAGTACAGTGTTCTGCTCACAGCAGGCCTTAATAAATACTATCAATTGGGTCAGTTTTGAGCCTTAAGGATTTATCAATAGGCACCTTGACAACTCAAGGGAAATAAAGTCAGGATGATTTCCTTCATTTTTCAGGCTTTCCATCTAACAGTTAAAGCCAGAACAAAGAAGAAAGTTAAAATACCTTCCCCACCGCTGCTAAGGGAATCCACTCTAGACTGTGAGCCCACTGGTGGGTAGGGACTGTCTCTATATGTTGCCACCTTGTACTTCCCAAGCGCTTAGTACAGTGCTCTGCACACAGTAAGCGCTCAATAAATACGATTGATTGATTGATTGATTGAATATGCAGGCCAGAGGTCTGTAGCAACGTGTAAAGGATCCTTGTCCATTTACCAGTCCTCACTACTTTACAATGTATGGGCTTATGCTAGCCAGATCTCAGAATTTCAATCCTTGTCAGACTTCGGTCAGGTTCAGGTCGAGGACAGAGCAAGTCACATTTGGTCCTGATAATACGGTCAGTGCAGAAATAGCCTGAGAGACTCCATTTGGGGGTTTTCATTCATTCATTCATATTTATTGAGCGCTTATTATGTGCAGCACTTGGAAAGTACAATTCAGCAACAGATTGAGACAATCCCTACCCTGAGGGTAGGTTTTGTGCAGAGATCTCCTGGGAGTTTCACTCGGGGGCTTTTCCGCTCTCAACACTACCATCTACTATCTACTGTATAAGTGTTTTGACCAGTGCTCTTTGCACCGTAAGTGCAGTGAATTCCAATCCACTGAATTGACTGACGGATTGACTGAATGATCTTTACAAAACCTGTTGGCTTCAGAGCAGGCCTATAAGCTGAGCACAGGAATAATGGGGTGAGGGTGGGGAGAATAGGGCTGCCAGCCCCCCTAAACAGGAGCTAGAGACAAAAAAATACCCTACCTGGACAATTTCAATCTAGCACTTTTAAGTCTTATGCACTGAATTGCTACAAAATTTCTATTATTAAACACCCTAACATTACTAACAATCCAAATATCATTAGTACCATTAAAGAACAGGTGAATATTTTTCAACCTGGCACTGGATTTGCCTTATGCAGCTGCAGACATGGATTTTAAAAAAAGGGTACAGGCAGAAGTGCTTATTCTGTGTAGGCTGATCATGCAAAAACAGCAAGGAAAAGACCCAGGTTCCTTCAGAAAGTAATAAAAAAACCAATGAATTGCTTAGTGATGAACAAAGGACTAAGAAGTAGCATGGCCTTCAGGAAAGATCACAGGCCTGGGAGTGAGAGGACCTGGGTTCTAAACCCAGTTTCACCACTACTGTGCAACCTTGGGCAAGTTGTTCAACCGTGCCTCAGTTTCCTCATCTGATTAAATCCTCCTCCCTCTGGCAGATGGTGAGCCCCAAGTGAGGCAGGGATTGTGTCCAACCTATAATAATAATAATAATAATAATGGCATTTATTAAGCGCTTACTATGTGCAGAGCACTGTTCTAAGCGCTGGGGAATTTACAAGGTGATCAGGTTGTCCCCCGTGGGGCTCACAGTGTTAATCCCCATTTTACAGATGAGGTAACTGAGGCCGAGAGCAGTTAAGTGACTTGCCCAAAGTCACACAGCTGATGAGTGGTGGAGCCAGGATTTGAACCCATGACCTCTGACTCCAAAGCCCAGGCTCTTTCCACTGAGCCACGCTGCTTCTCTGCTCTCCTCCGCCGCTCAGGGCCCCTCCAACCTCCCCCCCTCACCATCTTCCTCTGTCAATTCTTTCATTCAGGTAACCTCTTCTGTAGAATGGGGATTATACTATAATAATGATGGTATTTGCTAAGCGCTTACTATGTTCCAAGCACTGTTCTAACCACTGGGGGAGATACAAGTTTATCAGGTTGTCCCACGTGGGGCTCACAGTCTTCCTCCCCATTTTACAGACGAGGTTACTGAGGCCCAGAGAAGTGAAGACTGTGAGCCCCATGTGGGACAATCTGATGACCAGTATCGGACGCTTCCAAGCGCTTAGTACAGTGCTCCGCACATAATAAACGCTCAATAAATACCACTGATTGAATCTACCGCAGTGTAGCGCTTAACAGAGAAGCAGCATGGTTCAGTGGAAAGAGCCCGGGCTTTGGAGCCAGAGGTCATGGGTTCAAATCCCAGCTCTGCCAATTGTCAGCTGTGTGACTTTGGGCAAGTCACTTCACTTCTCTGGGCCTCAGTTCCCTCATCTGTAAAATGGGGATTCATTCATTCAATCAATCGTATTGATTGAGCACTTACTGTGTGCAGAGCACTGTACTGTACTATCATGTATCTACTCCAGCTCTCAGTACATCACCTTGGCATATAACACTTAACAAATGCTATAAAAAAGGACTCTCCACTTTTCCTAACAGTAACGACAAAATTAAAAATGAGATGTATCCAGTCTTTTGGTGCATTTGGTACAAACTCTCCCTGATTGCAGAGGCCATTTGTGGCAGGATCCAGCTGGAAGATTGACAGTCCAAAGGAACTAGAAATAGGGATTTTAAATGCCTTGCTTTGCTAGTGTGACAAAATAATAAGCATGATAGTAAAAGTCATATTCCCTGGCCTATATAACATTTTCTCATCATCTGAGTTCTGATCCAGTTCTTTACTAAAAATCAAGAAGGACTTTGGTAAAGGTAGGAAGTTTTCTTAGGCAAATCCTAAAATTTCAAAAAAACAAACAACAATTAATCTTTCACCGAAGTGTCCTTTACAAATTGTGTGCAGTATCCAAGATGGTTCTTTGCTATTCTTGAGACTTTGGGATAAAAAGAATAGTAAATATGATATCTTGTTTCCACATAATTTGTACAGGCTTTCAGTGTTTCATTTAATGAACAGGGTTTATAGCATTTAAAAAAAATTGCTTTCTTTTAAAACTGTTCCAGCATAAAATGGAAATCTCTCAGAGCTAGCATGTTGCCAGCTCTGAATCAACCACAGATAGCTGTGGAGTGGCCCACATAAATAGTGCCCTGGTGAAATAATTAGTCTTCTCACCAATTTCGGCTGAAAACTTTGATCTTTGCCAAAATACATCTGATTGTAATTTAGGGGCAGAGTAGTATTTATGCTCTTAGGGACTAATTCAGGCTTTCTTCCAGGGTTGTGTGGTCACTTTAAAATCCAACACAGGGATATTGTACTGCTACAGATAGTGGGACTTGTATTTCAACTCTTGTATAGTAAAGTCATAAATAAATACAAGCCCAACCTGTTTTTAAGGTAGACCTCACAATTTAACCTATTTCAATTTTCCAGTGTCTTCTTTCCATATAAATCACCTTTTCTAAACATATTTACATAATGTGTCATCTATGTACTTGGATTAGTACCCTTTGAGCACTTGATATTCACTGTACCTTCAGCCCCACGGCAGTTATGTTCATATGTGGAATTTATATTAATGCCTGTCTTCTCCTCTAGACTGTAAGCTTCTTGTGGAGCCCGTTGTTGGGTAGGCACCGTCTCTATATGTTGCCAACTTGTACTTCCCAAGCGCTAGTACAGTGCTCTGCACACAGTAAGCGCTCAATAAATATGACTGACTGCAAGAATGAATGACGGGGAATGTGTTCACCAACTCTGATTCATTCATTCATTCCATCGTATTTATTGAGTGCTTATTGTGTGCACAGCACTGTAATGCATTGCCTCTCCCAAATAATAGTAATAGTAATGGTAATGATGGTATCTGTTAAGCACTTACTATGTGTCAAGCACTGTTCTAAGCATTGGGGTAGATACAAACAAATGAGGTCGGACAAAGGCCATATCCCACACTGGACTCACAGTCTTAATCTCCATTTTACAGATGAGGTAACTGAGGCCCAAAGAAGTTAAGTGATTTACCCAAGGTCAAACGGCAGACGAGTGCCAGAGCCGGGATTAGAACCCAGGCCCTTCTGACTCCCAAGCTCATGCTTGGACTTTCTAGACTGTGAGCCTGTTGTTGGGTAGGGACCGTCCCGATATGTTGCCAACTTGTACTTCCCAAGCGCTTAGTACAGTGATCTGCACACAGTAAGCCCTCAGTAAATACAACTGAATGAATGAGTGAATGCTTTATCCAGTAGATCATGCTGCTTCTTGTACAGTGTATAGAAGTACACTTAGTACAGTGCTCCGCACAAAGTGCTCAATAAATGTCACTGATTGATCACTCAAGGAATCATTCAATCCTATTTATTGGGCACATACCTGATGCAGAGCACTGTACTAAGCACTTGGAAGAGTACACTATAACAGAGTTGGTAGAAACGTTCCCAGCCCATAGCTAGCTTTACAGTCTAGAGGGAGACGAGCTTGCTAAAATGGGTGAAGACATTCGTGGCAGGGACAAGAGAGAACAAGAGATACTGTGCAACCTGCTAGCATGAGAATCCATTCATTTGCACAGGTGTTTGGCCCTGCACTTGGAGGTCCAAGGTTCATCTCCTGTTATGATGGGGGACACCACCACCACCAACAGAGTGCTTCGAGTGCTCTATATGCAGGAAAGCCTTCCCGGAGGAGGTAAGTTTTAGGAAGGATTTGAATCAGTCAGTCAATGGAATTTACTGAATGCTTACTGGGGCACGGGGGAGAACTATGACCTGGTGGATTTGAAGTTAAGAGACAGTAGGGAGGGTGGAGACAGAACTAGGAGAGCAGAAAGAAAGGTACAAGTATGTGGTTCACTTGGAATTAGTGTACAGAGCAGGCTAAAAATAATAACAATAATTGCATTTGTTAAGCCCTTACGATGTGAAGTGCTGGGGTGGATAAAAGCAAATTGGGTTGGACACAGTCCCTGACCCACATGGGGCTCACAGGCTCAATGCTATATTGTACTCTCCCAAGTGCTTAGTATGGTGCTCTGCACACAGTTATGTGCTCAATAAATACCCTTGATTGATCAACTGACACTGTCCGCTCCTACTTTTCATCCTATCTCTCTGGCTGCTCATTCCTAATCTCTTTCACACCCTCTGCCTCTCAAACACAGACAAGGCTCAGTTCTGGGTCCCCTTCTATTCTCCATCTCCACTCACTTCCTTGGAGAACTCAGTCACTCCCATGGCTTCAACTACCATGCCTTCACAGAAGATTACAAAATCTTCACCTCCACTCTGTAGTCTTGCATTTCCTCCTACCTTGAGAACATCTCTACTTGGATGTCCCGCCGACACCTCAAACTTAACATGTCCAAAACAGAACTCTTCATCTTCTCACCCAAACCCTATCCTCTCTGTCTTTCCCATCACTGAAGACAACATCACTATCCTCCCTGTCTCACAAGCCCATAACTTGGGCATTACCCTCGACTCATCTCTCTCATTCAAACCATATATTCAATCTGTCACCAAATTCCATCAGTTCTACCTTAACGACATCCTAAAATCTGGCTTTTCACTTCCATCCATATTTTCCCACTAATCCAGAATCGCCAGTGGTTGCCCAGCCACCTCTGCACCAGACAGAAACTCCTTACCATCGACTTTTAAGCATTCAATCAGCTTGCCCCCTCCGACATTCCCTTGCTTCTTTCCAACTACAAGCCAGCTCATATACTTTGCTTCTCTACTGCCAGCCACTCACTGTACCTCAGTCTTGCCCATTTCACTGCCGATCCCTTGGCCACTTGTTCCCTCTGGCTTGCAACCAATAAATACGATTGATGATGATGATGATGACAGACTTCCAGTCTCTGCACCTTCAAAGGCATTAAAATTGAACCTTCTCCAAGAGGCCTTCCCCTCTTAAGCCCCTTCTCCATTCCCTCTCCCTTCCGCATCACCTATGCACTTGGATCTGTACCCTTTAAGCACTTGATATTCACCCAATTCTCACTCCCACAGCACTTATGTACATATCTGTTATTTACTTATTCATTTACGGATTTATCTATTTATTTATCTGTTTCCCAACTAGATTGTAAGCCCCTTGTGGGCAGGGAATGTGTTTCCCAATTCTGTTGTACTGTACTCTCCCTAGCTCTTAGTACAATCCTTTGCACAGTTACTGCTCAATATATACCACTGATTGATTGAATGACTGATAGAGAACAATACCCAAATTTCTAATATGTATTCAATGAATTAGAAAAGCACCCAACATACATCATTGAAGCTTGTTGTGGACGAGGGAACGTGTCTACCAATTCTGTTGTATTGTACTCTCCAAAGCACTTGGTACAGTGCTCTGCACACAGTAAGCGGTCAATGAATACCATTGATAATGAAGACCATCATCATTACACCAGGAGTACAGCACTTAGTAAGCAGTAACCTTCTCAATGTGCCTTGGTCTGAAGGCTCACCTCCTCAAGGAGGGCTTCCCAGACTAAGCCCCCTTTTCCTCAGCTCCTTCTCCCCTCCCCATCACCCTGACTCGCTCCCTTTGCTCTACCCTTCCTCCCCACCCCACAGCACTTTTGTTTATATGTACATATCTATACTCACTCCCTTGGTGAACTCATTTGCTCCCATGGCTTCAACTAACAACTCTCCGCAGATGACACCCAAATCTACATCTCCTTTTCGTTCTCTCTCCCTCCCTCCAGGCTCGTATCTCCTCCTGCCTTCAGGACATCTCCAACTGGATGTCTGCCCACCACCTAAAACTCAACATATCCAAAACTGAGCTCCTTAACTTCCCTCCCAAACCCTGTTCTCTCCCTGACTTTCCCCTCACTGTGGACGGCACTATCATCCTTCCCATCTCACAAGCCTGCAACCTCAGTGTCATTCCCGACTCTGTTCTCTCATTCATTCCACACATCCAATCTGTCACCAAAACCTGCCGATCTCACCTTCATCACCAAGATCCGCCCTTTCTTCTCCACCCAAACCACCACCTTGTTGGTTCAATCTCTCATCCTATCCCAACTGGATTATTGCATTAGTCTCCTTGCTGATCTCCCATCCTCCTGTCTCTCCACGCTTCAGTCTATACTTCACTCTGCTGCCTGGATTATCTTTCTACAGAAACGCTCTGGGCATGTCACTTCCCTACTCAAAAATCTCCAGTGGTTGCTTATCAACCTTCAAATGAAGCAAAAACTCCTCATTATTGGCTTCAAAGCTCTCCATCACCTCACCCCCTCCTACCTCACCTCCTTTCTCTCCTTCTCCAGCCCAGCCCACACCCTCCACTCCTCTGCCGCTAACCTCCTCATTGTGCCTCGTTCTCGCCCGTCCCGCCGTCGACACCTGGCCCACATCCTACCTCTGGCCTGGAATGCCCTCCCTCCACACATCTGCCAAACTGGCTCTCTTCCTCCCTTCAAAGCCCTACTGAGAGCTCACCTCCTCCAGGAGGCCTTCCCAGACTGAGCCCCCCCCTTTTCCCCTGCTCCTCCTCCCCTCCCCATTGCCTCCACTTCCTCCCTGTACCCTACCCCCCCCCCCCCCCATAGTACTAGAAGCAGCTGGCTCAGTGGAAAGAGCACAGGCTTGGGACTCAGAGGTCATGGGGTCTAATCCCGGCTCTGCCAATTGTCAGCTGTGTGACTTTGGGCAAGTCACTTAATTTCCCTGTGCCTCAGTTACCTCATCTGTAAAATGGGGATTAAGCCTGTGAGCCCCACATGGGACAACCTGATCACCTTGTATCCCTTCCCCAACACTTAGAACAGTACTTTGCACAGAGTAAGCGCTTAACAAATGCCATCATCATCATATTTGTACATAATTATTACTCTATTTTATTAATGATGTGTATATATCTATAATTCTATTTATCTATTTTGATGGTATTGACACCTGTCTACTTGTTTTGTTTTGTTGTCTGTTTCCCCCTTCTAGACTGTGAGCCTGTTGTTGGGTAGGGACTGTCTCTATCTGCTGTCGAATTGTACTTTCCAAGTGCTTAGAACAGTGTTCTGCATACAGTAAGTACTCAATAAATACGATTGAATGAATGATTCTATATATTTACATTAATGCCTGTTTACTTGTTTTGATGTTTATATATCTATAATTCTGTTTATTTATATTGATGCCTGTTTACTTGTTTTGATGTCTGTCTCTCCCCTTCTAGACTGTGAGCCCACTGTGGGCAGGGATTGTCTCTGTTGCTAAACTGCATTTTCCAAGCGCTTAGTACAGTGCTCTGCACACAGTAAGAGCTCAATAAATACGATTGAATGAATCTAGAGGTGACCTAACATGCTACTATCAACTGACCTTTCATACAGTTGCTGAACTGTCTTTTCCAAGCACTTAGTACAGTGGTCTGCACACAGTAAGCGCTCAATAAACACGATTGAATGAATGAATAAGTTTGACTATCTAGAGGTGACCTAACATGCTACTATCAACTGACCTTTCATCGATAGAATAAAACACCATCATTTAAAAGTTCATCTTAATTGACCTATCTTATGTAGTGATGCTGAAAGATGCAGTAACGAACCTAGAAACTGCACTAAGAATACTCTTTTCCTGGGAAATGCAACCGAATCAACAGTCCACATGCATCATCAAACAACCTTTAGGCAGCTATCCATGATGAAACTGTACTCTGAAAGTCCAGAGGCAAGAAAACAACATGCCCAGGATTACAAAAGAGTTAGTACAACTCTGGATGAGCCCTAGCTTGAAAAGGACTAGGATTAGGTTCTAGAAGCCAGGTAAATCCTTACACAAAGCCGTGTTAAAAGAGGGAGGGAAAGTTGTTGAAAGATTTTGCTACCTAGTTGACACACTATTAATGAAAGAAAAAGATAATAGAAGATATTTTGTACGTCTTTTGGGAGAGTAGCTGAAAGACGAGCTCCAACGTGGCAATGAGATCTAGGCCAAAGGTCAACAACTCATGTGGAAGAGGTTTGAAAACCAAGCTGGGGCTGGAGCAACCGTGTTTATTTCTGGGTGGCGACAATCCTTTCAGGTCTCAAAAGTTATTCCAGACACTGAGGCGAACATTCCACCCCAATATTCTCTGCACCCCCTTTGGCTTTTACTTCAAGCTCTCCGCAGATCTGGAAGCTGCAGGGCAGGAGGAGTCAGGATGACAAAAGTTTGGTGACAGTCACAGTCCTAAAGCCCTGGAAGTGGCAATGCTCTTATCAGAGTGCACTGTACCCAATGAGGTGCTCGGTAACTCCCTCTCCCCCTCTTCAATCGATCAGTGGTATTTCTACAGAAGCAGCGTGGCCCAGTGGAAAGAGCCCGGGCTTAGGAGTCAGAGGTTGTGGGTTCTAATCCCGGCTCTGCCACTTGTCAGCTGTGTGACTTTGGGCAAGTCACTTAACTTCTCTGGGCCTCAGTTCCCTCATCTGTAAAATGGGGATGAAGAATGTGAGCCCCACGTGGGACAAACTTGATTACCTTGTATCCCCCCTCAGCACTTAGAACAGTGCTTGGCACATAGTAAGTGCTTAACAAATACCAACATTATTATTATTATTGAGAGCTTACTATGTGAGGAAAACTGTACTAAGCACTTGACAGAGAGTAGTACAACAGGGTTAGGAGACACATTCCCTGCCCACCTTGGGCTTCTAACCCTCCCATTTCTTTGTTCATCCCACATATTGGAATGGCGACCATTTTCAAAAGCTAACGTCCACTCCTGATCAACGGAAAGCCTGGATCTCCCATGATAGTTTTCCCCGAAAGGACTGTGGTCAAATGTTAGAAACTAAATGGCTTAATGTAATTAAAGAAAAACGAATTATCTCCTTTGCTGCCCTCCATTGTGGTCCTAAGTGACTTGAGGTTAATATTTTGCAAGCTACAGACTAAACAATGTTAAAGAACTGAACTAGAGTTTTTGCCTTCGACCTCTATGATTATTTCGGAGTATAGGCTTGTAAGTTAATCTTTTCTGGTTTAGATAGCAGATACATTTTTGATTTCCAATAGGAATAATTTTAAAATCATCAGGACCCTAAAGAATCTTCATCCACTACAATTCATTAGCAGTGTATCAGGGAACTAAACATAAGTAACCGTCATCAATTAATAATATCATAATGATATATTGAAAGGGAAATAAAAATGCCCTTTTCATCACGGTGAATTCACCAAGAAAGAAGATGGTGTGCCTAATCCAATTCAGAGAGAAAAAGCAGAGTAAAAATAGCATTGGTTGAGTCTGTATTGCTTACTGTGTATGCAGATTAGAGTCAGAAGCGGGATAGATTAAATATGAATTTAGTGACAAAAACAACTATGGATCGAAGTGAAAGGAAAAATGGAAGAAAGCTTTGTTGTACCAGATAAATATTCAGAAAACTGTGAGACGACCTTAAAAGGCACTGTTCCTTAGGCATGCATACTGGGTGTCGAGAGTACCAGATGCTTATGCCTCATGATATGCCACTATTTGTCTGCTCCAAAGAGTGTAATTAGCCTGTCTGTTTTCCGTGCCACAAGTAAGGTGCCATAGTAACACTGGCCAGATTCTGGGGTTGAAAAAAGGAATAAATTAGGAAACAAAGAAAGAAGAAAGTAAAATGCAAACCCTCCCCTTCCTTCCCGCAACCCCCAAACAACAAAAAAAACCCAACCCAACAATATATTAAACAAACAAAAAAAAAACAAAAGGAAACCCAAGGCAACCATAGTACATCTCTCCCCTTTTATATCCTGTAAAGGTTACTTCGATGACAATGAAGGGTAATGCTTATAGCTACTTGTTTATTACTGGAAAGCCTTCATAATTACAGTGTTACAATACACTGCACTTCACACCAATGATAGCACCACAGGCAATAAAGACTGCAAAGCTGATTTCCTCTCACATATTTTAAAGGCCTAAATCCAGGAAAGTGATATGTCATTGAATGGAAATAGGACATATGAGCAGGAGGAAAACTGGAGTGGAAGTCTGGAAATAGGTGAGGACAAAGTAGAAAGCAAGGAGAATGCTGTTAGGCATTACTGAAATTACAAAAGAAATCTGAATAAGATGGCAATCTAGGAAGTGGCTTTCTCCCTCAGAGTCATCAGCAGCGTAAAGCATTTGAAATAGTTGCATGGTGAAACAGTTTTATACATTCACATGGAATTTAAAGTCACACTAATCTCAGTGCGGTGCTTCCTTGCAATGGATGCAATTTGCCAGTGCTCTCAGACTACCGCCAGCTCTTAACTGTTCCTGAATTCTGAGCCCACTTTTACATTTCAATTAAATGAGCATTAGCAAAAACATGGTGTTGGGAAGACAAGATCTTAATTCTCCCCACATTCTAAGCTAAGCCAGGTTTAATAGGGGGTCAGAAAGAGAACCCAGATACTTCTTTCTTGGAACAGGAGATGGACTAAAAATAATCCTCTCTAGTTCAGAGTTTTCCCTCTCAGGGTCGCACCTGGAGAGTTTCCAGCACTCTACCACTCTTGACTAGGGGAGGGAGAGTCAAGCAGAGGCATATCCATTCCATTCCTACCTTGGGCGGTGTCTAGCGATTGGAAGGCAATATACTACAAGTCAAAACTCCCCCTTGCTGGGCAGCAGCAGCACAGTAGAGAATCAAGGGCAGAGACTCAAGTTGATTGCGCAGAAGGAGGCAACGGTAAACCACTTCCATATTTTTTACCAAGGAAGCCCTATAGATACACTACTAGAACGACTGCAGATCGAGACAGGGTGTTCTGGGAGAGATGTGACCATGACGTCGCTATGGGTCGGAGACGACTCGACAGCATAAGACATGTTCAGAGTTTGTAGGTGCAGAGGGGACTTCTGAGCCCTATCTGTGATCCTGAGATGGGATCCAATCCTTCTATACAGAAAACACACTGCGTTCATCCTTCCGTAGGAAATAATCGGTCATGTTTACTAAGAGGCTCTGACTGAGCATCACTTGGTATATTGTGAAAGACCACTGCCAGTATTAGCACTGATGATTAAAAAAGGCAATGGACTATGTGCTTAACTTCATTTACCTCAACAATCCCACCTTTTAATACCTATAAGATATCCAAAACTATCATAACCTGAGAGATATTTGGGGCCTAACAGGTCTGACAGCAAACTGAAAGTAAAGAACTTAACAGATCATCAGACTGAGAAGACATTTTGGGGGATGTTGGTTTGACTTTAGGCACCTGGCTGATTTTGAGCAATCCTGGCAATATCCTCGACATCTCTCTCTTTCAAATTGCATATTCGATATATCACCAAATATTTAGCAATCTCTAAAACCCACCCTTGGCTCTCCATCCAAACTGCTGCCACGCTGATCCAAGCACTTATATCCCACCTTGACTACTGCATCAGCCTCCTTGCTGACCTCCCTGCCTCCTGACTCTCCCCATTCCAGTCCTACTTCACTCTGCTGCCTGGATCATTTTTGCAACATATAGAGACAGTCCCTACGTAACAACGGGCTCACAGTCTAGAAGGGGGAGACAGACAACAAAAGAAAACATGTAGACCGGTGTCAAAATCATCAGAACAAATAGAATTAAAGCTACATTCATTCATTCAATTGTATTTATTGAGCGCTTACTGTGTGCAGAGCACTGTACTAAGCTCTTGGGAAATACAAGTTGGCAACATATAGAGACGGTCCTTACCCAACAGCAGGCTCACAGTTTAGAAGGGGGAGACAGACAACAAAACAAAACATATTAACAAAATACAATAAATAGAACAGTAAATATGTACAAGTAAAATAGAGTAATAAATCTGTACAAACATATATACAGGTGCTGTGGGGAGGGGAAGGATGTAGGGCGGGGGGGGGCGGGGAGGGGGAGAGGAATGGGGGGAAATAAGTAATAAATCTGTACAAGCATATATACAGGTTATATATACCCCATTTTAAAGATGAGGTAACTGAGGCCCAGAGAAGTGAAGTGACTTGCCCAAGTCCCACAGCTGACAAGTGGCGGAACCGGAATTTGAACCCATGACCTCTGACTCCAAAGCCCGTGCTCTTTTCACTGAGCTACACATCATTAACAAAATAAATAGAATAGTCAATATGTACAAGTAAAATAAGTAGAGTAATAAATCTGTACAAATATATACAAGTGCTGTGGGGAGGGGAAGGAGGTAGGGCTGGGGGGGATAGTCGTCAGCCCACCACCCTTCCCACCTTCAGAGTCCTTCTAGAATCACATCTCATTCATGCATTCAATCATATTTGAGCACTTACTGTGTGCACAGCACTGTACTAAGCACTTGGAAAATACAATTCAGCAATAAAGAGAGGCAATCCCTGCCCACACAGGGCTTACATCTCCTCCAAGAGGCCAGCCTCGATAAATCCTCACTTCCCCTATACACCCTCCCTTCTGCATCACCTATGCACTTGGATCTGTACCACTTAAGCACTTATGTACATAATTCTATACTCTCCCATTTCCCCTATCTATAATTTATTTTAATGTCATCTCCCATGGGAACAGATTGTGTCTACAACTCGATTTCATTATTCACTCCCAAGTACTTATTAGAGTGCTTGGAACACAGTACACATTCAGTAAATACCATTGGTATTTACATATTGGATGCTTACTGTGTGTTGAGCACTGCACTAAGCGCTTTGGAGAGTACCGTAGAGTTGGTATATATATGATCCCTGCCCTCAAGTAGTTAACAGATTGGAGGGTGAGGGGGTGGGTGGTTAGGGGAGAGGAATAAACCAGTTGCCAAGACTCTCCTATCCCCATCTTACAGAAAAACATTTAGGAGACTGTGTTGTTATAACTGCATTTTTTTTTTTTGCAAAGCTTAAAACATCCTCATAATTCAAAATATCTGTATAATTGCAAAGAAAGCAAAAATGTTAGGAAAAACAAATGAACTATATCTATGACAACTGAAGGAATAGAAAAAAAATTCTAGGAATTTATTACACAACAATCAAGGCAGAACACCCACTTTGAAAATGTTTAGAAAGTTAATGGGTTCAGTGTCTAAAAGATGTCCTCACAGGGAGCTCCCATTATTCAAAGGGAATAGGGAACTGAGTTGATCTTTAAGTACCTTTGCAAGACTCATTGTTCTTTCAGCAGCATTTTATCTTGAAGTGATCGGTAAGTGGTTACTTAATGGAATATAAACCACCGATTTCCACCCCGCCTCCCCTCTCCCCCCCCCACAATGCCTACTGGACACAGTTGTTTTAAATCAGAGTACAAGGATGGCAAAAATGCAAGTATTTCTCTGAGTAATTGTTTTGGCTCTCTGAAGTTTGCATTGTTTATTTCTATGGAAGTATCACTTTATAACTGGAAAATGACTAAGCTGTAAGCTATTGTGTTATCGCTCTAAGTGGCCAGTGTCTCTGTTTTCAAACCATTTTCTATAAAATAGGAAAAAACTTAACTGTCAGTAAATGTGCTTACATTGACCCTGCCATTTTCCTCTACGGTGCTGCCAGCATGTCAGGAGAGGGTTTGCTTTCAGCTTTGAACAAATGCTTTGTTGCTTAAGTAAACTCTGATTGCTGCCATATTAATTCTATCAGATCACAACAGTAGCTCAAGAAGTGTCACAGGTAGAGAACTTTTTGAACAAAGGTTACCGCACTTCATTTCACATCAGGACCATATATTTTCATTAAAAACAACTGTACAGAAAAAGTACACTTTTCAGTCTTTTAAATTTGTTCTAATATTCCAAAAAATGCCCAGATCTTCACAGTTAAAGCTAGCTAGGAATGTGGTTTTTTTGTTTATTTATTAAGTGCTTACTAGGCACTGCTTTAAGCACGGGGGTAGATATAAGCTAATCAGATTGGACATAGTCCCTTGGCCCACATAGGGCTCACAGTCTAAGTCGGAAGGAGGAAATGAGGTAACTGAGGCACAGAAAAGTTGAGTGACAACCAAGGTCACACAGCAGACACGTGGCACAGCCGGGATTAAGAGCCCAGTCTTTTCATTCATTCATTCAATGGTATTTATTGGGCACTTACTGTGTGCAGAACACTGTACTAAGCGCTTGGGAAGTACAAGTTGGCAACATATAGAGACGGTCCCTATCCAACAACAAACTCACAGTCTAGAAGGGGGAGACAGAAGGGGGATGTCAGTCTTCTGACATCCATGCCCATGCTCTTTCCACTAGACCACGCTGCTTCTCAATGGTTGCTTCTAGTAAAGTGCCAGAGAACAAAGGAGATGGTACTTCCTCCCATAAAGTACAGCATATTGTACTAGGAAGCGGCTTGCTTAGAAACTTGTAATTTGAATTTGGGTCACTAAAATGAAGTGCAACTAGCCTGTAAGTCTGAAATAGACCTTCTACATTCAATTATCTGGGAAGCATTTTCTAGTCTCTTGCAGCCTGGAAATTTACTTCAACGGCTACATTGTCATCTCAAAACTGACTCATGGCTTTTACATTCCATCGGGGCCAGACAGGGGCCACTTGTTTGGAAACACAATACTTAATAACAGACTGCACTGAAATCAAATACCACTAAACCAATAGGTGTAAAACTCATCATGGCACAGCAGATAGAGCATGGGCCTGGGGGTCAAAAGGTCACGGGTTCTAATCCTGGCTCCACCGCTTGTCTGCTGTGTGACCTTGGACAGGTCGCTTCACTTCTCTGTGCCTCAGTTATGTCACCTAGGAAATGGGGATTGAGACTGTAGGCCCCATATGGAACAGTGACTGTGTCTAACCCGGTTTGCTTGTACTCACCCCAGCACTTAATAAGAATTAATCATAATTATTCTGATATTTGTTAAGCACTTACTGTGTGCCTGGCACTGTACTAAGTGCTGTACTACATTGCCTGGCACACAGTAACTGCTTAACAAATAACAAATTATTATTATTATTATTATTGTTAGTAGTAGTAGTAGTAGTAGTAGTAGTAGTAGTAGTAGTAGGCATTTCATTTAAAGCCATTTGGTTATGAATTTGGGCACTATCTGTAAATAGCATGATCAGCCAAACACAATTCAAACCTCCAGTGATCTCTCAACAGATTGTATAAATAAATACACTGTAAAAGCTCTAGTGCACCAATGCTTTTCCGGATAAATCTGTTATGTCTTCTGCATCTAAATTTGATCAATGGCCACGTGACGATACGGCCAGGGTCTGCCACTCTTGCTGCTACAAGTTAGGTTATAATTTTCTTCTGGTTGAGGAAGATGACACTGCAGTTCAAATATATTTACTATAAAATATTTACTGAAATGGGTGTGGCCACTTTAAAGTTAGAAGTTAAGGAGATTTTTGTATGCAATTTTTGAGTTGTTTCCATCTACCTGCTTAGTAGAATTTGATTGATACACAAGTGTAATTGTGACTCTTCTGAGCAGAAACTGCACAAGGATTGAGAGATGAGAAGGTAAAACTGAAAAAGGCACAGGGTGCTATGACCAAAAAATTTCACGAGAAAGTAAGGGTAAATCTTTGTGTGTGCATACAGTGGAAAAAACTATGAGTCCCACTTTGACTTTTTAAGTCACACACACACATTTTTATTGAGTTTTCTTGTTGGTGGCATCTTCCTTTAGTACGAATGATGACTTTACGCATATAATTTGCAATTCTCTATATGGAAATGATGAGAGTGAAAAGTGTTCACCTTTACTTTCCCCACCCGTCTCCTCACCAATGGCTGTACTTTCTCAAGATGAAACATACAATAACTCCACTTGGTTACAATGTGAATGTCTCCATCTGGCCTTTGGAATACATCTGGAAAACATGTTACAGATGTCCCAAGATAGTGTATTAGGTAAACCTAGCCTGGGCATTCGCCTCCCTCTAATTCAGCCAAAATTATTTCACCGACCATCTTGAAAGTCCCAGACAAAGTATTTGCTATTGCCTCTTACTTCCTTATAGTTCTGAAGAAAATGAAACGTCTTTCAATTTCATGAGTGCCTGCCAAATGGACTCTCTCATTAGGAATGATGAGAGGCATCAGAGAAGTATTAGAGAAGCAGCGTAGCTTAGTGGAGCGCACAGACTTGGGAGTCGGTTCTAAGCTTGGCTCTGCCACGTGTCTGCTGTGTGACCCTGGGCAAGTCACTTCACTTCTCTGGGCCTCAGTTACCTCAGCTGTAAAATAGGGATTAAGAGTGCGAGCCTCATGTGGGACAGGGGCTGAGTCCAACCTGATAAACTTGTATCACCCCAATGCTTAGAACAGTGCTTGGCTCATAGTGAGCGCTTAACAAGTACCACAATAATGATAATAATAATTATTATGATGGATGAGCCTTGGACCTGAGACTTCAGCACTGAAAACCTGGTCCGAGGAATTGAACTTAGTCCTGGTGACTTGTGCAGTTGCCAATCATTCATTCATTCATTCAATCGCATTTATTGAGCGCTTACTGTGTGCAGAGCTCTGTACTAAGCGCCTGGAAAGTATAAGTTGGCAACATATAGAGACGGTCCATACCCAACAACGGGCTCACAGTCTAGAAGGGGGAGACAGACAAAAAAACAAAGCATGAAGACAGGTGTCAAAATTGTCCAAACAAATAGAATTATAAATATATGCACATCATTAACAAAATGAACAGAATAGTAAATATATACAAGTAAAATAAATAGAGTGATAAATCTGTACAAACATATATACAGGTGCTGTGGGGAGGGGAAGGAGGTAGGGTGGGGGGATAGGGAGGAGGAGAGGAAAAAGGGGGCTCAGTCTGGGAAGGTCTCTTGGAGGAGGTGAGCGCTCAGTAGGGCTTTGAAGGGAGGAAGAGAGCTAGCTTGGCAGATGGGCAGAGGGAGGGCATTCCAGGCCAGGGGAAGGACGTGGGCCGGGGGTCGACGGCAGGACAGGCGAGAACAAGGTACAGTGAGGAGGTTAGTAGCAGAGGAGCGGAGGGTGCGGGCTAGGCTGGAGAAGAAGAGAAGGGAGGTGAGGTGGGAGGGGGCGAGGTGATGGAGAGCCTTGAAGCAGACAGTGAGGAGTTTTTGCACACATATTCTTATCCCGGTCAGTCACATTCCCATGGACCGAATGGGAAAGCAGGTGAGTAAAGGGGCACAAAAGTGCCCATGCGGCCACGGTCCAAGTTAGCTGGAAACAGGACTAGACCTCATTCATTCATTCATTCAATCGTATTCACTGGCACTTAATGTGTGCAGAGCACTGTACTAAGTACTTAGGAGAGTACAATACAACAATAATCAGACATATTGCCTGCTCACCTTGAGATTCTACTGGACTAAAAGCAGGGCCCTCTGTCATAATTGGAACTTGAAATCTATTATTTACTCATGCTTCACCTGAAGAAGAAGCAGGTTTTTTGGGAAAAAACCAAAAAGTCAAATAATGTTAAGGAAACCAGGCATCTCCTTAGTGACTAATACCAAAATGGTCTCAGAATAGTTGGCAAACTTGTTCTGACTAATAGCGGTACTTCCTTTAAAGAGTAGGGTAAGAAGGCACTCAAATAGGCAAAGAGGTAGTTTCCCATAATGTAGGATTGTGGATTATCTGTGGTATCAACGCTTTGTACCAGGGGAGCATATTGAATCATTATTTCCGTTACCGGTGGGCGAAATGAGGACCAATGAGGTCATATCAGTGACTGACTAAATGTCACGGTTTTAACTGCAGCAAGAGAAGGATGGTGCACTTGAGACTGGAAAGGGCAAGCCATGAGAGCAGAGAAACAAAAAACTCTGTCAAAATTTCCAACCCATCCTCTTCCCTCCCTGGTCATAAAATGAGAAGCAGTGCAGCCTAGAAGAAAGGGCCCAGACCCTGGAGTCAGAAGACCTGAGTTCTAATCCCTCTGCCATTTGTCTGCTGTGTGACCTTGGGCAAGTCACTTAACTTCTCTGTGACTGAGTTACCTCATCTGTAAAATGGGGATGAAGACTGTGAGCCCCATGTACAAAATGGGATGTGTCCCAACTAATTATCATGTATCTGCCCCAGCACACAGTACGGTGTCTGGCACATAGTAAGTATTTAACAAATACCATAAAAAGAAAAAAAAATGCAACTACTCAGATGCTGACTCACAGTGTGGAAATAATAATATGTTGCCTTTTATATAGTGCTTTTATTCCTAGAGCACTCTTACATTACATTGCTTTTGTACTCTCAACATCTCTTGTGAGGTACAGAAAGGCAGGAATAATTGTTCCCACTTCACAAATGAGGGAACCGAGACACAGAGTGGTTAAATGACTTGACCAAGGTCAAATGGCAGGTTACTGGAAAATCTGGAGTTAGAAACTGGGCCCTCAACCTCCCAAGCAGAACCCCACTGGAGACCTGGAAATTTTCTGTTCCCCACAACATTTTCCTTGTACCTGAAATATGGGATAATTTTTTGGTCTTTGTTCCACTTGTGCTTTTGCTTCAAAGAGAAAACAAAAACCAAACAAAACACACTATAATAATGGAACCCTTTGATGTCGGGGTGCCAAGCAGAAACAGACCAATAAAGAACATTCAGGAGCCACTGCTTTCCTCGTTGATGGTCATAAAATGATAATAATAATAATGATGGTATTTGTGAAGCTCTTACTATGTGCAAAGCACTGTTCTAAGCGCTGGGAAGGTTACGAGGTGATCAGGTTGTCCCACCTGGGGCTCACAGTCTTAATACCGATTTTACAGATCAATCAATCAATCAATCGTATTTATTGAGCGCTTACTGTGTGCAGAGCACTGTACTAAGCGCTTGGGAAGTACAAGTTGGCAACATATAGAGACGGTCCCTACCCAACAGTGGGCTCACAGTCTAGAAGGGGGAGACAGAGAACAAAACGAAACATATTAACAAAATAAAATAAATAGAATAAATATGTACAAATAAAATAAATAGAGTGATCAGGTTGTCCCACGGGGGGCTCACAGTCAATCCCCATTTTACAGATGAGGGAACTGAGGCCCAGAGAAGTTAAGTGGCTTGCCCAAAGTCACACTGCTGACAATTGGCGGAGGCGGCATTTGAACCCACGATCTTGGTGGGGAGTAGGAGTTTCTGTGCCTTGCAGAACCTGAGAACCCAAGAATCTCTAGGGAAATCTACACAGTTCTAGACCTTCCCGGGGAGGCAAAGAAGAGTGTGGGTCTGCTTTGCGAGTTTTTAGTCCAGTGGGGTGAATTGAATGAATGAATGAATGTACCCTCGAACCCGGGGACGGGGGGTCCAGATCCTAATGATCCTCTGGAATCTTTACATCTCTTTGGCCTTGTCTGAAACTGTAGGCCAGTTGCAAGGCGACTGGGTGGAACCAGCCCACTTCCTAATAAAAAAGGGAGGGAACAGCTGAGCTAATCATTTTGAGGCTATTCAGTTCCAGCTCCCATGACACAATCGGTAATATCTCGGTTCAACAGCACAGTATTTCGTTCTCGATTTTCAACTCTAATTTCCTTCCTTTTGTTTGATTTAACTGGCTTCACGATGCTGGTACAAAATTGGTAGGTTTTTTGCTTTGTGTGGCTAACATAATTTTGCATTATCACTAATTACTTAATATGTACCATATGTGGACTAATTCAAGTTACGTACATACAGTATGTATGCATATATACAGAACAGCATTTACAAAGCATTGATAAAATCAATATCATCATGAACTTATTAAGATGATTTTTCAGCTTCAAACTTTTTTTATCTAATACAAAATATCTTTTCTGAAATATTTTAAAAATAAACATATTTTGTTGCTTGTGTAAATACACCAATGGACTTGGTTGCCTTGGATTGGAAAGGAGTGAGCAGAAATAATTTAAAATCACACAGAATTTCGATGGGCACAATAGAGCTCCTCAATAAAAGGGTTAAATATTCTATCACTTGAAAAAAATGTTGGCCCATTCACAATTACATTACTTATTAGAATTATCATTGGCTCTCTGTGTACATGAAAGCTTATAAAAAGTTAGATCATTTTACAAAATTTTACACATCTCTTAAGAAAACATTTCCAAACCAGTTGGTTATTCCTTCCTCACACAAGGCTTTCTTCTTTTATTTCTTTTCAGGCCTCAAAATGCCAAGAAAGGAATAGATTTTATTCCTTGTGGGTGAAAAAATTTCAACTGGGTAGTGACAAGTTACTTTAATTTGGAGAGTGGGAAAAGTGGAGCTTGGACTAAATAGGAGAGCAAGTTTGTTCACCGAAGTTAGGTTGAGTCACTGCGCTGCCCGAGTGCTCTGGGTTTCCTGGTCTGTGCATGGTACAACTAAAGCATTGATCAATCAATGACATTTATTGAGCACTTACTATCTGCAAAGCACTGTTCGTTCGTTCAATCGTATTTATTGAGCGCTTACTGTGTGCAGAGCACTGTACTAAGCGCTTGGAACTACAAGTTGGCAACATATAGAGACAGCCCCGACCCAACAGTGGGCTCACTGTTCCAAGAGCTTGGGAGAGTATGATACAAGAGAAACTAGCAGTCACCTTCCCTGCCCATAGTGAGCTTACAGAGGAAGTTTTTTATGAACTGATTGTCCTAACTGGAATCCTGAGAAACAGCAAAATGGAGGATGAGACACTTCTAAATGGAAAAGAAAGAACTACCTGGGTGAATCCATTCAAAAACTAAAACATGAGCCACACTAATTGAAGATGACCAGATATCCTGATTTGATCAGGGTGGCCAATGGGTTCTGCCACCCAAAAGACCTGAAGCAGACAGGTCCTACTAGCTTCCTAGTTTCCCTCAGCTGCAGTAGTGATGGTGACGGTAGCTGCTCTTCAGAGCTAAAGATAAGAACTCTTCCTCTTCCCTGTTTGCAACAATAGTCAGAGCCTCCATGGAGGCTTCTGGATTGATTGACTGATTGATCGACTGGATGGAAGTTGCCAGCATTGTCACAATCAAACCATTCCGCTTCAGCCCTGTGGGTAGGTCAGCTTTTGAGGGGGCAAGTGTTCCTGCTACTTGTTCCTCTTGCTGCTGTCTACTGCTAACTGGTTTAAGGGATGGCAGTCATGATGGGGACAGTTGTGACGGGGCTGTCTTTCCCAGACTGAGCCCCGCCTTTTCCTCTGCTTCTCCTTCCCTCCCCATCGCCCCTACTCCCTCTCTCTGCTCTACCCCCTTCCCCTCCCACAGCACTTGTGTCGAGGAGTCATCCTCGACTCCGCTCTCTCGTTCACCCCACACATCCAATCCGTCACCAAAACCTACCAGTCTCACCTCCACAACATCGCCAGGATCCGCCCTTTCCTCTCCATCCGAACCGCTACCTTGCTGGTTCAATCTCTCATCCCGTCCCGACTGGATTACTGCATCAGCCTCCTCTCTGATCTTCCATCCTCCTGTCTCTCCCCATTTCAGTCTATACTTCACGCTGCTGCCTGTCTATCTGTCTGTTTCCCCTTCTAGACTGTGAGCCCGCTGTAGGGACCGTCTCTATATGTCGCCAACTTGTACTTCCCAAGCGCTTCGTACGGTGCTCTGCAAACAGTGCATGCTCAATAAGTACAACTGAAATAAGATTGAATATTTGTACATATTTATTACTCTATTTTATTAATGATGTGTATATATCTATAATTCTATTTATCTATTTTGATGGTATTGATGCCTGTCTACTTGTTTTGTTCTGTTGTCAGCCTCCCCCCTTCTAGATTGTGAGCCCGTTGTCGGGTCGGGATTATCTCTATCTGTTGCAGAATTGTACTTTCCAAGTGCTTAGTACAGTGCTCTGCACACAGTAAGTGCTCAACAAATAAGTGCTCAATAAATACGATTGAATGAACGAACAGAAATGCTGGGGGAGTTGGCAGGAAGAAGTACAGTGGTGGGGAAGCATCCCCCATCCTTAGCTCTTGCCCTCCATTATTTTGTTCCCCCTCTTCACTGTGGCCCCATTTCTCACTTTAGGGATGTGCATGGGTGGTCTAGCCTACCTAGGGAAGCAGTGTGCCCTAGTGGATGGGACACAGGCCCAGGAGTCATGAGGACCTGGGTTCTAGTCCCGGCTCCGCCACTTGTCTGCTGTGTGACCTTGGGCAAGTCACTGAATTTCTCTCGGCCTCAGTTACCACATCCGTAAAATGGGGATTAAGTCTGTGAGTCTCATGAAGCAGCGTGGCTCAGTGGTAAGAGCCCGGGCTTGGGAGTCAGAGGTCGTGGGTTCTAATCCCACCTCTGCCACTTGTCTGCTGTGTGACTTTGGGCAAGTCACCTAACTTCTGTGTGCCTCAGTTACCTCATCTGTAAAATGGGGATTAAGACTGTGAGCTCCATGTGGGACAACCTGTTTACCTTGTATCCCCCCAGCACCTAGAACTGTGCTTAACACATAGTAAGCACTTAGCAAATGTCAGTATTATTATTATTATTATTGTTATGTAGGACAAGGACTGTGTCCAACCTGATCAGCTTGTATCTACCCCAGCGCTTAGAACAGTGCTTGACACACAGTCAGTGCTTAACAAATACCATCATTACTATTACCTCCTGAAAAGGGAAGAAAAACATGAATAAATTGAATGTAACATATGTTGCACATATCCTGATAGGTATATCATTCAGTCAATCAGTAGACTGTATTTACTGAGGACTTACTGTGTGCAGAGCATCTGTCCTAAGTTCTTGGGAGAGTATAACAGAGATAGTAGTAATGATTATGGTATTTCTTAAGTGCTTACTATGTGCCAGGCACTGTACTAAGCTCTGCATGGATATTTATTTATTTTACTTGTACATATCTATTCTATTTATTTTATTTTGTTAATATGTTTTGTTTTGTTCTCTATCTCCCTGTTCTAGACTGTGAGCCCACTGTTGGGAAGGTACTGTCTCTATATGTTGCCAATTTGTACTTCCCAAGTGCTTAGTACAGTGCTCTGCACACAGTAAGTGCTCAATAAATATGATTGATTGATTGATACAAGCAAATTGGGTTGGACACAGTCCTTCTCTTGCTTAGGGGTCACAGTCTTCATCCCCATTTTACAGATGAGGTAACTGAGGCCCAGAGAAGTGAAGTGACTTGCCCAAGGTCACACAGCAGACAAGTGGCGGCGCTGGGATTAGAACCCATGACCTTCTAACTCCCAGGCCTGGGCTCTATCCACTACATCATGCTGCTTCCCTGCCCACAACAGGTTCCTAGAGGCCACACAATCTTTCTGGCATGGGATTTCAATGCTTGTGGGAGGGGGATTTTGCTATTCTGAACTACTGCTGATAATAACTCTTCTTTTGTCCTCTCCTCTGCTGCCTTGGTTTTCAATTTTATATTGGAAAAACTCCCTGATAAAACCCCTCTATATAGATCCATAAGCTCCTCAGGGGCAAATCACACACAAAAAAACGAATAATGGCAAGCAAATACACAGAATACTTTGTGAGAAACAAAAAAAAACCTACAACATTATTTTTACATTGGGGATAAAAACAGATCTTAGAACTTATAAACTATACAAAAGTTAGACTTCTCAAAACTAAGGCTCAAAATTTTGTTCAGTAGGCAACAACCACCACACACAAAAAAATCACACCCTGAAAACAGAGCCAAAGTCAATTTCATCCCAACTTTAAACTGCTGAGGATGAATGGATTTTATTTATATTGCTCAAAGGAACATTATTTCCAAGAGCAGCAGTGGTATTTAGCTCCTGGGAAAACTGGTTCTGGAAGTCTCCTATATTTTATACAAACTTTTCCAGTTGTCACTGCACTCTACAACCACCCCAAACCAAGAGGCCCTCTTGGGTTTAAAATTCTGCCATGCAAAGCACACCGTGTATAGGCTCTATTTGCATGGAATTAAACTGGTGGGTAGCTGTGACAACAGGTCATGAATAAACATTTCAATTAATTAAATGTCAACAATTCGGCTCTGTCTTTATATTGACCATTTTACCAACAAGTTGGCGATCACATAATAGATCGCATGAGTTCTATGCAGCACATTACTTGAAAAATAATATTATTAAAAGATGGGAGGTATTCTAATGCACTTCATCAGAATAATGGAAACAAATCACAGCGTAAAAGGGAAATTCAAGAAATAGAAAAAAACTGAATTAAGACTATAGACTTCACCAAGGGAATTGATTTGTTCTGAATTTCCTTATCATTCCAACGTACTTGTTACAGTTTCATCCTTTCTTTTGCAACTTATCTCTTCCACAACCTGATGCCTTCAACCACAAATTTGCAAATTATTTTACAATAAATACTATATTTAGCATGAACAAGCAATTAGGTCTTAATCACTTGGATTAATTGCCACAGCAGGGCTTACTATAAAACATTTATTGCTATCCCTTTCCTATGTTGAATTGCATTATTTTAAACAGCATTAAGCTGGTGTTTGAGGTTATAATTTTTTTTATGCTACGTCTACCCTTGCTTCGGCAAGTTCATTTTCAAGACACTGGGACTCTTCCACACCTACTAAGTCCTATAATAACAAAGTAGCACCTCTGACGTTATGGTTGAAATCAGAATAAAAAAGAAAATCAATGGCAATTTCTGAAAAGGGCATAATTGCGTAAACCAAACTACTAACACATACAGATCTGCAGAATGTTCAAATAATTTGTTATGAACACTTCTGATAGTTAGGGGAAAAAGGCCAGAGAAATAAAACAAATAGATGTTACAGGCATTGTATTCCAGATACAGAGAAGTGATGATCTCTGCAGTAAAGATCAATCAATCATATTTATTGATCGCTGTGTGTACAGCACTGTACTAAGCACGTGGGAGAGTTCAACATAACAATATAATGGAGTTGGTAGACACGTTTCCTGCTCGTGACGAGTTTACAGACTAGAGGACAAGCTTACAGTCTAGAAATCTGCACATATCCGACATATACTCAGAATCTGGACCCACCAGGCACTCAGAGATACACAATCCGCACTCACAAAATCATTGATTCAATCACGTTTATTGATCGATTACTATGTGCTGACTACTCTACTAAGAGCTTGTATTGCTTCTCTCACACCCTTCTGCATTGCCTTGACTTGCTCCCTTTATTCATCCCCCCCCCCCAGCTCCATAAAACTTATGCACATATCTGTAATTTATATTACTGTCTGTCTCCTACTCTACCTTGTAAACTCATTTAGGGCAGGGAATGTGTCTTTTTATTGTTATATTGTAATCTCTCAAGAGTTTAGTACAGTGCTCTGAAAAAAGTAAGCATTCAATAAATATGACTGAATGAATGAATGATGATGATGATGATGGTATTTGCTAAGTGTTTACTATATGCCAAGTTCTGTTCTAAGTGCTGGGGTAGATACAAGGTAATCAGGTTGTCCCACATGGGGCTCACAGTCTTAATCCTCATTTTACAGATGAGGTAACAGGCACAGAGATGTTAAGTGGCTTGCCCACTTAATCCCTTTTAGACTGTGAGCCCACTGTTGGGTAGGGACTGTCTCTATATGTTGCCAACTTGTACTTCCCAAGCGCTTAGTACAGTGCTCTGCACACAGTAAGCGCTCAGTAAATACGATTGATTGATTGATTGATTGTGGCAAGAGACAAAAAGATGAGAGGTAGGCCCAGTGAGTGGGATGGGATCTAGTAGGACAGGAATGAAGTTAGATAGGAGGGAGAGAGCTGATTGAGTGCTTTACAGCCGATGGGAAGTAGTATCTATTAGATATGGCCCAGCGCTTAGAACAGTGCTTTGCACATAGTAAGCGCTTAATAAATACCAAAATTATAAATTATATATGGCGATGAATGGACAGTCATTGGACGTTTTTGAGCATACAGGGAGACATGCTTCAATTCTCACCATGTTCATGACACGGAGGCTTTGGAGAAGGCCTCTGCCCACTTCTTGTTATTCTTCCTGTGGGTTCTCATCCTTTAGCATTTCTTTCTCCTATTTTTCTCCTTTCAATACAGATCGTTCAACGTACTCCTAAAAGAATCATCTAAGTTATCTACTGGATCTGTTTTCCCTCCTAGGACATGGCCTTGGCTAGCTTCCCTTTCTCTTATTGTCCTATTAACAAACCTAGGTTGAAGTAGAAGAGTTGGCTAACCACCTCTTACCAGTGGTTCTGTGAACAAAGCACCTTTCTCACTAAGACTAAACTACAGGGTAAAAGAAACTCAAAAAAACAACTTAGTGCCAGTTTTAAGTCATACCTGCTGGGTGGTCCTCAAAGTTATTTGTTACAAAGGATGATGATGATGATGGCACTTATTAAGCACTTACTATGTGCAAAGCACTGTTCTAAGCGCTGGGGAGGTTACAAGGTGATCAGGTTGTTCCACGGGGGGCTCACAGTCAAGCCCCATTTTACAGATGAGGTAACTGAGGCACAGAGAAGTTAAGTGACTTGCCCAAAGTCACACAGCTGACAATTGGAGGAGCTGGGATTTGAGCCCATGAACTCTGACTCCAAAGCCCTTGCTCTTTCCACTGAGCCACGCTGCTTCTCTATGAATTTCCTTTCCTATCTTACAAAATGGCATTATTTTCTGGAGGCCACGTTGATAAGGAAAGCATATTTAACACAAAATGACAAAAATCTGATAGGTCTCTGTAAGGCTGGGATACTAGACAGCTATTCAGTTAATGAATGTCTACTTTATGGCTTAGCTACCACCTGAATTATATGTGCATACATCCCTTTTTGAAAACTTTTGTTCCGCCCAAGCTTGTTTTTCTAAAAGACTGATTGGAACAGCATTACCATTATCCCTCTTGAAAACAACAATCAATTACCGTTAGTTCCCGACCAAAGCAAATTTGAATCCATCTATGGGAGGGCCTTGATATGGTAGGGAAGAATTTCCTGCTGTCTCTAGTGAGACACAATCAGAAAAGCTCAGCCCTCTTCATTTCACAGAATGGTAATGTAGTTACCATGCCCAAGTAGAACAATTACCCACTTCTTCAAAACCAGATAGAGAAATTTATGGCACCAGAGTAACCCCAGATTTCAAGGGTATATAATGGGGACAAGATCCTCTTCAATTGATGATGATGACATTTGTTAAGCGCTTACTATGTGCAAAGCACTGTTCTAAGCACTGGGGGGATACAAGGTGATCAGATTGTCCCTCGTGGGGCTCAAAGTCTCAATCCCCATTTTACAGATGAGGTACCTGAGGCACAGAGAAGTTAAGTGACTTGCCCAAAGTCACACAGCTGACAAGTGGCAGAGCCAGGATTAGAACCCACAACCTCTGGCTCCCAAGCCCGGGCTCTTTCCACTGAGCCACACTGCTTCAATGCCCCCGCCCTTAATCTATGGAAAGAATGATTCTCTTATTTTGTGCCAGACAGACTGATTGATAATCAATCAATCCAACAATCAGTGGTATTTACTGATTGCTATCTGTAATTTATTTATATTAATATCTGTCTCCCCCTCTAGACTGTGAGCAGGAATGTGTCTGTTGTTATACAATAATGATAATAATAATGATGGTATTTGTTAAGCGCTTACTATGTGCCAAGCACTGTTCTAAGCACTGGGGTAGATACAAGGTCATCAGGTTGTCCCACATGGGGCTCACAGTCTTAATCCCCATTTGACAGATGAGGTTACTGAGCCACAGGGACTTAAAGTGACTTGCCCAAAGTCACACAGCTGATAAGTGGAGGAGCCAGGATTAGAACCCATGACCTCTGACTCCCAAGCCCATACTTGGTCCACTAAGCCACCCTGCTTCTCATTATACTCTCCCAAGCGCTTAGTACAGTGCTTTGCACACAGTAAGTGCTCGATAAATATGTCTGAATGAACATGCACCGTTGTACTGTACTCTCCCAAGGGCTTTGCACAGTGCTCTTCACATAGTAAGCACTCAATAAATACCACTGATTGACTAACTGCTCAAACACCATTTAAAGCCATTTTATCCAGTCTGTCTGATACCAATCTGTCTGGTGCCAATACCTAGGAATGCCCATGGATTGGCCTGGAAAGTGGCCAGAAGAGCTGCCTGACTCTTGGTAGAATCAATCAATCAATCAATCGTATTTATTGAGTGCTTACTATATGCAGAGCACTGTACTAAGCGCTTGGGAAGTACAAGTTGGCAACATATAGAGACAGTCCCTACCCCAACGGTGGGCTCACAGTCTAGAAGGGGGAGACAGAGAACAAAACCGAACATATTAACAAAATAAAATAAAATAAAATAAAATAAAATAAAATAAAATAAAATAAAATAAAATAAAATAGGGGTGGCTACCTTGACCTCCTCACTGCCCCTTCCTCAACCTGAGAGGTGCAGGCAGGATTGGAGGCCTGGATGGAAAGACGAGGACAGGAAGGGAAAGAGATGGAATGACCTTATGCTGGGGCATCTCTTTTACTCCTTTACTCAATTCACTCCCGGTTTACCGTACCCGATTACCTGATTTGACTTGCAAAGTTGCTCAATGGTCACGTAAAATATGGATAAATAGATCTGTCCTCTACACTCAAGGACCTAACAATCAAATACAGATATTTATCACACGAGCCCTCAGCCCCCGCAATCTCCACTATATATTTAAAATTAATTTCCATGCCTAAGTTGTTTTTAGGAGGTTGAGTGGTGACTGAAATAGGAAAATCCAAGTGTAAAAGTAAATATTAATGGCTAAATTATTAACTTGAACCATGTTCTTCAATAGGCCCCATTTGCCTAAAGGACTAATTTAGCTTGTACGATTGCAAAGGTCAAACTGGTCTTCTTCCAAGAAAGACTAGAATAAAATGAAAGTTAGAATGGGTCCCAAGATAAATGATCCTTTGGGGTGAATGGAAGAGGGAAAGGGAATGGTTTTACTGCATGGATAGTGCTATTGGAAAAGAGTAAGTGCAAAGAATATTGCTTCCTAAATAGTGCAAGATTGTTCCCAGCCTGATTCTTCCTACTTGATTTTGCCTCTTTTTGATTTCCTCCGTGATGAATAAACTTTTTCTAAGACTGATCCTCTAACTGCAAAGGAGCACAAGTCCAGCTTGACAGTCAAAAACCTCGCCTTAGAGGATAGGAAGGTGCCACCAATGAAATACAAAGGAAAATCAGCTTCCCTAAATGAATAAAAACTAAGAATGTTAATATCAAATTCATATTCTCAGGTTGTAACACAAAGACTAATCACTTCAATGAAGATATAAAGAGGAAATATGGCTACTCTCAATCCCAAAATTTTTTGTAAAATCTGTTTTCATTTTGGCTTATTATTACTAAACAAAGGGTTAAGCCAATTGTCAGTAGTGATTAAAAAACAACAAAAAAATACATGGAAATTCCACCTTGCCTCCTCCTCATGCAACATGATCAGAAGCAATTATGAATTTTCACAGAAGATGTCAGTTTCTCAGGGTAATCTACATACCATCTGACATTACCATTCTCCAATTTGTGTGAATTTCAACAGTTATCACATTGTTCATATGTCACCATAGACAACATAATCAATCATCTTCATAATTTACTGTTCACAATTTCTGTAATAGTGAATTCTTACAATGCTCCCATTTTTTTCTCACGTGAAATGAGTTTCCTCCCCAAACTCTGTGAGGTAGGTGTTTACACCCCCTGCCTCCACCCTCTCTCCTCCAATCCTCTCCTTGACCTGCAATCTGGTTTCCGCCCCCTTCACTCCACAGAAACTGCCCTCTCAAACATCAACAATGATTTCTTTGCCAAATCCAGTGGCCTCTACTCGATCCTAATCCTCCATGACCTCCCACCTGCCTTTGACACTGTGGACCACCCCCTTCTACCACCTCTAAGTGGATGATTCCCAACCTATGCACTAACTCTTTTCCTTTAGCACTATCCATCTATGCGGATGAATCCCAAATCTACATCTCCAGCCCTGATCACTCGCCTTCTCTGAAGTCTCACATTTCCTCCTTCAGGACACGTTCACTAAGGATGTACTACTGACACCTCAAATGCAACATGTCCAAAACGGAACTTCTCACCTTCCCACCCAAATCCTGCCTGACCCCTGAATTTCCCATCACACAGACAGAACCACCATCACACAAACATGTCACCTTGGCGTTATCCTCGACTCATTTCTGTCATTTAACCCACATAGTCAACCTGCCACCGCAGCACTTAGAACAGTGCTCAGCGCGTACAACAGTGCCAGCACTTAGAACTGTGCTTTGCACATAGTAAGCACTTAACAAATACCATTATTATTATTATTATTATCCTATGGGTTCAACATTCGCAATATCGCTAAAATCCACCCCTTCCTCTCCATCCAAACTAATATGTTAATCCAAGCATTTATGCTATCCCACCTTGATTTCTGCATCAGTCTCCTTGCTGACCTTCCTGCCTCCTGTCTCTCCCCACTCCAGTCCGTACTTCACAAAACATCGGCCCATATCATCCCCCAACTTCTTAAAATTCATTCAATTGTATTTATTGAGTGCTTACTGTGTGCAGAGCACTGTACTAAGCGCTTGGGAAGCACAAGTAGGCAACATATAGAGATGGTCCCTACCCAACAACGGGCTCACAATTTAGAAGGGGGAGTCACAGTTTAGAAGAGGGAGAATGATGGCATTTGTGTGAAGGACTGTTCTAAGCCCTGGGACGAGAAAATCAGGGTGTTCCACGTGGAGCTCAGTCAATCCCCATTTTACAGAGGAGGTAACTGAGGCTCAGAGAAGTTAAGTGACTTGCCCAAGGTCACACAGCAGACATGTGGCAGAGCTGGGATTAGAACTCATGACCTCTGACTCCCAAGCCTGTGCTCTTTCCACTGTGCTTCTCTAAAATCCTACGGTGGCTGTCCATCCACCTCTGCGTCAAACAAAAACTCCTTACTTCTGACTTTAAGGCATTCAATTAACTCCTCCGGCCAGCCCTCCTTCCCCTCCCACTTCCCCTGGGAGAGCCCCTGCCTCCACCCCCTCTTCCCCAGAATAGCTCCGGGCCGGGCTTGGGAGTCAGGTCATAGGTTCAAATCCCAGCTCTGCCACTTAGCTGGGTGACTTTGGGCAAGTCACTTAACTTCCCTGGGCCTCACTTACCTCATCTGGAAAATGGGGATTAAGACTGTGAGCCCCACGTGGGACAACCAGATCACCTTGTACCCTCCCCAGAGCTTTGCCCATAGTAAGTGCTTAACAAATGCCACTACTATTATTATTATTATTACCTCACTGGTCTCCTACTACACATCCCAGCCCACAAAGTTTGCTCCTCTGACCCCACCATACATGCTTCAACTACCACCTCTATGCTGATGACACCCAAATCTACATCTCCAGCCCTGATCTCTCTCCCTCTCTAAAATCTTGCATTTCTTCCTGCCTTCAAGACATCTCTACTTGGATGCCCTTCCGTCACCTCAAACTTCTCCATCCAAACTGCTACCACGTTAATACAATCACTCTTATCTCACCTGGGATACTGCGTCAGCCTCTCTGCTGACCTCCCAGCCTCCTGTCTCTCCACACACCAGCCCATACTTTACACTGGTGTCCGGATCATTTTTCTACAAAAATGTTCAGGACGTGTCATCCCCCCGTCCTCAAAACCTCCAGTAGTTGTCCATCCACCTCCACATCAAACAAAAACTCCTCTCATTGGCTTTAAAGCAGTCCATCATCTTGCCCCCTTCTACCTCCCCTCGCTTCTCTCCTTCTACAACCCAACCCGCACACTCTAGGGCTAACCTCTGCCTTGATCTTACCTGTCTGGCCGCTGACCGCTAGCCCACATCCCGCCTCTGGCCTGGAATGCCCTCCCTCCTCTAATCTGTCAAATAACCATTCTCCCATGCTTCAAAGCCTTATTGAAGCCTTACCAAGAGGCTTTCCCAGATTAAGCCCCATTTTTCCTGATCTCCCACTCCCTTCTGCATAGCCCTGACTTGCTCCCTTTGTTCCTCCGCCCCCCACTCCCAGCTCCAAAGCACTTATGTACATATCTGTAATTTTATTTATTTGTATTGACGTTTGCCTCCCCTGCTCTAGACAGTGAGCTCATTGTGGGCAGGGAATGTCACTGTTTATTGTTGTGTTTTACTTTCCCAAGCGCTTAGTACAGCGCTCTGCACACAGTAAGCACTCAATAAATACGACTGAATGAACGAATGACCTTAGACAAGTCTTTATGCTTCAGTTACATCAACTGTAAAATGGTAGGAATTAAGATTGTGAGCCCTGTGTGGGACAGAGACTGTGTCCAACCAAATTACCCTTTATGTACCACAGTGTTTAGTATAGTGGCTGGCACATAGTAAGCACTTAACAAATACCACAATTATTATTAATAATAATAATAATAATGATGGCATTTGTTAAGCACTTACTATGTGCAAAGCACTGTTCTAAGTGCTGGGGAGGTTACAAGGTGATCAGGTCATCCCAGTTTTAATCCCCATTTTACAGATGAGATTACTGAGGCACAGAGAAGTTAAGTGACTTGCCCAAAGTCACACAGCTGACAGTTGGCAGAGCTGGGATTTGAACTCATGACCTCTGACTCCAAAGCCCGTGCTCTTTCCACTGAGCCACGCTGCTTCCCATTAACCCTTCACTCACATGCTCTCTTGAGCCTGGAACTCCACACCTTGGCCTAGTGGAAAGAGCACGGTCCTGGGAGTCAGAGGTCATGGATTCTAATCCCGGCTCTGCTACATGTCTGTTGTGTGACCTTGGATAAATCCCTGCTCTGTGCCTCAGTTACCGCATCTGTAAAATGGGTATCAAGATTGTGAGTCCCATGAGGGACATGGACTTTGTCCAATCTGGTTACCTTGTATCTACCCTAGCTCTTAGAACAGTGCTTGGCACATAGTAAGTGCTTAACCAATACCACAATTATTATTATTATTATCATTATTATTATTATTATATTAATAATAATAATAATCGGCATTCCACTATTTTCCCCATGTTCAAACCCCTCAAAAATGACATTTTCTCCAATAGGCCTTCCCCTGCTCCTTCTTGGAAAAGCAGTGTGGCTTAGCGGAAAGAGCACAGGCTTGGGAGTCAGAGGACGTGGGTTCTAAGCCTGGCTCCGCCACTTGTCTGCTGTGTGACCTTGGGCAAGTCACTTCCCTTCCCTGTGCCTCAGTTACCTCATCTGTAAAACGGGGATTAAGACTGCGAGCCCCACGTGGGACAACCTGATTACCTTGTATCTACACCAGCGCTTACAATAGTGCTTGGCTGAGAATAAGTGCTTAACAAATACCATCATTATTAATTATTATTATTATTCTCCCTTTTGTGTCACCTATGCACTTGATATTTTAATCACTTTTAAGCACTTGATAGTCACCCACTCTCAGCCATACAGCACTTGTATACATAGCCATACCTTATTATTTTAATAACTGCCTCCTCCACTAAACTGTAAGTTCTATGTGGACAGGGAACATGTCTACTAACTTTATTGTATTGTACCCTCTCAAATACTTAATACAGTGCTCTGAACACAGCGCTGAATAAATGCCACTGATTGACTGATTGCACACTTTTCTCCTTATTTCATTTTCCCTAATCGTTAATTCAAGGAAAAATGTGAATGAGGCAGGGAGGAAAGTGATTAAATTAAAAGAGTGTTGGATCATCTAGCCTGTAGAAAATGTGTGACAGCTTGGTCTAGTGGATAGAGCACAGGCCTGGGAGATAGAAGGACTTGAGTTCTAATCCCCGATCCACCACATGTCTGCTGTGGGACCTTGGGGAAGTCATTTAACTTCTCTGTGCCTCAGTTTCCTCACCTGTAAAATGGGGATTAAGAGTGTGAGCCCCATGTGGGACACGGACTGATTAACTTAATAATAATAATAATAATGATATTTGTTAAGCACTTCTATGTGCCAAGCACTGTTCTAAGCGCTGGGGTAGATACAAGGTAATCAGGTTGTCCTGCGTGGGGCTTATGGTCTTAATTCCCCTTTGACAGATGAGGGAACTGAGGCACAGAGAAATTAGATGACTTGCCCAAAGTCACACAGCTGACAAGTGGTGGAGCTGTGATTAGAACTCACGACCTCTGACTCTCAAGCCTGTGCTTTTTCCACTAAGCCATGCTGCTTCACTACCCCAGTGCTTAGACCAGTGCTTGGCACATAGTAAGTGCTGAACAAGTACTGTTATCACTATTGTGTGTGATATCTGTAAAGAGACATTTGGTAGAGTGTATACTATGAGGACCATTAAGAAAAAGTGATGTTGTCCAGGCTGAGATGGACTAGAACCATTAACTCCATTTGTTTCATAAGCTTTTCATTTTACATGTCACAGTTTGGATAATCCTGGGGAATTTCAGGATCCCAAATTACAGCAGCTGATGAGGGAAATCTATAAATGCATACCTTAGGTTAGTTACAACCTCGCCATGATATTACCACCCTGCAGATACAACCGGCATTTGCGTCAGATCTTTACAGCACTAAAGAGACCCCTGGGCAGATAATCAAAGAAGCTATTGAACTGGGGAGGCAACTTAATGTAGAAATGAATTAGCTAACGGCATCTCATTCAGAGGAATCACTGTCTAATGAGGACCATGTCTGACTTCGATAACCCAGTGTATCATTACAAGATATGAAAATGGATGAAGATGGAGGTTGGAATTCTACATCGCGCCGGGTAAAATTTGGGGATTTAAAAAAATCTTGCACCAGTTTTTGAGTAAGAAGATAAATGTGTAAGTATGACTGAAGAACCAAATGGAGAGAGGGGTTTGAAGATGTGCAGGTGTTAAGTAGTTATCATTGGTAGTCAGCTCCCAGGTGTGTTGACATGCATTCAATTCTTTCATTCAATCATATTTATTGAGCGCTTACTGTGTGCAGAGCACTGTACTAAGCGTTTGGGAAGTACAAGTCAGGAATATATAGAGATGGTCCCTACCCAACAATGGGATGAGGATTAAATATGTGTTCTCCCCTTCCTTTAGACTGGAAGCTGCAAGTGAAGCAGGCACTCTGCATCGACCCAACGCTCAGTACAGTTCAGTACAAATACCACAATTACTATTATGAAGAATAGAATCAACCAATGGTATTTACTAAGCGTTTCCCGTGTGCTGGGGAGAGTACACTACAACAGAACTGGTAGACATGTTCCGTGCCTAAGAGGAGCTTACGGCCTAGAGAGGAGATAAGAGACTGCCTTAAAAGGCTGCTGTTCAACCCGAGTTGGACAAATTCTTCCCTAAAGCTGAAAAGACATGACCAGAGGGTAGAACAAGTTGCAACTTCTGTAGCCTACTGCAATGACTCAGAATCACATTTTAATCCTTTATTTATTTATTATTGTAATGCTATGCTTTGAATTTCTCAAAGATTCAACTATACTTTAGGGGTGTTGATCATTACGGTTAGAGCACCTGAAGGAATCTCATATTATTTTTAGACATTCTATAACGAGTCCTATTTTATAACATGCAAGGCTATCGGAAAATGTATCTTAAAATATAAACCCCATCTTCCAATCAGTTTCTTCACCTGCCACATAGTAGGTATTTAACAATTACCACAGCGATTATTGTTATCAATCAATCAGTAGTATTTACTGAGCGCTGACTATGCAGAGCACTACATTAAGCACTTGGGAGAATATAATATTTCTCTTAGAAGACACAATCCCTGACCTCAAAGGATTTACCATCTAGCAGAGGATGAAGACTCTAAAATAAATTAGTTAGGGAAGCAACTGAGCATAAGCATATGTACTAGAGTGTTAAATAGTGAGTTTTAGGGTCTTCAAACAACTTCCAGGAACATAAACACAGTTGTATCACAGTATAAATCTGTGCATCAACGTTCTATTTTCTGATACCAACTTGTACTTCCCAAGTGCCTAGTACAGTGCTCTGCACACAGTAAGTGCTCAAAAAATATGATTGAATGAATGAATGATAATAATAATAATGGCATTTGTTAAGCGCTTACTATGTGCAAAGCACTGTTCTAAGCGCTGGGGTATACAAGGTGATCAGGTTGTCCCACGTGGGGCTCACAGTCTTAATCCCCGTTTTACAGATGAGGTAACTGAGTCTCAGAGAAGTTAAGTGACTTACCCAAGGTCACACAGCAGACATGAGGCAGAGCCGGTATTAGAACCCATGACCACTGACTCCCAAGCCTGTGCTCTTTCCACTGAGCCACACTTCTTCTCATGACATGACAATCTCCTGCCTAACAGGTGATAGAGAAACAGCACAGCAGAAAGAGCACGGGCCTGGGAATCCGAGGACCTGGGTTCTAAACCTGCCTCTGCCACTTGCCTGCTGTGTGACCTTGGGCAAGTCACTTCACTTTTTCTGGGCCTCAGCTACTTCATCTGTAAAATGGGGATTCAATACCTCTTCTCCCTCCTACTTACAATGTGAGCCCCTGATTAGCCTGTATCTATGCCAGCACTTAGTACAGTGTTTGGCACACAGTAAGCACTTAACAAATACAATAATAATAATCACAGTATTTGTTTAGCGCTTACTCTGTGTTGAGCACTATTCCAAGTGCTGGGATAGATACAAGCTAATCAGGTTGGACATAGTCCCTGTCCCACATGGGGCTCACACTCCCCATTTTACAGATGAGGTAACTGAGGCACAGAGAAGTTGAGTGACTTCCCTGAGGTCACACAGCAGACAAGTAGCGGAGGCGGGATTAGAACCTAGATCCAGTCCCTCCCAGGCCCGGGCTCCAACCACTTGGCCACACTGTTTCATGCTGCTCCCACAATCTACCCAGAGATGCGCTATTGATTATAGCACTGTGTAGCAAGGGACATTCAGATCAGAGCACCCCCACTTTGAGCAGAGGGATGGGTTGCCCGCTGACTGGTAATCTCCAAACCCAGCATGTCAATTAAATTGCAAGCTCAAAAAGAGACCACCAAACCACAAAGGTGACTAATATTAGGCTTCTTGGTAATAAAGACTCCTGAAAAGAATGCTTCAGTGATATTACAGCAATCCTGCTGCAACAAGGAATTCCAACCACAATCTCCAACATCAATGGCGATATTTTGTCTGCTCTGAAGGTACTGGGCATGGCCAGTCAAAGTCACAAAGACTAATTCAATAATTCAATAAATATGATTCAGTGATGAAAAGAAGCCCAGATTAGAAAAAAAAATACTAATAATTAACTACTAATTAACAACAAAGAATGAGTGCCAACAATACTGATGTATCAACCACGAGCTGACATTAGAAACATATCAGCAAAATTAATGATTGCCTAGCCAAGTTGATAGGAACAATGTGTGATTTGAGATCTTCCGTACTAAGGGGCCATGATTCAGGACAAAGATATCTGTGGTCACTCCTATGTGAAAATTTTTATGAGGTGCCAAATTTGCTCTCAACCTAGCGCTTGACCCTGAGAGCCATTTAGGTATCAATGCTGATCTAAGCCTGAAGAATGCTCAACACTCGACACTCATGAAAAGAACTGCTCAAATTAACGCCATGATTCTACAAAAGGACCACCTCTTATTTTGAGGATTCTAATAAAAGGCAGCTGGCTTTAAAGAGCACTAAAGAGATAATTATGTTACAGGTATGAGCTCATTCAAGGGCCACTTAGAAAGCAATCTAGCTAGACAAGTAAAATAAAATGGACCAGAGGTTGGGAAGTGACTTGCCCAAGGTAACACAGCAGACAAGGGGCAGAGCCGGGATTAGAACATGATCCTTCTCATTCCAACGCCCTTGCTCTATACCTGCCCGCCACTCTGCCTCTCATTAAAGAGTCATTCATTCAATTGTATTTATTGAGCGCATACTGTGCGCAGAGTACTGTACTAAGCCCTTGGGAAAAGCACTTCTAGACCGTGAGCCTGTTTTTGGGTAGGAACCATCTCTATATGTTGCCAACTTGTACTTCCCAATAAATACAATTGAATGAATGAATGAATACAACAATAAACTGTGACATTTCCTGCCCACCACGGGCTCACTGTCTAGGTGGGGGAGACAGACATCAATACAAATATATAACATTACAGATACGTACGTAAGTGCTTTGGGGCTGTGAGGGGGGAAGAGCAAGTCAGGGCAATACAGAAGGGAGCGGAATATGGAAGAGGAAAAGTGGCGCTTAGTTTGGGAAGGCCTTGAGGAGATGTGCCTTCAATAAGGCTCTGAAGCGGAGGAGAGTAGTTGTCTGCCGGATTAGAGGACGGAGGGCGTCCCAGGCCAGAGGTAGGATGTGGGCTAGATGGGACTCATTCACCACATCTAAGAAATCACTTGACACTATATTTTCCCCACTGTTCCCTGCTTTATCCTAACTTAAATGTTAAATGACCATGGGCACAACAGTCCTATCAAATGTTCTTAATAAGTGATGACTATAACAGTTTCTTGAGTGGCTTGCCTCAGTAGACCTCTCAAATCAATGACTCCCGGCCCCCAGACAGTCAAACTTCTAGGAAGGGTTCTTTCTGACAGACTGGAAAGATCTGATGAGGCCATCAGATATGTCTACTTAGGTGACAATTTAGAAGGGGTACCGAAAATCCAAAAGCACTTTACGTAGGTCCTGAAATTTCATAAATAGTCTACCTAACATGGCATTTCATTACATGCTATAAAGTACATAAGGCCAATATATACTATTCAATCACTACATTTCTTGGAACAGAGCAATTGAGTGAAAACATGACATTTCAGCTCACATAGAAAAAAACATACATGTGTAAGAAGTCTTATTTTGGAAAGAGAAAACCTTTAAAGGAGGCCTCTACATTTTGCAAAAATCAGCAAGTTTATTCTATCCACTTTCCTTTGACCTTTAAACTCAACCTGGAAAAAATGCTCAGCTACATAAATTTGATCTCAAAAGGCCTGCTGCAGATCTCATTTTCTGCTGTTTTTCCATTAGGCATTTATGAGACTTGCTGGTGTTACAAGGGACTAGTAAAACGTCAAAGTAATCCTGCAGTTCCTGTGTATGAATTCAGCTTTTCCCTGCGAGATGATAATTTTTTTTTTTTTTGCCTAGACCTTTTCAGATACTTGACTACAGGACAAAACCATAGGTGTGATGTTTTTTCTTGGGGGTTGAGGAGAGGGGGAGGAACATTAACCAGATCTAGCAGTTCAACTGTTGAAACGCAAGAATTCTGTTTTGAACCAATGAAATGGTTTGCTGCCCATTTGCCCTAATTGAAATCACAGCATGCTTATAAAGGATAGGCCCCGAATCCAGGCACTACAGAGGATTTGAAGATCTCGGTTGTAGACGCACATTCTCTTAAGCACAGAGGAAACCAGCTGCTTCCATTTATGTACATTTTTGGACATATGTGCTTCAGCATGCCCATGACATAATGTGTAATTCAGTACTTTTAAAAAATGTAGCCAAAAAACCCCAAACTAACATTTGAGCAAGGAAAGAAAAAAGAACTTGCTTCCAAAGAAAGAGTTCTTGAACCATAAGATATGTTTCCTATTCCTTGGTTTACACTCTAATCACTAATACTACGTAGACCTGCTTAGGAAAAATGAAGGGCAGCACAGTTTTATTCTTTGCTTTCAAATGAGGAAGTTTTCCAAAGAAAGAGATTAAAGAGGCAGGAGAAACTGTTGTCCTGGCCAATAACGTTTTGTGTGGGCCTCAGCCCCGGCACACACAGGCTAGTTTTGCTGTTTAGCCGGCAATCTGTGCCACCGCCTGACCCCTACCTCCACTCCGGGCCCTCTCTTCCTCTCTCCCTCCCTCCTTCCCAATCTGCTTGGCTCAATCTCAGCAGGAAACACCAGTAGTAGTTGTCTGCACCTCAGACTCCCAAACCACCAGAGAGTTGGGCTGGTAACCTGTGCTGCATTAATAATAATAATAAGAATGATTTTGGTATGTGTTAAGCGCTTACTATGTGCAAAGCACTGTTCTAAGTGCTGGGGAGGATGCAAGGTGATCAGGTTGTCCCATGTGGGGCTCACAATCTTAATCCCCATTTTACAGATGAGGTAACTGAGGTCCAGAGAAGTGAAGTGACTTGCCCAAAGTCACACAGCTGACAAGCGGCAGAGCCGGGATGTGAACCCATGACCATGTATTATCATTATCATGCGTTATCATTCATTCACTCAGTCATATTTACTGAGCATTTACTGTGTACGGAGCACTGTACTAAGTGCTTGGGAGAGTAAGGTGCAACGATCAACGGACACATCCTGTCATGCTGGGGCCTGACTCCTTCGTGACCATGTGCCAACTCTGTCTCCTCCACAAAATGTACACCGGTGGAAATGCTTCATGATTCTCTCTGATGCTAACACAGCTATTGAAGCCTGCCCCACAAGTACTCTGAAACTCTCAGGATGAGGAAACTGAGGCACAGAAGTGAAGTGACTTTCCTAAAATCACACTGCAAGCAATTAGCAGAGCTGGAATTAGAAGTCCAAGTCCTCTGACTCCCAGTTGGGATTATCGCTAACAATTTCCTAAATTTAACTATTCCACTAAATTATCTAGTGTTTTTCTCCCTTGCAATTCTGTAAACGTCTCAAGAACAGGGATTATATCTTCCAATATACATCTTCCTCCTCCTCCTCTTCCTTTTCCTTCTCTTCCTCTTCTTCTTCTTCCTCCTCCTCCTATGTGCTGCTGCTGTCAGAGAAGTTTCTATTGCCTTCATGGGGCTTCCCGACTAGGTTAAAGGCATAAACCTGCCTCATTCCCTGTCAGGCTGGGTGGGTGCTCCTCAGAGAAGAAGGAGAAGCAGCCTGGCCTGGTGGACGGGGCCCGGGCCTGGGAATCAGAAGGTCATGGGTTCTAATCCCGACTCCACCACTTGTCTGATGTGTGACCCTGGGCAAGCTACTTAACTTCTCTGTGCCTCAGTGACCTCATCTAGAAAATGGGGATGAAGACCGTGAGCCCCACGTGGGACAACCTAATTACCTTGTACCTACCCCAGTGCTTAGAACAGTGATTTGCACATAGTAAGCACTTGAAAATATCTTAATTATTATTATTATTATTCACTTCTCTAGGACTCAGTTCCCTCATCTATAAAAATGGGGATTAAGACTGTGAGCTCCAGGTGGGACAGGGACTGTGTCCAACCTGATTAGCTTGTATCTACCCCAGCGCTTAGAACAGTGCTTGACACTTGGTAAGCACTTAACCAATACCATGATTATTATATTATTTTGTGTGAGGGGACCACAGAGCTCCTGCACAGGCAGTTTAAACATCACGGGGTCATATAGTTACCATGCCCTTACCGGCACTCAGAACATGACACTGGTTGGTTAAGTGGCAGTAGCTGGGAGTTCCAGGCCCAAAGCAACTGTGGCTAGACTTTCTGCTCCCCAAATAATAATAATAATAATAATAATAATAATAATAATAATAATAGCATTTATTAAGCGCTTTCTAAGTGCAAAGCACTGTTCTAATGGCAGGGCCAATCATCTGGGTGTGATGGCTACTCTCCTGGTCTCCAAGGGGTTGGCGTCTGAGGTTGGGAAGCATATGATAAAGCATGAAACTGACAATGGGACACGGAATTAAAGAGGTAAGTGAGAATGAGGAGGAGGAGGAGATGAAGGAATTGAAGTAGATTGGGCCAGCTGGTTGAAGACACAGAAGCCAACTTTTGAGGGGATGGAAAGGAGGCAGAACTCCTGGGGGAGTGGGAGAGCGAGCCTGAGAGGTCACAGGGAATTGTAGATTAGCTGAGAGGTCAGAGCGGGAGGGGAGACTTGAGAGTCATCCACAAAGAGGTGGTAGCTGAAGCTGAGAGTGAATGAGTGGCCTGAGAGTGATAATTCAACCCACATATTTAATCTATCACTAAATTCTGTCAGTTCAGCCTTCACAACACCACTCAATACTGCCCTTTCCTCTTTATCCTAATTGTGACCATGTTAACCCAAGCTCTTTTCCTACCCCGTCCTGATTACTGTATCAGCCTCCTCGCTGAACTCCTTGCCTCCTGTCTCTCCTCACACTAGTGCGTACTTCACCCTGGTGCCTGGATCATTTTTCTACAAAAACATTCAGTCCCTGTTTCTTCACTCCTCAAGAACCTCCGGGAGTTCCTATCCACCTCCACATCAAACAGAAACTCCCTACCATCGACTTTAAAGCACTCAATCACCTCGTCCCCACCTATCACACCTTGCTACTCTTCTACTAGAACCCAGCCCATACACTTCATTCTTCTGATTCCAACTCCCTCACTGTACCTGGATCTCATCAAGATAGCCACCGACCTCTCAGCCACATCCTTCCTCTGGTCTGGAATGCCTTCCCTTTTCATATCTGACAGACAATTATTCTCCCCCACTCCTTCAGCGCCAACTTGTACTTCCCAAGCGCTTAGTTCAGTGTAATCGCTCAATAAATACGATTGAATGAATATTGAAGGCACATCTCCTCCAAGAGGCCTTCCCTGACTAGGCCCTCATTTTCTCTTATCCCACTACCTTCTGCTTCACCCTGTCTTACTCCCTTTAATAATAATAGTGATGGCATTTATTAAGCACTTACTACGTGCAAAGCACTGCTCTAAGCACTGGGGATGTTACAAAGTGATCAGGTTGTCCTACAGTGGGCTCACAGTCTTAATCCCCATTTTACAGATGAGGTAACTGAGGCCCAGAGAAGTTAAGTGACTTGCCCAAAGTCACATAGCTGACAACTGGCGGAGCTGGGATTTGAACCCATGACCTCTGACTCCAAAGCCCGCGCTCTTTCCACTGAGCCCCCAGCCCCATAGCACTTATGTACATATCCGCAATTTTTATTAGTCTACAATTTTTACAGTCTAGAGACTATAAACACACTGTGGGCATGGAATGTGCCTGTTATATTGTCGTTTGTATTCTAAGTTCTTACTACAGTGCTCTGCACACATTGTGCTCAATAAATATGATTGATTGATCGATAAAAGCAACCTTGTGGGACACCTGCAACTGGGGGTGGAAGGCAGGAGGGAAGCCAAGTGAACCAAGCTGTGAACTGTCTGAGAGGTAAGAAGGAACCCACATATTCAATCTGTCATTGAATCCTGTTGGTTCCACCTTCACATCACTGCTAAAATCTTCCCTTTCCTCTCCATCAAAACTACCACTATGCTGATCCAAGCACTTATCCTAGCCCACCTAGAGTATTGTATCTACCTCCCCCTGACCTTCCTGCCTCCTGTCGCTTCCCACTCCACTCTGTACATCATTCTGCTGCCGAAATCATTTTTCTAAAAAAATGCTCAGTCCACTTCTCCTCACACCTCAAGTTGCCCATTCACCTGTGCATCAAACAGAAACTCCTTACCATCGGCTTTAGGGCACACCTTGCCTCCTCCTACCTTACCTCACTGATCTAATACAGCCCAACCTGCATGCTTCACTCTTCTCGCACCAACTTGCTCACTGTGTCCCAATCTCCTCCATCTCTCCACTGACCCCTTTCCCACATCCACCCCCATCCCAAAACTCCCTCCACTTCCTTTTCATCAGATCACCATTCCCCCCCACCTTAAAAGCCTTATTAAAGTCACATCTCCTTCAAGAAGCCTTCCCCGATTAAGCTCTCTATACCCTGATTCCCTCTCCCTTTTAATATAATAATAACAATGATGGCATTTGTTAAGCGCTTACTATGTGCAAAGCACTGTTCTAAAGCACTGCGGGGGGGATACAAGGTGATCAGGTTGTCCCAAGTGGGGCTCACAGTCTTCATCCCCATTTTACAGATGAGGTAACTGAGGCTCCGAGAAGTTAAGTGACTTGCCCAAGATCACACAGCAGACATCCAATTTGTACTTCCCAAGCGCTTAGTACAGAGCTCTGCACACAGTAAGCGCTCAATAAATATGATTGATGATGTGGCGGAGCCGGGATTCGAACCCATGATCTCTGACTCCGAAGCCCATGCTCTTTCCACTGAGCCAAGCTCACATAAGTACGGAGAGCTGTATCATTTGGACACTAGGCATTTAATCCACCTTCAGCCCCACTGCACTAAAGAAATATCCATAACATTTATTTATATTAATGTCCATTTCCCCCTCAAGAAGCTCACTGAGGGCAGGGAATACATCTACCAACTCTATTGCAATGTACTCTCGCAAGGAATAAGAACAGTGCTCTGCATACAGTAAGTTCTCATTACATACCACTGATTGATTGAAGAGAACCAGATTAACATGGCATCCGCAAAACTGAGGCATGGTAGTGTTTCAAGGAGGGTTGAGGAGTACACAGTGTTAAAGGCGGACATGACATCGAGGAGGATAACTGGTAGTGAGGAGGTCCTTGATGAAGACAAGCAGTGTGGCTCAGTGGAAAGAGCACGGGCTTTGGAGTCAGAGGTCATGGGTTCAAATACTGACTCTGCCACTTATCAGCTGTGTGACTTTGGGCATGTCACTTAACTTCTCTGTGCCTCAGTTACCTCATCTGTAAAATGGGGATGAAGACTGTGAGCCCCCCGTGGGACAACCTGATCACCTTGTAACCTCCCCAGCGCTTAGAACAGTGCTTTGCAAATAGTAATAGCTTAATTAATGCCATTATTATTATTATTATTTGAGAGAGTGCCATTTTGGTGGAGTGAAAGGGTCTAAAATTGATTGAATTAAATCAAAATTAGAGTTGGTGAAAAGGAAGTGAAGGCAGTGAGTGTATGTGATCACAAATGAAATGCCTGCAGTGCGAGACGAGAAAGGGAAAAGAAATCTAAAAGTTCCGGAGAGGCCTCCATTTGCTTCAGTTAATTGTTAAGAAAACCACTCTGGGGCAAAAGGAGGTGCAGCCAGGATGTCTGGAAGACAAAATAGGCGGGAGAACAATTTGTTCTTTTAAAGCTACTTAGCTACCCCTCCCAGAGAAAATTGTGGTAGAAGGATAGACAGGTTTAGTTCAGATCCAGGGAGAATTATTCAGAATAGAACTTTGGGGAAAGGTGTGTATGTGGTTGGGTGGGCGGGGTTACAGACAAAAGGAGATGGGTATAAGAGGGAAGCAGAAAAATGATACCTTTAATACTCTGAGGAGATGCCTAAACCTCCTCTGATCTTTAGCCGAAGGATTCAGAAAGCGGAACTAGAGCATTGACTAGACTGAGCCCCCTCCTTCCTCTTCCCCTCCTCTCCCTCCCCCCGCCTTACCTCCTTCCCCTCCCCACAGCACCTGTATATATGTTTATACATATTTATTACTCTATTTATTTTATTTGTATATATGTACTATTCTATTTATTTTATTTTGTTCATATGTTTTGTTTTGTTGTCTGTCTCCCCCTTCTAGACTGTGAGCCCGCTGTTGGGTAGGGACCGTCTCTATATGTTGCCAACTTGTACTTCCCAAGCACTTAGTACAGTGCTCTGCACACAGTAAGCGCTCAATAAATACGATTGAATGAATGAATGAATTGACTAGGAAGTAGAAAGCAGCAGATGAAATGGACCAAAGATCTTAAGTAAAGAAGGATCACTTGTACTCATGTTGTAGAAACTTGAAATGGCTAGGTGCTTTTTTTTTTAATGGTATTTGTTAAGCATTTACTGTGTGTCAAGCACTGTTCTATAAGGTAATCCCTATCCCACGCAGGGCTCAAAGTCTTAATCCGCATTTTACAGATGAGATACCTGAAGTAAAGAGAAGTTAACTGAGTCGCCCAAGGATCCAGGATTAGCACCCCCAAGCCCTCTGACTCCCAAGCCCAGGCTCTTTCCACAAGGATACACTGCTTCTCTAGAGCAGATTTGGTTTTGTCTGGTATTTATGCAGAGATTGTTATCCCTTAAGTACCCCTATTAGAGCAAACCTTGTTCACCTATTTCCCTGGTCACCTGTTTATTATTATTATTACTATGGTATTTTTTAAGTGCTTACTATGTGCCAAGGACTGTTCTAAGCACTGGGGCAGACACAAGGTAATCAGGTTGTCCCACATGGGGCTCACATCCTAATCCCCATTTTACAGATGCGGTAACTGAGGCCCAGAGAAGTTAAGTGGCTTGCCCAAGGTCATATAGCAGACAAGTGACGGAGCCAGGGTTAGAACCAAAGTCCTCTGACTCTTTCCGCTAAGCCAAGCTGCTTCTCTGTTTATTAGGCGGGAAAGTGAGCAAGACTAGAGCTCCAGAGTAAAGGGATTTTTCTGGCAAGGGAGAGAAAGGCTTTAGATTTCTCCAAATCAAACAGAAACCCTTCACCATCAGCTTTAAAGCCACTTGATCGGCTCTCCTCAGCCTAACCTCACTGCTCTCCTACTACAAGCAGCCTGCACAGCTCGCCCCTACGAAACCCAACCTACTCAGTGTGCCTCGACCTCATCTCACATTGTTGAACCCTCGGAAGCGCTCAATAAATATAGCTGACTGATCGCTCATGATCTCCCGCCCGTGTGGCATCCCTCCGACACACCTCTATATTTGAAGGACCACCACTCTCCCTATTTTCAAAGCCCTACTAAAATAATGTCTCCTCCAGGAAACTTCCTGCTATATTGGAAGCTAACTGTGGGAAAGGAACTTGTCTAACAATTCTGTCAAATTATACTCCTCCAAGCGCTTAATATAGGCAAACAGGTAGTGCTCAATAATTGATTGACTGAACTCTTCTCATTCATTCACTGAATCGTATTTATTGAGCGCTTATTGTGTGCAGAGCACTGTACTAAGCATTTGGGAAAAAATGATGGCATTTGTTAAGCGCTTACTATGTGCAAAGCACTGTTCTAAGCGCTGGGGAGGACACAAGGTGTTCAGGTTGTCCCACATGGGGCTCACAGTCTTAATCCCCATTGTACAGATGAGGTAACTGAGGCACAGAGGAGTTAAGTGACTTGCCCAAGGTCACACAGTTGACAACTGGAGGAGATGGGATTTGAACCCATGATCTCTGACTCCCAATCCCGTGCTCTTTCCATTGAGCCACGCTGCTTCTCAATAATAATAATAATAATGATGGCATTTATTAAGTGCTTACTATGTGCAAAGCACTGTTCTAAGCGCTGAGCGTTCTCAAGCGTGGGAAGTACAATTCAGCAACAAATCCTTGCCCACAATGGGCTCACAGTCTAGAACGGGGGAGACAGACTTCAAAACAAGTAAACAGGCATCAGTAGCATTATTATGTATACAAATGATTATAGATATATACACATCATTGATAAAAATAAATCAACTGTAATTATAAATATGTACAGATATACACAAGTGCTGTGGGGCGGGTAGAGCAAAGGGAGTCATCTCTCCACCCTATTCTCCTTCCTTTCTGTTGCTATCCATATACTTGGGTCAATATCCCTTAAACCCACAGATACTCAGCCATGTCCTCCCCACTTGGCCAAGAATAAATGTATATATAATTCTGCTGTACTATACTCTCCCAAGTGCTGAGTACAGTGCTCTGCACATAATAAACACTTGATAAATACCACTGATTGATTGACTAGTATCTCTCCTAACTACAACCAGCCTGCACAATTTGTTCCTCTAATACCAACCTACCTAGAGTACCTTTTTTTTTGGCATTTATTAAGCGCTTACTATGTGCAAAGCACTGTTCTAAGCGCTGGGGAGGTTACAAGGTGATCAGGTTGTCCCATGGGGGGCTCAGTCTCAATCCCCATTTTACAGATGAGGTAACTGAGGCACAGAGAAGTTAAGTGACTTGCCCAAAGTCACACAGCTGACAATTAGCGGAGCCGACGTTTGAACCCATGACCTCTGACTCCAAAGCCCGGGCTCTTCTCCACTGAGCCACGCTGCTTCTCACCTTGATCTCATCTATCTCACCACTGACCTGCCTCTAGCCTGGAATGCCCTCCCTTTTTATATCAGACAATTACTCTCCCCACCTTCAAAGGTCTATTGAAGGCACACCTCCTCCAAGAGGTCTTCCCTGAAAAGCTTTCATTTCCTCTTTTCCCACTCCCTTCTGCGTCACCCTGACTTGCTTCCTTTATTCACCACTTCCCCCACCCAGCCCCACAGCACATGTACATATCCATAACTTATTTGTTTATATCAATGTCTGTCTCCCCCTCTAGACTGTAAGCTTGTTGTGGGCAGGGAATGTTTCAGTTGTATTGTTGTGTTTTACTCTCCCAAGTGCTTAGTACAGTGCTCTGCACACATTAAGCGCTCAATAAATAGGATTGATTGATTGATTGAAAGAGGCCACCAGATGGTACATGCAACTATCTTCTAGAGTTTTGATAGGCATGAGCTAGTTACTTAGTAAAGTGCTTTGCACAGAGTTGCAAAGTGCTCAGTGACTACGACTGAACGAGTTAGGGAGATGAGATGATACAAAGAAACACATCTTAGTGATATTCAACTGGAAATACCAGATACATCGAATTTGAGAAGTCCTATAAACAAAGCGAGAGCTGTAATTTATGTATTTATAATCAATGTCTGCCTCCCCCAGCCCCTAGACTGTAAGCAGGGAATGTGTCTGTTTATTGTTATATTGTACTTTCCCAAGCCCTTAGTACAGTGGCCTGCACAGAGTAAGCGTTCAATAAATATGATTGAATGAATGAGTGAATGACGAACTGGATCGAGGAACAGCGGTCCAAGTCAATGAGCCTACTCAGGGATAAATCTTAAGCGGGGCAAAAATGGAAGTCCCAACAAGTTACAGTTTCACTATACAGTACTGTGAGAACAAAATCAAGGAAAGGACATTGGTTCTGATAATCCAGAACAACTAAATTTAGACCTCCTAAATATCAGTTTCAATTTCATTCATTCATTTATTCAATCGTATTTATTGAGCACTTACTGTATGCAGAGCACTGTTCTAAGCGCTTGGGAAGTACAAGTTGGCAACATATAGAGACGGTCCCTACCCAACAGCGGGCTCACAGTCTAGAATTTCAAAGCAATACAGTCAACCTCACAACCTGCATTCACCAAATCTAGAGTACTGCTGGGCATTACAGCAATACACACATTTCTGTGGGGGATAAATGTGGCTTGTGTTGGTATGGGTTTCAAAAACAACCTTCAGAATTCACTGTATTGACATACTCTACAAAAACAGTTTTTGATCCACAGAAAAGTTAGGGAACATAAGAGAATGAAGTAAATAAGACAAACACTGGATTAAATTATTACTATTTTGAATAGTAACTAGTACAAAAATGGACCTAACACTTCGGAAAGGAATCCTTTGTTCCAAATTTGAGTAGAAAGAGCATAGGCCTACGAGTCAGAGGTCCAGGGTCCTAATGTCAGTTCGGCCACTTGCCTGCTGTGTGACCTCGGGCCAGTCATTTCATTTTTCTAAGCTTCAGTTTCCTTTTCCTTAAGATTTGGGGGACAGGGGGAGGGAAGTGGATTCACTACCTGTTCTCCCTCCTACTTAGACTGCGAACCCAATAAAGAACAGGGACTGTGTCTATTCTAATTATCTTGTTTCCACCACAGCTTAGGAGAATGCTTGGCATAGAGTCAACATTTCAGAAATACTTTTTAAATTATTATTACTTCTACCAAAAGACCAGAAAACTAGGGAATCTTTTGATTAAATTTTAGAGTTACAACACCATCTTCCCTACTGCCTTCTAAATTTCCTCCTGAATCGAGAAAGCTAAAAATAAAACATTCAAATGTTAATATTAGATCCTCTGCTAGTTTTGCAAAAGAATCGTCTCATTTTGACTGATAAGAAAGGTGAGGAAAAGACAATTTGGTGTCACACTCTAGACCAAAATTTAATGTCATACATAGTAACGAGGCAATTTCCAACAGAATGGAATGATAAACGTAGGGACTTGCCAAACTGGTTTCAAAATTCAGCCACCTGAAAAAGGCTTTCCTTTCTTCTGGAGAGGTAAGAATGTGCAGAAATATCGTTTGGAGTCAGTACAGGAACATATAATGATGCTTTCAAGTACTATAAGAGTTTAGCAATCACTGTTCAATAGTTATTTAAATTGTGATGAAACAAAATATTGAAATTCAATTATACAGCATTTTAAAAATGTTTTTAAAGAAGGCGTATGGCCCAGCAGAAAGAGCATGGTCCTAGGAGTCAGAGAACCTGGTATCTCATCCTGGTTCTGCCACTTTGCTGTGTGACCTGGAACAAGCCACTTAACTTCTCTGTGCCTCAGTTTCCTGTAAAATGGGGATTACATCCTACTTCACACCCTCCTGTTTAGCATGTGGGCCCGATGAGAGACAGGGACTGTGTCCATCCTTATTATACTGTCTTTACCCTGGTGCTTAGCACACAGCAAGTGCCCAAGAAGTACCATAAATTTTTTTTGTAAAATTTACTAAAAAAAGAAACCTCTACATTATTAAAGAAATTCCTAAAACCCACCCTAAAAATGATTTGCAACAAAATGATTAATAAATTACTCCAAATTTCACGTAGTGACAATTCAGCAGACTAAAATGTATATATCAAGACAGGTTCATTTATTACCTTAGTCCCAAGAACTCAACTATTATGATCAATATTTCATGACACTTGGTTTGAAAGAAAGAATAAAAAAGAGCAGGTTGTATCTGCCTAGTTCAGGCTGGGAAGAGAGTTTGAAAATCTCTTACACACGCCAGTTTTCTCTTTTTCCTCCCACTTCACTCTGTCTTTTGGAGAAAGAAGATGATATTACCATGGAAAGATTTTAAGAGTGTGTGCAAGTAGGGACGATAAGAATAATGCATGACTGACCATTCCTTCTGTGTCATGTACAAGGAAAGATAGTACCTTATTATGTTCAAGCCCTTGTCACCCACTGTTCGCCTTATCCTATTTTTGTTGCTATTTTGGTGTCACAGTCTTCTCAAAGATACTGACAAAAGACAGAGGCACTGCAGTTTTAATTGCTGGTCCGCCTCCCGTTTCTATCTCCCAATTGTTCCCATCATCTGAGGTTTTGATTCCCTTTATCTTTAAATGTTCCTTATGGCTTCCTTGTTAATGTTCCCTTCCCTTTACCCCCACCTTTTCAGCTCAAAAGAAAGCTATCGTTTGTGTATCGTGATGTTGTTCGTATCTTCAAGTGACCCACTCACCAGACCAAAATGCACTGCTTTGATACTGCTCCATTATGACAGTTTTTTGTGATTCTGTCCTGAGCTTTTACGTTAAAAATGGCAAATGGCCTGTACTAGAAGGGCCTGCATTAGAAGTCTGTTGAAGCATTTCTAGAAGAAGCGACGTGGCATAGTGGATAGAGCACAGGCTTGGGAGTCAGAAAGTCACGGGTTCTAATCCCGGCTCCGCCGCTTGTCTGCTGTGTGACCTTGGGGAAGTCACTTAATTTCTCTGTGCCTCAATTCCCTCATCTCTAAAATAGGGATTAAGACTGAGCTCCATGTGGGCCAGGGATTATGTCCCACCCAATTATCTTGTATCTACCCCAGCGCTTAGAACTGTGCCCAGCAAATGGTAATCGCTTAACAAGTACCACAATCATTATTATTATTATTGTTTTTTAAAAGGCAGAGCAGGATGAATGCTTGGATTAACATGGTATGAGTTTGGATGGAGAGGAAAGGGAAGATTTTAGCAATGCTCGGAAGGATGAACCGATAGGAGTTGGTGACACTGAATATGTTGACTTAATAATAATAATAATAATGGCATTTATTAAGCACTTACTATGTGCAAAGCACTGTTCGAAGTGCTGAGGAAGATACAAGGTGATCACGTTGTCCCACGGGGGGGCTCACAGTCTTAATCCCCATTTTACAGATGAGGTAACTGAGGCCCAGAGAAGTTGAGTGACTTGCCCAAAGTCACCCAGCTGACAAGTGGCGGAGCCGGGATTTAAACCCATGACCTCTGACTCCAAAGCCCGGGCTCTTTCCACTGAGCCACGCTGAGTCAAACATAATGCTGAGGCAAGTCGGAATTTGATGCTTTCATCACATGATGTTGGCACCTGGTTGTTAGGGTAGTAATAGTAATAACTGTGGTATTTGTTCAATTCTTACTATGTGCCAAGCACTGAACTAAGCACTGTGGGAGATTTAAGATCATCAGGTCTCACAGTCTAAGTAGAAGGGGGAACCAGGTAGAGAATCCCCATTTTACAAATGAGGGAACGGAGGCACAGAGAAGCTAAGTGGTTTGCCCAAGGTCACACAGCAGGTACGTGGCAGAGTCGTGATTAGAACACTTCTAGACTGTGAGCACAGGGATTATCTCTATTTGTTGCAGAATTGTTCTTCCCAAGTGCTTAGTACAGTGCTCTGCACACAGTAAGAGAAGCAGAGAGGCTCAGTGGAAAGAGCACGGGCGTTGGAGTCAGAGGTCATGGGTTCAAATCCCGGCTCTGCCAATTACCAGCTGTGTGACTTGGGCAAGTCACTTCATCATCATCATCATCAATCGTATTTATTGAGTGCTTACTGTGTGCAGAGCACTGTACTAAGCGCTTGGGAAGTACAAGCTGGCAACATATAGAGACAGTCCCTACCCAGCAGTGGGCTCACAGTCTAAAAGGGGGAGACAGAGAACAAAACCAAACATACTAACAAAATAAAATAAATAGAATAGATATGTACAAGTAAAATAAATAAATAAATAAATAAATAAATAGAGTAATAAATATGTACAAACATATATACATATATACAGGTGCTGTGGGGAAGGGAAGGAGGTAAGATGGGATGGAGAGGGGGATGAGGGGGAGAGGAAGGGAGGCCCACTTCTCTGGGCCTCAGTTACCTCATCTGTAAAATGGCGATTAAGACTGTGAGCCCCCCGTGGGACAACCTGATCACCTTGTAACCTCCCCAGTGCTTAGAACAGTGCTTTGTACATAGTAAGCGCTTAATAAATGCCATTATTATTATTATTATTATTAAGAGCTTAATAAATACGATTGAATGAAAGGACCCAAGTCCAATAACTTCCAGTCCCATGGTCTTCCCACAAGGCCATACTGCTTCTCTAAGGGTGCTAGGAGGTGGGTGGGAGGATCCAGCAGGCCCCTCTTCAGGCTCAGGCTGAGCAGCTGCAACTGCCCCATCTCTTCTCTGTTCCCAATATCCCCCAGGAATACAGATGAATACATATCTAGTTGGAGAGACTTCAGGAGGAAAAATAGTGAAGAAATAACATGGCTATCAGTTACTGAAATCCCAACACTGAGCGTTTGGGAGCCAGAGCAGTCATTTGGACTTCAATCAATCTATCAATCAATCGTATTTATTGAGCGCTTATTATGTGCAGAGCACTGTACTAAGTGCTTGGGAAGTACAAATTGGCAACATATAGAGACAGTCCCTACCCAACAGTGGGCTCACAGTCTAAAAGACTTCAAAGCATTACTACGGTCACACCTCCTCCAAAAGCTCTTCCTCAATTAAGCCCTCCGTTCCCCAGGTCACTCTCCTTTCGGCATTGCCTATGCGCTTCAATCTTTGACATTTGGATACTCAATATTCACCCCAACCAACCCAAAGCACCTATGTACTTACCTTTAAATGATATATTATTTATTACTTATTTATTCATATTAATGTTTGTCTCCCCCTCTAGACTGCGTTTCCTATGGGCAGGGCATGTGTCTGCTAATTCTGTAGTATTGTATGCTCCCAAGTGCTTAGCCTGCGTAAAGTAAGTGCTCAAAAAATACAACTGATTCCTTAACTGATTGATTGATTGATTGGATGGCCAATACCACAAAGGGCAGGCCAGCAGCTGCGCTGGCACGTGGCCCAGTGCAAGGTACAGAAGCAGGAAAATGGAGCCCTAGGGAACACCTAAATCGGAGGCATCCTACGAGGTGATGGATGACGGCCAGGTAAATCAAAATCATTAGAGCAAGCCACGATACACCAACAGTGACATTACATCAGCTTGTAAATATGTAATTTTAAAAATTGGTTCCAGTTCTCCTACAAGGCAGGGGTCACATTCCCGCAGAACCCCCTAACAGGGAAACTTGAGTTTTAGTATTCCCTGTGTCCAGGGCCAAACATGCATGTTGGGAAAAAACAAACAAAAGAAAAACGATTTCTTCCATTGTGCTGAATCCAGACAAGCCCATGTTGTCGGAGAAACAATCCCTAATTCTGCCACTGTTCTTTAGCCAAGATTTGTAGTGTGTCCTATCTGCTTCTACTGTTTCAACCCTGATGGTGGTTACGGTATTTGTGACTGTAAGCTCGGTATGGGCAGAGTGCATGTCCGCTAACTCTGTTATGGTGTACTCTCCTAAGCACTTAGTACAGTGCTCTGCATAGAGTAAGAGCTCAATAAATACCTATCCTTGACTCTTCTCTGTCATTCAACCCACATATTCAATCCATCACCAAATCCTGTAGGTCCCACCTTTACAACATTGTCAAAATTGCCCTTTCCTTTCCATCCAAACTGCTACCACATTAATATAGTCACTCATCCTATCCCACCTGGATTACTGCATCAGCCTCTTTGCTGACCTCCCAGCCTCCTGTCTCTCCCCAGTACAGTCCATACTTCACCCTGCTGCCCGGATCATTTTTCTACAAAAGAGTTCAGGACATATCATCCCTGTCCTCAAAAAACTTCAGTAGTTGCCCACCCACCTCCGTATCAAACAAAAACTCCTCACCATTGGCTACAACACACTCCATCACTTTGCCCCCTCCTACCTCACCTTGCTTCTCTTCTTAATGCAACCCACACACTTCACTCCTCTAATGCTGTCCTTCTCACTGTGCCTCTATCTCTTCTGTCTCACCACCAACCCCTAGCCCACATCCTGCCCCTAGCCTGGAACGTCCTCCCTCCTCAAATCCGACAGACAATTATTCTCCCCCTTTTCAAAGCCTTATTGAAGGCACATCTCCTCCAAGAGGCCATTTCAGACTAAGCCCCACTTTTCATCTCCCATTCCCTTCTGCATCACTCTGACTTGCTCCCTTTGCTCTTACCCTCTTCCAGCCTCCCAGCACTTATTCATTCATTCATTCAATCGTATTTATTGAGCGCTTACTGTGTGCAGAGCACTGTACTAAGCGCTTGGGAAGTACAAGTTGGCAACATATAGACACGGTCCCTACCCAACAGTGGGCTCACAGTCTAGAAGGGGGAGACAGACAACAAAACAAAACATATTAACAAAATAAAATAAACAGAATAAATATGTACAAATAAAATAAATGAATAGAGTAATAAATACGAACAAACATATACATATATACAGGTGCTGTGGGGAGGGGAAGAAGGTAAGGTGGGGGGATGGAGAGGAGGAGGAGGGGGAGAGGAAGGAGGGGGCTCAATCTGGGAAGGCTTCCTGGAGGAGGTGAGCTCTCAGTAGGGCCTGGAAGGGAAGAAGAGAGCTAGCTTCTCGGATGGGCGGAGGGAGGGCATTCCAGGCCAGGGGGATGACGTGGGCCGGGGGTCGACGGTGGGACAGGCGAGAATGAGGAACGGTGAGGAGATTAGCGGCAGAGGAGCGGAGGGTGTGGGCTGGGCTGTAGAAGGAGAGAAGGGAGGTGAGGTAGGAGGGGGCGAGGTGATGGACAGCCTTGAAGCCAAGGGTGAGGAGTTTCTGCCTGATGCATAGGTTGACTGGTAGCCACTGGAGATTTTTGAGGAGGGGAGTAACATGCCCAGAGTGTTTCTGGACAAAGACAATCCGGGCAGCTGCATGAACTATGGATTGAAGTGGGGAAAGACAGGAGGATGGGAGATCGGAGAGGAGGCTGATACAGTAATTAAGACAGGATAGGATGAGAGCTTGAATGAGCAGGGTAGCAGTTTGGATGGAGAGGAAAGGCCGGATCTTGGCAATGTTGCGGAGGTGAGACCGGAAGGTTTTGGTGACGGATTGGACATGAGGGGTGAACGAGAGAGCAGAGTCGAGGATGACACCAAGGTTGCGGGCTTGTGAGACGGGAAGGATGGTAGTGCCGTACTGATGTCTGTCTCCCCCCTCTACACTGTAAACTCACTGTAGGCAGGGAATATCACTGTTTATTGTTGTACTGTTCTTTCCCAAGTGCTTAGTACAGTGCTCTGCACACAGTAAGCACTCAATAAATCTGAATAAATGAATGACTGATTGATTGTTAAGTGCTAATCATATGTCAACCACCTTTCTAAGCAATAGAGTGGATATGAGTTTATCAGGTTGGACAAAGTCCCCATCTCTCATGGGGCTCGCGGTGCTTGGAACATGGTAGGAGCTAACAAATAGCACAGTTATTAAAATACATGTTATGGTAGAATGGAGTATATTTAGTGCTATGAGACATGTAGTTCCACTGGTCAAGAATAGTTATATAATTCATCTGAAAATAGTGGCTTCATCTGAAAATAGTGGCCCTATCCTGGTACTAGAAAAAGGTCACAGTATGTTGAAAACAATGAGTATAAAACCCAAAATGATCAATATATGAGACAGAAACCAGAGAAAAAAGAACACAGATGAGAACAGCTCAAAAAGTCAATAACTATTGTGGTATTAAGGGAACTCTAAGACTATTATAAGACAAGAAGTGAGTGGCACATGGAGTGAGTTAGAAACTCAATTTTTAGCTTTTATGGAGGTCAAATAAATGTGTCATGAACATAATACACCAAAAGACCAATGATTATCAGTGAACTTAGACCAGTTTCAATGGAGCAACCCAAAATCTAATGGATAACAGTCTACAATTTACACAAAAATAATTTTCACCCATGTTCTGACACTGGACCAAAGCATCATTTACAATGGCTCAGATCAACTGATGTTGCCATTTGAGCGGAAAACTGTCACTGCACAAAAGGCCAAGTTAAAAGCATTAGAGAAGCCAACTCAAAAGTGCCAATTTAATGAAGAAGCGTTTGCAGAGGAATTATGTGCCGGGAACTTCATATATAGCTCAAGCAAGGGGAAAAGAATCGATGGAAATGCATTCCTTACACAAATATGGCAAAAGTGATAATAGCACATAGAAAGGAACGAAGGGGAAAGGAGGAAGAGTGGGAAGTTATGGCAACTAAGTCAAAGGCAAAACTGATGAGGAGTGCCCTGAGAGACAGAAACCATATCTCATAACCACCTGTGTATTCTCTCTCACAGTGCTTTGTACAGTGCTCTGCATACTGTAAGCACGTGATCAATACTATTACTACCACTACTGAAATAAAGTTTCCAAATGGCGCTGAAAGATGACAATGGAGAGCTGACAGACTTAAAATGGACGATATGCATACAAAACTTCACAATGGTCTCTGCCCTTATAAAATCAAGGAGAAGCTCATTTATCCAAGAGAGAACCTGGAACCGGTTAGCCCAGCAATTGGCACGTAGCAAGCATGTAACAAATACCATAATTAACTTAGAAGGAGGCTGAATTTGTCAAAAATATCCAGGCATAACTTTTTATGGTACAGGCACAACAGTCTCATGTTGGGAAACAGGATGGCCTAGTGGAAACAGCACAGGCCTGGGAGCCAAAGGACTTTGGTTCTAATCCTGACTCCATCACTTATATGCTCTGTGACCTTGGGCAAGTCATTTAACTTCTCTGTTCCTCAGTTACCTCATCTGTAGAATGGGGTTTAAGACTGGGTCCCATGTAGGACATGGACTGTGTCCAACCTTGCATCTACTCCAGTGCTTAGTAATAATAATACTAATGAAAATAATAATGGCACTTGAGCGTTTACTATGTGCCAAGCACTGTTCAAAGCACTGGGAGAGATACAAAGTAATCAGGTGTAATCAGGTTGTCCCATGTGGGGCTTACAGCCTTAATCCCTATTTTACAGATGAGGGAACTGAGGCACAGAGTAGTTAAGCAGCGTGGCAAGCTTGGAAAGCAGCGTGGCTCAGTGGAAAGAGCACGGGCTTTGGAGTCCGAGGCCGTGGGTTCAAATCCCAGCACCGCCACTTGTCAGCTGTGTGACTTTGGGCAAGTCACTGCACTTCTCTGGGCCTCAGTTCCCTCATCCACAAAATGGGGATGAGGACTGTGAGCCCCTCGTGGGACAACCTGATTACCTTGTATCTACCCCAGTGCTTAGAACAGTGCTTTGCACATAGTAAGTGCTTAACAAATACCAACATTATTATTATTATTATTATTGAGTGACTTGCCCAAAGTCACTTAGCTGACAAGTGACAGAGCAGGGATTAGAACCCATGACCTCCGACTCCCAAGCCAGTGCTCTTAAGTCCCGCTGCTTCTCTAGTACAGTGCCTGGCACGGCATAAGCACTTAAATACCATTTTTTTAAAGTACCTATCACAAGAAAAACCACAAAGAAATGCATGAAAAAGGATAGTTTGATTTAAATAAAGGAGATTGTGAATATCTTCAAAACCACCATTCCAGAACTGCTCCCTCATAAAGTCTTTTACAAACCTAACCCATTGTCCAACTACACATGAACACACACTGCATCCCCAAGGAATAACCTGGATTCTGCTTGGGATACTCAACTACCAATGACATCCACCCTCTTTATCAGCTGGAGGAAAATCACAGAAAATATCAAATTCCAGTTTACTTTGGGTTCATTGATCACAGGAAAATATTTGGCTGAGGTAGCTGTTTTAAATGTACTTGCTAAAGCGGGAGTAGTTGTCCTGGAAGAGAAGAACTGTTCTTGTGTAAAAGAAATCATGATATCCAACCAACCATGTCGTACAAACTTACTCAGGAGCAAAGCAAGTTGACACAATCACAACGAAACGGCTTCAAACACACCAGGTTGGTAATTCAGCTGGGAAAAAGGAATCAATATCAATGTGAGCAACTGATAAGCCTCCTCTTCAGTGACAACTGTGTTATATTTACAAATGATACATAACGCCAGAAAGGACATTACAAGAATTGCAGGTATCGTTGCACAAAGCTGTATCTCCCGCTCTACTCTGTAAATTCCTTGTGGACAGGAAATACGTCTACCAACTCTGTTTTATTACACTCTCGCAAGGGTTTAGTACAATCCTCTGCAGATAATAAGTGTTCAATAAATACCACTGCTTGATTACAGACGATTCAAAGATCAAGCAGATGCCCAAAAGATTGTGGCTGCATCTATCAATGGTATTTACTGAATCCGTATTAATAATAATAATAATAACGATGGTATTTGTTAAGCTCTTACTATGTGCCAAGCACTGATCTAAGCACTGGGGTAGACACAAGGTAACCAGGTTGTCCCACGTGGGGCTCACAGTCTTAATCCCCATTTTACAGATGAGATTACTGAGGTACAGAGAAGTTAAGGGACTTGCCCAAAGTCACACAGCTGATAAGTGGCAGAGTTGGCATTAGAACCCAGTCTTCTAGACTATGAGCCCACTGTTGGGTAGGGACCATCTCTATATGTTGCCAACTTGTACTTCCGAAGCGCTTAGTACAGTGCTCTGCACACAGTAAGTGCTCAATAAATACGACTGAATGAATGAATGAACCCATGACCTCTGCCGCCCAAGCCGGTGCTCTTGCCACTAAGCCACGCTGCTTGTATGCAGAGCACTGTACTGAGCACTTGGGAGAGTACAACAGAGTTGATGCACACATTCCCTGCTCACAAGGAGTTTCCAGTCTACGGGGGAGAAGGACAGTAATATAAATAAATAAATTACAGACATATGCTTAAGTGGTGTGAGGCTGTGGGGGGAGGAATATCAAGTGCTTGAAGTGCATAGGTTGACACAGAAGGGAGAGGGAATAAATCACCTCTAGAAATAGCTTGGCTTTGTTCCCTACCCACAAGGAACTTACAATTATTCATATGGATGGGACAGAAATCGACAAAGTGAAAAACTACATCAATTCAGTCAGGAATTCTGTCTGTGGATAAAGGTAGAGAAAAAGATCATGGGTCAGTTTCAATAAAATCAGAACAATATTGATGGATACTGAACTGCCCGTGAAGAAGAGATTTCTGCTTCCACTGCCTTGTATTAACTGATGAAATAGATACTATTGCCCATGTCGTTCCCCAGGCCTGGAATGCCCTCCCTCCCCACATCCACCAAGCTAGCTCTCTTCCTCCCTTCAAAGCCCTACTGAAAGCTCACCTCCTCCAGGAGGCCTTCCCAGACTGAGCCCCCTTTTTCCTCTCCTCCTCCCCATTCCCCCCGCCCTACCCCCTTCCCCTCCCCACAGCACCTGTATATATGTTTGTACAGATTTATTACTCTATTTTACTTGTACATATTTACTATTCTATTTATTTTGTTAATGATGTGCATATATTTATAATTCTATTTGTTCTGACGATTTGGACTCCCGTCTACATGTTTTGTTTTGTTGTCTGTCTCCCCCTTCTAGACTGTGAGCCCGTTGTTGGGTAGGGACCGTCTCTATATGTTGCCGACTTGTACTTCCCAAGCACTTGGTACAGTGCTCTGCACACAGTAAGTGCTCAATAAATACGACTGATTGAATGAATGCACCAAGAGAAAATCATCATCAATTGTATTTATATTTATTTAGAGAAAATACTATAAATCAAAAGAGCAATGGAGCCAAGCATAAGTAAAGTCTGCTTTAAAACACCTTTCTTAAGGACAAGAAGCAAAGGGCTCTCAAAGAGAAGATGCAAGTTACCCAAAAACAAACACAAAGGAAGTGGATGAACTAATAGCTTTGCAGCAAGACAGAAAAACTGATGAGCCTTCTGTCTGAGCATAAGTAACTTCTGCTTTAAAACACCTTTCTTAAGGACAAGAAGCAAAGGGCTCTCAAAGAGAAGATGCAAGTTACCCAAAAACAAACACAAAGGAAGTGGATGAACTAAAAGCTTTGCAGCAAGACAGAAAAACTGATAAGCCTTCTGTCTGAGATCTAAGAGAGAAAGCTGCAGTCCTGGGGCTGCAGTCTTAAATCTCAAGCTCTTAGTAAGTGCTCCGCACACAGAAGGCACACAATAAACACCACTAATTGATAGACTGACTGATCTTGGAATAGTGAGTTATTTTGCTCTCCTGTTCCTTTGCTGCCTCTGATCTCTTCTGCCCATCCTCTCTGTTTGGAAAAAAAGGAGCCTTAGTCCCTGGGAAGTGGTCTTCTCAGATGTTTTATGGGAGAAGCATCGATTAGGCAAAGGTTTCAACCTCCACTTTTTCTGTTAATTCTAGTCTTCGGATTAAATCATTGCTTCTGTTCTAGAGGACGTACTCTTTGAAGGTACATACTAGTGCCTTCAAAGGATTTATTAACACAATTTATCTAGATTTTTCTGGCTGGGTAGGAATTTTAAAAGTCTTTTGAGATAACTCATGATCGATAATCTCCTTTTTGCCGAATCCAGTGGTCTCTACTCCATCCTAATGCTCCTCGACCTCTCAGCTGCCTTCGACATTGTGGACCACCCCCCTCTCCTGGAAACATCATTCAACTTGGCTTCATTGGCACTGTCTTTTCCTGGTTCTCCTCCTATCTCTCTGGCCGCTCCTTCCCAACCTTATGAGACCCTCCTCTACCTCCCACCCCCTCAATGTGGGAGTCCCACACGGCTCAGTTCTGGGTTCCCTTCTATTCTCCATCTACACCCACTCCCTTGGAGAACTTATTCACTCCCATGACTTCAACTACCACCTCTATGCAGATGATTCTCAAACCTACATCTCCAGCTCTGATGTCTGGATTACTTTTAGACTGTTAGCCCGCTGTTGCGTAGGGACTGTCTCTATGTGTGGCCAACTTGTACTTCCCAAGCGCTTAGTACAGTGCTCTGCACACAGTAAGCACTCAGTAAATACGATTGATTGATTGATGTTTATCCTTCTCTGCAGTCTCACATTTCCTCCTGCCTTTAGGACATCCCGTCGACACCTCAAACTTAACAAGTCGAAACAGAACTCCCTATCTAGAGAAGCAGTGTGGCTCAGTGGAAAGAGCAAGGACTTTGGAGTCAGAGGTCATGGGTTCAAATCCCGGCTCTGCCAACTGTCAGCTGTGTGACTTTGGGCAAGTCACTTAACTTCTCTGTGCCTCAGTTACCTCATCTGTAAAATGAGGATGAAGACTGTGAGCCCACTTGTCAGCTGTGTGACTTTGGGCAAGTCACTTAACTTCTCTGTGCCTCAGTGACCTCATCTGCAAAATGGGGATGAAGACTGTGAGCCCCCCGTGGGACAACCTGATCACCTTGTAACCTCCTCAGTGCTTAGAACAGTGCTTTGCACATAGTAAGTGCTTAATAAATGCCATTATCATCATCCTCATCATCACACAGTAAGCGCTGAATAAATACGATTGGATTAATGAATCCTTAAAAAATAATTATTATTAAGCACTTAATATGTGCCAAGCACTGTTCTAAGCACTGAATATTTCAATCCCCATTTTTCAGATGAGGTAACTGAGGCACAGATAAGTGATGTGCCCAAGGTCACACAGCAGATAAGTGGCAGAGCCAGGATTAGAACCTATGTCCTTCTGATTCCCAGGCCTGTGCTCTATCCACTACACTATGCTGAAGTTCTGTGTCGCCCTGATTGGCCCCGTTTACACATCCCCCCTCCCAGTCCCACACACTTACGTACATATCTGTTATTTCTTTATATTACTGTCTGCCTCCCCACTCTATTCTGTAAACTCACTCTGGACAAGGAATGTGTCTTTTTATTGTTTTACTATATTCTAGTATAGTGGGCCAGGGGTATAGTATAGTGCTCTGCACACAGTAAGCACTCAATAAATACGATTGAGTGAATGAACGAGTATGTCTTTTCTGTGAGCGGGTGAGATGTTTGTGGGCAGATAACGTGTCTTGTGCTTCCATGGTACTTCTTGAGCCCTCAGTATACTGGCACTCAGCAGACACTTGATAAATACCATTTCTAATAATAATAATAATAACGATGGCATTTATTAAGCGCTTACCATGTGCAAAGTACTGTTCTAAGCACTGGGGAGGTTACAAGGTGATCGGGTTGTCCCACAGGGGGCTCACAGTCTTAATCTCCATTTTACAGATGAGGGAACTGAGGCACAGGGAGTGAGGTGACTTGCTCAAAGTCACACAGCTGACAATTGGTGGAGCTGGGGTTTGAACCCATGACCTCTGACTCCAAAGCCCGTGCTCTTTCCACTGAGCCACGCTGCTTCTACTACTACCACTACCACTACTATCCCATAAGCAATCCAAGCCCCTGGTACTTTGCCATTTTCCCTCTGCAATTCAATTTAATGTCTGTCTCTCCATCTAGACTGTAAGCTCACTGTGGGCAGGGAACGTGTCTTCCAACTATTCTGTTGCACTGTTCTCTCCCAAGAACTTAGTATAGTGCTCTGCACACAGTAAATGCTCAATGACTACCACCGATTAATTGACTGGATTAATCCCGACTGGATTACTGCATCAGCCTCCTTTCTGATCTCCCATCCTCCTGTCTCTCCCCGCGTCACTCTGCTGACCGGATTATCTTTGTACAGAAACGCTCTGAGTATGTCACTCCCCTTCTCGTAAATCTCCAGTGGTTGCCTGTCAATCTTCGAATCAAGCAAATACTCCTCACTTTCAGCTTCAAGGCTGTCCATCACCTCGCCCCCTTCTACCTCACCTCCCTTCTCTCATTCTACAGCCCAGCCTGCCCCCTCCGCTCCTCTGCCACTAGCCTCCTCACTGTGCCTCGTTCTCACCTGTCCTGCCATCGACCCCCGGTCCACGTCCTCCCTCTGACCTGGAATGCCCTCCCTCCACACATCTGCCAAACTAGCTCTAGTCCTCTCTTCAAAGCCCTACTGAGAGCTCACCTCCTCCAGGAGGCCTTCCCAGACTGAGCTCCCCCTTTTTCCACTCCTCCTTCCCTCCCCATCGCCCACCCACCCTACCTCCTTCCCCTCCCCACACCACTTGTTTATATTTGTACATATTTATTACTCTATTTTATTTGTACATACTTATTACTTTATTTTATTAATGATGTGTATATAGCTATAATTATATTTATTCTGATGGTATTAACACCTGTCTACTTGTTTTGTTTTGTTGTCTGTCTCCCCCTTCTAGGCTGTGAGCCCACTGTTGGGTAAGGACCGTCTCTATATGTTGCCAATTTGTACTTCCCAAGCACTTAGCACAGTGCTCTGCACACAGTAAGCCACTCAATAAATACGACTGAATGAATGAATGAATTCCAGGTGGGGGAAGCACTGGAGCATTAAGATACATGAAATGGCGGTGGAGGAGGGACTGTACTTACAAATTCAGTGGTGCAAAATTCTGAAGGGGTAGAGGGGGGTTGGGTTTGGCTATATGTTTTTATTTCCTTTTATAACAAACTTATAAGTCCTGTACCAACAATTTGAATTTTCTGCTTCCTTCTAAGACATTGTCTTTAGTCAGAAAATTTGATTACCTTTTCATGTAAGTTTTTACTAATAGAAATTTAATCCTCACCACCTGAAACGTTATTTGGCGGTTGATAATGTAAAGAAATATAGCCAAAGAAACAACAGGTCTCCAATGAATAATGAAAATGTGAAAACTATTCTTTTTCATTAAAATAACATAGGAAAGACGTATTACAGATTGAACTTCCTCTTGGAAATTTAAGTGGTCCTAGGAGAGAATGTAGTATATAAGTTTTCATACTGGGATAAATCCACACAGTTTTGTTAAGGTCTTAAAACAAAACTTGAAATGATCTCTTTGGAGTTGTGTATTTTACAAGATGTTTTGTTTTACTTTTTCCTCGAGTACTCGCAAGCCAATTTTAATATCTAATTCAATTGAGTGCTTTGTATGTGTTTCTGGTTGATTTATGCTTTTTTCCCCCTACACTGACCTACAGAAAGGGTTGAAAAGTTAGAGACGGAGGTATTTATCTAGTTAAAAAGAATCTTCTAATTATGTTTTGAAACCTTCGAGAGCTATGTTTTAAATTTGCTCCTGCTTTTTGGCTAGGGTTTGTGGTGTTAAAAAAGTCCAGATTAAAGTTACAGACTGTTCTGAAAAACTGTAAGGAATTCACGTAAGATTTAAAACAGACACAGGCTTTTAAAGTTGAGAACTTTCAAATGCTGCAGCTAATCCACCCAATAATTCACCAACCAATGTGGATTCAAATTCCTAACAGATACCATATGCAACCTGAAGAAAATACTGCAAAAAGGTAGTGCAGCAATGGGATAATTTCATTTTTCACTTTATAGTTCCATTAACTTTTAACTAACCAACAACCATAAGGTGCATGAAGTGATGAAGTCATTGTGCACACAATCCTAAAAGTGACAAGAAGATTGAAGAGAGCATGAAACCCTTGATTAAAAAATAGCTTTTTCTATTTTTTTCTATAATGATATGTTCAGATGCTAAAGTGAATTCTATGTTATATTTTGGAGGAATATATCATGTACTTCTGAATATACAGGAAAACATTTGCACCTTGGAGTGTAGTGAAAAGCTGAATAGGAAGGAGACGGACCTTATTATGCAAAGAAATGCCAAACTCTTCGAGGGATACCAAATCACTTGGATGAGGGAAACCTGTTCAGAAACAATCAATCAATTGATCAATTGTATTTATTGAGCACTTACTTTGTGCACAGCACTGTACTAAGTGCTTGGGAAGTACAAGCCGGCAACATATAGAAACAGTCCCTACCCAACAGTGGGCTCACAGTCTAGAAGGGGGAGACAGAGAACAAAACCAAACATACTAACAAAATAAAATAAATAGAATAGATATGTACAAGTAAAATAAATAAATAGAGTAATAAATATGTACAAACATATATACATATATACAGGTGCTGTGGGGAAGGGAAGGAGGTAAGATGGGGGGGATGGAGAGCAGTCTTCAGTAAAAGAAATTTTCAACCCTAACACTAAAGATTATCACCACACTCCAAATACAGGTACCGCTACCTTTCAATCTGGGCCCCTCACAATAATTATTTCGCTGAAATAAATAATGAAACACCTTTGTGACCTCAGAATGGGGGCTATTTACTTAAAACAGTAATACTAAGGCTTCAAACTACTCTGGCTAGGCATAGAACGTGGCAGACCTGACGGGAAGGAAGTTATCAACTTGGCTGATTGACAACGGTATGTGTGACAAAGGAAGTTCTTTCCAACAGCTGAATCAACAGAGGCTGAAGACTTAAATGGAGATTTTAAAGAGAAGGATTGGTTCCAATGCTCCTTAAGAACACGGGTTTACTCTAAGCAATTATTCCTTACTTTCATCACAGAACATGGCCTGGGAGTCCATTTTCTGTAAGACAGAAAATTGGCATCCCCCCATTAGTAGCATTTCAGCATTACAATAGTGTCTTTCACTGCAAACTTAGCCCTTCTAATTCATTCATTTGCTAGACAGCCCTTCCTGGCCAGAAGTCCATTGTGATAGCATAAATTCTGACAAAGGAGGGCTCAGTGAAATGGAGACTACTTGGACGGATCATTAAGGTTTTACTGAAAATGTTTTCTTACTGTTTGCATGAAGGGAATGGAAATATCGGTTCCCTGGTTCATCTACTTTACGTCTTCACAACCAGAGGCAACAGCTTAATAGGGGAAACTTGGTGTGTGGCATGTGTTTTAGAGACAAGAAGCAATCTGTCTCCTTCTTACTGATTAATAATGGTGTTATTGGACATATATGGAGCATCTAAGCACGTAGAACATTGTGCAAAAAGGTTTACTGTCTGCTATGCACAGATGATAAGACACTGAAAATTTGGGAGTCACTGGGGAGAGACAAGAGAAAACAAGCAAGGGTTTAATTGTAGCACCTCCATATGCCTGCCCTTTCTCTATACTCTGCCTGATGACTACTTGGAAGTTTAGCTTTGGTCACTCAATTCAATCATATTTACTGAACTCTTACTGTGTGCAGAGCACTGTATTAAGCGCTTGGGAGAGTACAATACAACAAAAGCAGACACATTCTCTGCCCACAATGAGCTTACAGTCTAGAGACGGGGTGGGGTGGGGGGGACAGACATCAATACGAATAAATAAATGACAGAATTGGACATAAGTGCTGTGGGGCTGGGAGTGGGGAAGAACAAAGGGAGAAAGTCAGGGCAATGTGGAACAGAGTGGGAGAAGAGGAAAGGATGGGCTTAATCTGGGCATTTATTGAGTGTATGCTGTGTTCACAGTACTGTACTAAGCACTTGGGAGAGCTCAATACGAAAGAGCTGAAAGACACATTCCCTTTTCACGACAAGCTCACAGTCTCCTAAATCCTGATTTTCCTCAAGGTTGGTGTTAGTAATGAAAGAAATGACTGAATGATCAATCAATCAATCATATTTAGTGAGCCTTTACTGTGTGCACGGCACTTTAGTAAGCACTTGGGAGAGTACAATACAACAGCATTGGGAGACAAGTTCCTAGCTTACAGCCTAAAGGGAAAAAATGGTACTTGCTAAGCACTTACTAAGCACCAAGCATTGTACTAAGTGCTGGGGTGATTGGGTTGGACAAAGTCCATGTCCCACATGGGACTTAGTCTTAATTCCCATTTTACAGCTGAGGTAACGGGCCCAGAGAAATGAAGTGACTTGAAGAACTCAGTCCTGGGAGTAAGATGGTTCCAAGTTCTAATTCCAGCTCCACCATTGGTCTATTGTCACAACTTTTTTGTGCCTCAGTTACCTCATCTGTATAATTCATTCATTCAATCCTATTTATTGAGCACTTACTGTGTGCAGAGCACAGTACTAAGCACTTGGGAAAGTACATTACAACAATAAACAGTGACATTCCCTGCCCATATGGGGATTACGACTGTAAGCCCCATGTGGATCAGGGACTGTGTCCAACCTGGTTAGCTTGTATCAATCCCAGAGCTTAATACAGTGTCTGGCACACAGTAAGCACTTTTCAAATCCCGTTTTTTTAAAAAACAAAGCAACAACAAACCCCCCCGACAAAAACTTGCCCAAGGTCACACAGCAGACAGGTTGGCAGAGCAGTTATTAGAACCCAGGTCTTTTGACCCCTAGGCCTAGGCTCTTTCCACTAGGAAAGGCTTTGATTTCTAAAAGGCGATTCTTTACAAGGCGAAGATTTATTTAATGATATCACATTTTGAGGCAGTTATTATTCTCTTTGGTGTTGAACTTGTTACCAGCTGAAAAGTACCTGTTAGCATGAACTGTTTGACAGACTGGGGTGAAAACCCCCCGACCTCTGGGCTAGTTTAGATCCTGGCAGACAAGATGTCTAGTTTGGGGGACTGGTTCCTCATTCGTTCTATTTGACTGGCTTAGGAGGGCTTGTGGTTGACAGCAGATGCCTGGGAAGTTCTTGCAGCCCTATATTCCGCCCCATGCACCGCACAAGAATACTGGAGTCAGTGGTGGCCAGGTCTCAGTTGTTCTCCATTAATCAAGATGCCACTGAGATGGCAGGGATCCTCACTGTTAGACTGCTAGACTGGAGGTAAGTGATGTGGATCATATCCCAGAGAATAGCATCTATGCAATCAATCAATCAAGCAATCGTATTTATTGAGTGCTTACTGTGTGCAGAGCACTATACTAAGCGCTTGGGAAGTACAAGTTGGCAACATACAGAGACAGTCCCTACCCAACAGTGGGCTCACAGTCTAAAAGGGGGAGACAGAGAACAAAACCAAACATACAACAAACATAAACAAAATAAAATAAATAGAATAAATATGTACAAGTCTATTCAATGATAGTTGTTAAGCATTGAATATGGAAGCAGAGATAAAAAAGCACAAACAATGATTATAGCATATTATACACAGCCCTACATGCTGACCTACCATCATGCAGGTTCTTAATTTATCCCATCTCACCTTGATTACTACATCAGCCTCCTTACTGAACTCCCTGCCTTCTGTCTCTCCCTACTCCAGGCCACTCTGCTGTCCAGACCACTTTTGGCTTAGTCATAAGAGCATGGGCTTGGGAGTCAGAGGTCATGGGTTCTAATCCCGGCTCTGCCACTTGTCAACTGTGTGACTTTGAGCAAGTCACTTCACTTCTCTGTGCCTCAGCTACTTCATCTGTAAAATGGGGATGAAGACTGTGAGCCCCATGTGGGACAACCTGATAACCTCTCCGCCACTTGTCAGCTGTGTGACTTTGGGCAAGTCACAACTTCTCTGTGCTTCAGTTCCCTCATCCGTAAAATGGGGATTAAAACTGTGAGGGCCCCCAGGACAATCTGATCACCTTGTAACCTCCCCAGAGCTTAGAACAGTGCTTTGCACATAGGAGGCGCTTAATAAATGCCATCATTATTATCATTACCCCAGCGCTTACAACAGTGCTTGGCACATTATAAGTGCTTAACAAATACCACCATTATTATTATTATTACTGCTAGAAAATCGTTCAGTTCATGTTTCTCCACTCCTCAAGAATCCCCAGTGGTTCCTCAGTCACCACTGCAAAGAGAGATTCCTTACCACTGGCTTTAAAGCACTCAATCACCTTGCCCCCTCCTACCTTACCTTCCTGATTTGCTTCTAGAATATAGCTCACACATTCCGTTCCTCTAGCTCCAGCTTATTCACCATGCCCCGATCTCGGCTTTCTCACCACCAACCACTTTTTCACGCCCTCTCCCTCCATATATACCAGACCACCACTTTCCCCACCTTCAAAGCATTATTAAGGTCACATCTCCTCCGAGAGGCCTTCCCTGATTAAGCCATCCTTTTCCCGGCTTGCTCTCCCTTTTGTGTCGCCTAATCACTTGGATCGCTGACCATTAGATATCTGCCCTACCTCCAACCCCAAATCACTTATGTACATACCTTTAAATTATATATTACAAATTACTTATAGTGATGTCTGTCAGTCGACCAATCATATTTATTCAGAGCTTACTGTATGCAGAGCACTATACTATGCATTTGGGAGAGTACAGCACAACAACTTAGACACATTCCCTGCTCACAGTGAACTTATGGTCTAGAGGGGGAGACAGACATTAATATGAATGCATAAATTATGGACATGTATATAAGCGCTGTGGGGCTGAGGGCGAGAGGGCAAATAAAGGGAGCAAGTCAGGACAACAGAGAAGGGAGTGGGGAAAAAAGGAATTGAGGACTAAGTCGGCAAAGGCTTCTTGGAGGAGATGTGTCTTCAATTAGGCTTTGAAGAGGTGGAGAGTAATTGTCTGTCGGATATGAAAAGGGAAGGCGTTCCAGGTCAGAGGCAGTACATGGGCAAGGGGACGGCGGTGAGATAGACGAGATCAAGATACTGTGAGTAGGTTTGCCTAGGGGAGCGAAATGTGAGGTAGGAGAGGGCAAGGTGATTGAGTGCTTTAAAGCCCATGGTAAGGAGTTTCTGTTTTCATTCATTCATTCAATCGTATTTATTGAGCGCTTACTGTGTGCAGAGCACTGTACTAAGCACTTGGGAAGTACAAGTTGGTAACATATAAAGACGGTCCCTACCCAACAACAGGCTCACAGTCTAGAAGGGGGAGACAGAAGACAAACCAAAACATGTAGACAGGTCTCAAAATCATCTGCATCTCTTTGATGCAGCATGGATAGGCAACCACGGAAGGTTCTTGAGGAGTGGAGAAACTGTAGAAAAATGATCTGGGCAGCAGAGTGAAACATGGTCTGGAGTTGGGAGAGATGAGAGGCAGGAAGGTCAGCAAGGAGGCTGATAAAGTAATCAGGGAAGGATATGAAAAGTGCTTGGATTAACATGGTAGCAGTTTGGATGGCGAGGAAAGGGCAGACTTTAGTCATGTTGTGTAGGTTGAACTGACAATTTAGTGATAGATTGAATATGAGGGTTGAAAGAGAGAAGAATCGAGGATAACGCTGAGGTTACATGCTTGTGAGACAGGAAGGATGGTGGTGCTGTCTACAGCGATGGAAAAGTCATGGGGAGGACAGGGTAGGGGTGGAAAGATAAGAAGTTCTGTTTTAGACATGGTAAGTTTCAGGTGATGGCAGGACATCCAAGTAGAGATGTCCTGAAGGTAGGAAGAAATGTGAGACTGAAGAGAAAGAGAGAAAGAAAGAGAGGGGGAGAGAGGGGGAGGGGGGGGGGGGGAGAGAGAGAGAGAGAGAGAGAGAGAGAGAGAGAGAGAGAGAGAGAGAGAGAGATCAGGGCTGGAGATGTAGATTTGGGAATCATCCACATAGAGATGGGAGTTGAAGTCTTCTCCCCTTCTAGACAATAAACTCATTATGGACAAAGAACGTGTCTGCTAATTCTGTATTGTACTCTCCCAAGTGCTTAGTACAGTGCTCTGCATGTAATAAGTGCTCAAAAAATATCATGGATAGATTTGACTATAATTTACTTATATAATGTCTGTCTCCCCCTATAGACTATAATCTCCTTGTGGGCAGGGAACATGTTTACCAACTCACTGTTGAACTCTCCCAAGCGCTTAGCACAGTGCACTGCACAAAGTGCTCAATCAATATTACAGACTGATCAAATTTCACTAGAACACTGGTAGAGAACGAGGAACTGCTCATGTGGCAATGCAAACCAGTTTGGATACTGATCACTGTGGTATCAGAAGTAGTTTTTTGTTTACATCCGGAGCATTAGAATGGTAAATACTACAGTCTGAGTTTGCCTCAAATGGGGTTTTCAATTCCAGGAGTGGAGGGTGTAAACAAACTCACCAAAAATAAAAAGCCCTTATATACCAACACAAGAATGTAATTTCTTCTCAGAGAAATGAATTGGCAGAGTATCAAAACTGGCATAAATTCACAGAAGAGAGATTCATCTGGGGCACTCGAGGGAAAGTTCAGGATATTAGTTCACCACGATCTCCAGAATGGATGTCAAAGAAGGGCAGATCTGTTTCTGTAAGCATTTTGTTGCAGCTGCAAATCAATACTGGCCTGGATAAATCATTGGTCAGACCCAGTAATTGCACTGCTTATATGTTTTTAGGCTCTTATCAGTGAACATCTGACAACTTATAGAAAGGAAATCCGGAGCCTGAGGAACTGAACTCTGGCCAGGTAAAATCTGTTGAGTCTGGGAGAGCAGATTTTCATTTGATGAACCAATTGTAGTACAGATCCTGAAGCACTCAGTGAAATTCTAGTCTTAAAATTCCCAGCCCAAAAAGCCTCATTTCTGGAAGACGCTGCCCAGCAAAACTTTGCACAAAGGAAGCACTCAATAAATATGACTGAAGGAATGAATGAACCTTACGTTACGGATTTTGTTTTGACAAAACGAAAATACACCAAAGTAGTACAAACTAATAAAAATGTTCTTTAGCAATTAATAGTAATTGTGGCATTTGTTAAGCACTTTCTATGTGCCAAGCCCTGGGGTGGATACAAGTTAATAATAATGATAATAATAATAATGATGGCATTTATTAAGCGCTTACTATGTGCAAAGCACTGTTCTAAGCGCTGGGGAGGTTACAAGGTGATCAGGTTGTCCCATGGGGGGCTCACAGTCTTCATCTCCATTTTACAGATGAGGTAACTGAGGCACAGAGAAGTTAAGTGACTTGCCCAAAGTCACACAGCTGACAATTGGTGGAACTGGGATTTGAACCCATGATCTCTGACTCCAAAGCCCATGCTCTTTCCATTAAGCCACGCTGCTTCCCCCATTGAGCCACACTGCTAATCAGGTTGGGCACAGTCCCTGTCCCGCTTGGGGCTAACAGTCTTAATCCCCATTTTACAGATGAGGTAATTGAGGCTCAGGGAAGTTAAATAACTTGCCCAAGGCCACACAGCAGGCAAGTGGTAGAGCTGGGATTAGCACTCATGACCTTCTGACTCCTGGGCCTATGTTCTATCCACTATGCCATGCTGCTTCTGCAATTAGTCATTTCTTAGGCTCAAATGATTTTAGAACTAATAATTGAATCTCTGGAAATAGATATTTTTTTTTCAAGAATGAACTCTATCTGTTGGCTTGTCAATGTAGCAAAACCTGGTGCTTCTGCTCCCTTCTTCTTGATTAACAAATACCCCTTCCCTTTACATCCATATATTGATTTCTCCGGTTCAACAAGGTGTTTCTGGTCTGCCAACTAATGGGCGATGATGCTATTTACTCAACTACAAACAGTGACACTTCAGAGACCGGAGTGGAGCCTGATGGATCTCATTACTTATTTTAACAAATCTTGGAAATTCATTCGGGAATACCTTTGGGAAGCAACATTATCAAAGCAGGCCAATTTCACAGGGGTTTAGGAGCAAAAAGCACGACCATTTCCCCTATCCCTAGCATACGCAACCCTTCAGTCTGCTTCTAAATGCTAATTTGGCCCACACCCAGAACCATGCTGTGAAAGACAGAAAATTTATAGTGGGGAATGGAAATTGTGCACTGGCCAGAGCTAAAATTAGCTACGAGCAAGGACCAAGCCTCTTGCTCCAAACACGTGATCAACGGCACCCAGGCAGAACCTGGACTCCAGCGACTCAGGGAGTAGACGATATTTACTTGAAATGAGAGAGGTAAAATACTTGTAGCTTTGACTCTCTGAACAAGTCCAAGAGAAAGAATCCTACCCAGGGCTGGAGATGTTGAGCCTCCCTGATTTGGCCTGGACTCCCCCATACCTAGCCTGAACTGATCATGAGAAGCAGAGTGGCTCAGGGGATAGAGCACGGGCCTGGGAATCAGAAGGACCTGGGTTCTAATCCCGGCTCTGCCGCATGTCTGCCGAGTGATGTTGGGCAAGTGACATAACTTCTCTGTGCCTGTTACCTCAACTGTAAAATGGGGATTAAGAGTGTGAGTCCCATGTGTGACAGGGACTGTGCCCAACGTAATTAACTTGCATCTACCCTAGCACTTAGAACAGTGCTTGGAACATAGTAAGTGCATAACAAGTACTATTAAAAAAACCTGATCCTGGAGCTGTGACATCTGAGAAGGAGCAGATCTCTGTGACAACAGAGAAGCAGCGTGGCTCAGTGGAAAGAGCAAGGGCTTTGGAGTCAGAAGTCATGGGTTCAAATCTCGGCTCTGCCAATTATCAGCTGTGTGACTTTGGGCAAGTCACTTCACTTCTCTGTGCCTCAGTTACCTCATCTGTAAAATGGGGATTAAGACTGTGAGCCCCCCGTGGGACAACCTAGTCACCTTGTAACCTCCCCAGTGCTTAGAACAGTGCTTTGCACATAGTAAGCGCTTAATAAATGTCATAATCATCATCATCATTAACTTCTCTGAGTCTCAGTTACCTCATCTGTAAAATGGGGATTAAGACTGTGAGCCCCATGTGGGACAACCTGATCACCTTGTATCACCCCCCCAGCACTTAGTACAATGTTTTGCACATAGTAAGCGCTTAACAAATGCCATCATTATTATTATTATTATTATTATTATTATCTGAGTACAGACTGGATTCGAACAAAACCAAGAATCCAAGGGAGCACGGGTCTAACTTTGCTTTCTGAATGGCTGCGCCTCAAGTCATTTTGTCAGTTAGTCTGTCATATTTACTGAGCATTTACTGTGTGCAGAGTACTGTACTAAGTGCTTGGGAAAGAACAGTAGAACACTATAACAGGTACATTCCCTGCCTGCAACAAGCTTACAGTCTAGTACTCCCAAATAGGGAGAGAAGTACAGGGGTACACAGCGATGGCCCAAGTTGGCTGAATTTGACCTTGGGCTAACGATCTGACCCCCAGCTCGGCCATACTCGTGCAGGACTCTCCAAAGATTCCTTCATTCATTCAATCGTATTTACTGAGCGCTTACTGTGTGCAGAGCACTGTACTAAGTGCTTGGGAAGTACAAGTTGGCAACATATAGAGATGGTCCCTACCCAACACCGGGCTCACAGTCTAGAAGGGGAAGACAGACAACAAAACATATTAACAAAATAAAATAAATAGAATAGTAAATATGTACAAGTAACATAGAGTAATAAATATGTACAAACATATATACAGGTGCTGTGGGGAGGGGAAGGAGGTAGGGCGGGGGGGATGGGGAGGGGGTGGAGGGGGAGAGGAAGCAGGAGGAGAGGAAGGAGGGGGCTCAGTCTGGGAAGGCCTTCTGGAGGAGGTGAGCTCTCAGTAGGACTTTGAAGGGAGGAAGAGGGCTAGCTTGGCGGATGCGTGGAGGGAAGGCATTCCAGGCCAGGGGGAGGACATGGGCCAGGGGTAGATGGTGGGACAGGTGAGAATGAGGCACGGTGAGGAGGTTAGCGGCAGAGGAGCGGAGGGTGCGAGCTGGGCTGGAGAAGGAAAGAAGGGGGTTGAGGTAGGAGGGGCGAGGTGATGGACAGCCTTGAAGCCCAGGGTGAGGAGTTTTTGCCTGATGTGTAGGTTGATTGGTAGCCACTGGAGATTTTTGTGGAGGGGAGTAACATGTCCAGAGTGTTTCTGCACAAAGATGATCTGGGCAGCAGCGTGAAGTATAGACTGAAGTGGGGAGAGACAGGAGGATGGGAGATTGGAGAGGAGGCTGATGCAGTAATCCAGTCGGGATAGGATGAGATCAGAAAGATCAGAAAGCTGCATGGCCTAGTGGATAAAGCACGGGCCTGGGATCAGAGGACTTGGGTTCTAATCCAGGTTCCACCATCAGCCTGCTGTGTTATCTTGGGCAAGTCAAGTCACTGCTCTGTTTGTGCCTCAGTTTTCTCATATACAAAATGGACATTCATTACCTGCTCTCTCCCCTAGACTGTAAGCCCTATGAGGGACAGGGACTGTGTCCAACCTGATTAATGTAGATGTACCCCTGCACTTAGAACAGTGCTTGACACACAGTAAGCACTTAACACACACCCTTAAGAAATGTTTGCAGAGAAAAACGCTTCAAAATGTTTATCACTCTGAACATTATTCATTCATGCAATCGTATTTATTGAGCGCTTACTGCATGCAGAGCAATTCGGCAACAAATAGAGACAATCCCTACCCAACAATGGGCTCACAGTCTAGAAATTATACTTCATAGTAATGATTATTTCCCTCATTAATGTCCAGAGGGTTAAACAAACCAAAAGAATTCATACAAAAGAATTAAAAAGAATTCATTCAATTAAAACAAATAGACTACTTCAATTGCCAAACATAGCCACCGAATTATAAGTTTTAAAATTATTTACTGATTTATGGAGAACACTGATTGAATTTGCAATTTTAGTTCTTTGTTCTAGAGTTAACAACCACAGGAAAAGTAGATCACAAAATGAAGCAATTCTTAAAAGCAAAATTATTGAGTGATCAGTAGTAACTTCAAGTGAAATGCTGTAGAAAAAAAAAGCTTTTAATTTGTGAAAAACTACCCAGGAGATCAACAAATTCACATCAATGAGCTGCATTATGCTAGTGAGAGAACCCTTGGGCTGAGGCCAGGCAGAACAAGCAGAATGGACCATTCTCTCTTGGTTGCAAATTATCCAAAAGCAAGAGAAAAGGATAGCGTTAAAGTGACATGTTTGCATGGTGGGAAAAAGATCAAATATTGATCGTCCAAGCTGAGGTAATTAGAGCGGTTGTCAAGGAGATGGGATGCATGTCATTAGCCTTACAGAAATTCATCTTTTGTTCTACACTCTCACTGAATTAGCTGTTCATCACTTGGAATTTTTGAAAAGCTTCTGTGAAACATCTAGGGGATACATAGGCCTGTACTTAAAAACAAACAACTTCTTGACCCTTAGTGAAATAGATTATTTCAAATATGTATTTCTGAATGACCATTTGTTCACTTGCCATTGAATTTAAGATAGAGAATAAATGCTCTTCTACTAACCAGCTTATCTTCCCAGTACTTCTCATAGTTCATTCATTCATTCAATCGTATTTATTGAGCACTTACTGTGTGCAGAGCACTGTACTAAGCGCTTGGGAAGTACAAATCGGCAACATATAGATACGGTCCCTACCAAACAGCAGGCTCACAGTCTAAGTGTTCAACATATATCTGACAAGAAAAGACTAAGAGGGTTGCAATTTGAAGGGCAATACACCATCATCATCAATCGTATTTATTGAGCGCTTACTGTGTGCAGAGCACTGTACTAAGTGCTTGGGAAGTACAAGTTGGCAACATATAGAGACAGTCCCTACCCAACAGTGGGCTCATAGTCTAAAAGGGGGAGACAGAGAACAAAGCCAAACATACTAACAAAATAAAATAAATAGAATAGATATGTACAAGTAAAATAAATAAATAAATAGAGTAACACATATGTACAAACATATACACATATATACAGGTGCATTGGGGAAGGGAAGGAGGTAAGATGGGGGGGCAGATGGAGAGGGGGACACCAATTCGTATGTACCATAATTAAAGAATAACCAAGGCATTTCCACTTTTATTATATCATGTTTGTACTTTCATTTTGGAACTTTTTGATAATGTTGACAGGGAAAATAATTAAACATATTAGGGAAGCTCTTGGAGCAAGAGGCCTACTCTAAGGCACCGTACCCATCATTTGTTTATAAGTGCTTACAGTATATATACTATATCCATAAAAATTCCAATAATGGCAGAAAAAAATCATCTATATTTGTTGCCCAAGAATGCCAACAAAATGCAGTGTATCACTGGAAAATACAGAGAAAAAAAAAAAACTACAGAACCATGATCTGTGCTCATCTAGAATATAGCATCCAGTTTTGATCACGACATCTTAATGAGGATGTAATAGAGCTGCCGAAATTACAACTTCGGCCTTGAGTCATGTAGCACTGGGGTTCCAGGCACTGCTTTGGTGGTTCCTTAGCACTGGTTTTTCTTCCCTTTTCTTTCCTACCCATCCACCCCAAAGAGGAGAATATCCATGCCAGAGAGACGTAGCAGGCCAAAGTCTCCCATTTCAATTTTTAAACATTAGGAGGGTTGTGATCGTTTTGATTTTGGGCAGTCCTGCTTGATTTGGGGAAGCCCAAGGGCCCTTCTCTCCCAGCAAAAATGGAATTTATTAAGCACTCACTGTGTGCAGAACACTGCAGGAAGCATTGGGTGGGATTTAGATACAGTCCCCAGCCCTCAGAGGGCTCTTTTTCTTGCTTCTTGATTTTCTTCTTTCCACTGGGTCTACCCTTCCCTTCCGTACATCTTTAAGGCTATGGGACAGGATGCAGGTTTGAATCAAGCTCTTTGTACTTTACCTGAATGCTCGGTATGGCGCTCCCTTGCAAACAGTAGGGGCTCAACAAATGTCAAAACTAAATGGAAAGGCCAACTGAAACCATCACGGAGAAGAAGATTGGGACAAAAAGGAACATGATTGAAGTTACAAAACCACGAAAAATAAAGACAAGGAAAAGGCCAAATTATTGTCAATTATTCCCCAGTATGGCACAAGAGGTCGTCCACTGAAGCTTGCAGATGATACTGGTTCAAAACAAATGAAAGGAAATGCAATGGAATTAACCCAGGAAGTCTTGAGTATTGCAGGTGGAAAATATGAAGGCATAAATGTATATAAAGTATAAATTATAAATCGATCACTTTGATTAAAAATGATGCTCCCATTTGTTGATTTAATAGGTAAGAAAAACACAACCAAAACATTAATCTGATATTTGGTAACTATGTCAACTCTAGCACTATAATCAATGTCACCTTTTGGCCTCAGACATAAACTTCTTGACTGGGCTTAGCTTGCTAATAATAATAACAATAATAATAATAATAATAACAATAATAATGTTGGTATTTGTTAAGCGCTTACTATGTGCCAAGCACTGTTCTAAGCGCTGGGGGGGATACAAGGTAATCAAGGTTGTCCCATGTGGGGCTCACAGTCTTAATCCCCATTTACAGAGGAGGGAACTGAGGCACAGAGAAGTTAAGTGTCTTACCCAAGGTCCCACAGCAGACAAGTGACAGAGCCGGGATTAGAACCCATGACCTCTGACTCCCAAGCCCACGCTCCTTCCACTGAGTCATGCTGCTTCTCAGAAATGATGACATTTTTTAAGCACTCAGCATGTGCAAAGCACTGTTCTAAGCACTGCGGAGGATACAAGGTGATCAGATTGTCCCTCGTGGGGCTCACAGTCTTAATCCCCATTTTACACATGTGTGAACTGAGGGACAGAGAAGTGAAGTGACTTGCCCAAAGTCACAGCTGACAAGCGACAGAGCCGGGATTTGAACCCAATGATAATCATCACAGACCATAACACTTTATTTTGATATTGTACTCTCCCAAGCGCTTAGTATAGTGCTCTGCACATACTAAGCCCTCAATAAATAGACTTTTAGACTGTGAGCCCACTGTTGGGTAGGGACTGTCTCTATATGTTGCCAACTTGTACTTCCCAAGCGCTTAGTACAGTGCTCTGCACACAGTAAGCGCTCAATAAATACGATTGACTGATTGATTGATTGAATAAATACGACCGACTGACTGATGGATAAAGCGTCCGATGTTCGACCTCACAGGAAAACCAACGTATCTAACATCATGTTTTAATCACAGAGTTTTACTCTTTGTAAGATCATGCAGAGATTACCGATCACAGAGTAGGGCGGAAACTGCAAGTCACAGACTCGGCCTTGAAGTGGGAGACCCACAGCTTCCTCATTCAGTTCTCACCTCAAGTGCACTTTAGCAGAGGAGGAGGAAGTTTTTAGTAGAGGCAGAAATGTCTCTTTCTCTCAGCCTCGGTCATAGCGCTCTTCCGCCTGAGAAGGGTGGCCTGGTAAATTCTCCTCACTGTCTGCCCACCAGGGCAAGAGAGAGAAGGGGGAGGAATAAGGGGGCTACATGCTGCACTGTCCCTCAGTTCTTCCCCGTGTCTTAAACCTGGCTGCTTCGCAGTCAGGGGTTCTGGACTCCAGAGGGGAACAGAAGTCTTTTTGGGGACCAGACACATAGGATTAGGTCACAAGAAGTCATCAGCAAGCAAGTAAATCCCCTCTCTCTCTCTTTGTAATTTTTCTTTTGACCTCCATATCTCTCTCCGCTGGCTCAGTCCGAGAAAAGGAGGGTCTTCTGGAGAAGGATGATATTTTCCTGCCCCGGGCCTCCTAGTAGTGGGAAAGAGTGCTTTCTTATGCTTTCATGGGCTACAACTGACGCCTCCGTTATTTCCAAACCCCTTTTAATTTCAAATATTTTGAAATATTGAGTTTGAGTTTGAAATATTTGAGTTTGAGTTTGAAATATTGCGTTTGAGTACCCAGTTGAGTACAAGCAGAATCCAGGTAACAGTCTGACTGACAAAAGTGATCAAAAATGATTTAGAGTCTTAAACACATACACACACACACACACACACACACACACACGTATGTATATGTGTATATATATATATACACACACACCCACACACACCCTTATTTATGTGTATATAGAGTTACTTCAGCATATATGATTTTTGAATGTAAGCATCACCAGCTAGAGAAAAGACTGCCACGATTATCATCCGATTAATGATAACAGCTCTCCCCATGAAAGAGACAATAAAGAAAAAGGGTGCAAGAACTCTGTTTTTAGAATACCTCCAGGAGGAAATGGAAAAAGTAAATATTTTCACTCCAGTAAATGAAAAATATCTTCGGTTTTAAATAAACTTAGTTTTAAACAGGGGCCCAGTTACTCTTTCTCTTTTGATGGTTTTCTAAATGCTTAATTAGAAGAGGTAACACACTGAGAAATAAACCAATTTCTATGCATTAGTAGGCCATTGACCTACAGATTACTTCAGACGGTAATAAGATAGCACAGTTAATTAGTCTTTG